>NC_085057.1:3216824-3516824 GCF_963662255.1 Cinclus cinclus
AGGCTCACTGCATCATTACTCCTCTCTGACTCAAACGACACAGAAGTATTTTTGGTAGCTGTGAAGAACACTGAAACATGAAAATAACTTCCAGGGAAACAGGACTGGCACAAGCAGGAAGCATATTTTAAATAATTGAACCAAAGTAGCTGGTGTTGTATGAAGGGCAAGATTTGTAAACTAACTGCATGTGTCCCCCCATGGGACAGTTCCAGCTGTCTGGAACTGAACTCCCAAAATAAACAGAAAAGGGGAATTTTCTGTTAATATCACGTTGCAAAGTTACCACACAACTTCCCTACAAAACACTTCCACCTCAGCATGATTAAAGAAATCCAACTTTTCCTCTGCCTGAGCTAAGTGGAGGGAGTAGCAGCAATCACATTCTCTGCCACTGATGGAGATGCAAAGTCAACCACTTCCAAGCTGGAAATGTCAGAATTGAGACTGGCTGTGCAACCTCAATTTGCCCCCTCATGCCTGTGCATAATGATGTGGGCTTTAATTACCTGAACACCATCTCCAGTTTTAAGATCCTGCCTCAATCAGCGTGGGGCTGGAGTAGTGAGGTCTGTAGGATTATATACCAGACAACATTAAAGCAGGAAAAAGAATTATCTGCTTGCATCAAAGATGCTCCACAACCTGAGAAGGGAATTGAATGAAGAATTCCAGCCTTTTTCACTTCCACTACTCCCTCCACAATCATGAGACTCACACAACACACATTTCTCTGGTACCCCTGACAAAAACCACGCATCTGCATTTCCCAAACTCCCCATAGCAATGTTTAATGCCAGGGTCAAACTCTAACAAAACCCCAGGTCTGATGTTTTTCCAGCTCCACCATTTGAAAATTGCCACAATTTAATATGGGTGACGTTCCGGTTAACACTCTTGAAGATTTTACTCCCAGGCCAGTCTTTTCTGAGACCAGAGGAATTTTTCCAGTGATGCAAACTGTTTCCAAGATTTTTACTCCTCCCTGTACCTTGGACAGCTGTCTCCAAGCCAGGCGTAACCATGCCCCAACCAGGAGGTCTGACTGATCTGTAACCTATTCCAGGACTAATTGGCTTTTAATCCCAGCTCTAACCATTATCTAGCTCTAGGACAGCCAAAACATTTTTTGTTGAGATCTGAAATGAATTGGAAAGTGATAAGTAAAACAGGTAATTTCATTTAAACCACAATAGGCCGATTTTCTGGTTAGGTTCCCAGTTTTTAAGGCCCTCTCCTTATGTATCAGTTCTGGGCTCCTGCAAAGGAAGTTGTGCTCTGAAATTTGCTACAATTTAAAACCATTTAATATTTAAAACACCGCTTTCCCCCCCCCCCCCACCATTTATAAAAGAAAAATAGGTGCTACTGTTCAACTTTTACTCAAACTCTAAAAAGAGCAGTGTGAGAAAAGCTTTAAATTATCGAGCTTTCAGCACCACTGCAGTATTTATGAATAAACAGAGAGAGTCCCTTAGCAGGGCACAGCTGGCACACAAACCTCAGCTGGAAAAAAGTTTCTGGAAATTCTTCTGATTAAGGGAGAATCAGCACTTCTCTACCTTCTCCTGGCCAGAGACCAAACTCTCCCGTGCTGCTGCTTTCATCCCAGGCTTTGGAAGGCAGGCAGCACTCAGCATCCATCCAGCAGGGAGTGGAATCCATCCTGCTGTAAGCCTGATGAAACTGGAAGCTCTGCCATCACCTTCCTTCAGCTCCAAAATGTGCTGCAGCTTCAGAGTCATTCTCCCCCCTCCCATAGATCTTGAAAGAGCCACAAATCCCTGGTTACTTTTGATTTACAATAGAGGCAAGGTCATCCTTATAATGAAAAAAAACAAGGTCTATATTTTCAGGCACCAAGATACAATTTATCATAGAGATCAATGACACTTTTATTCTCTATAGAGATGAAGTATCCATTTTTGCAGTAAAATTATCAGAGGGGTTTTCTCCTTTTTCTCTCCTTTAAAAGCCTCTTGCAGGTGCTGCAGCAGTTGAAAACCAACTCGTAACAGAACATTTTAGCATTAGAGTCCAGTTCTCCTGGCTGCCTTTCTAAAACAGATTTCACTTTTCTTATATTAGCGACTGGGAAAAAAAAAGGGAACGGTGAAATCTGTGAAACCAGACATGTTTGGGTGGTGAAAGGTAATACTAATGGTACCCCCTGAGTCAAGAGGTATTTCTAAGCCCTTTCAATTAAAATAATTGTCCCTTCCCAGCTCTCCCAATGTCCTCATGTCTGGGCAGTCACACCAGTCTGTGCCAGGCTGAAGCAGCCATGGTGGATGATCCATGAATTTATCCAGTTCCACCTTTTTTTCCTAATAGGACTTTTAGTTTCTCTTTTATTTGAAGTCCTATTTGTAACATTTTTCTATCTCATCTCCAGCAGCGCTTCTGAGCATCCAGAAACCATTTGGGGCTGGGTAATTGTCACCAGCTCTCAAGTTTATTCAGGAACTGAAGAAGCAGAAGCATTCTGTAGGTGGGGAATAGAGAACTGTCTGTCCTAGATGTGCTTATTGCACTGACCCAAACAGGGATCACTGGGACTGAGCTCTCCAGGCTGCTCCATCTGGACAAAACCCAGACACCCCCAAGCACCAGCTCAGGCACTGTGCTGTCACCCCCCTAACACAGTCTCAGCTGGGTGAAAACACCATTTCTTTGTTTCTCTGTCATCTTTTCAAACAGCCTGGCCTCTGAAAGCTGTGACAAACAGGTAGCACACATTGGACCTGCACCAGGGAGATGCACCAGCAGAAACTCCCCAGCCTGGATCTTCTGCCTGGCAATAAGGTGCATTCCCACACTGCCTGAGGCACAGCCTTTGTCTCCTCTGCCCACTGCACCCCACGGCAAGATAAACTCATTAAGAGGATTTATTTTTTAATGTCACTCCCTTAGAGCACATGAAATTCCTGATTTTATTGATGACTGCCAAGGATTACAACTCCATTCAGAGGAATTGCCCTTAAGCTCTATGCTTGCCCTAAGCTAATCACAATTTTCAGGAAAGGAAGGCATTTTAGAGTTCTCCTGGTGTTCAGCTCCATTGGAAATTGTTCGCCACACGTGCTCAGTATTTTTTCCTTACCTGTAGTTACCAAATGAACATTTTCTGTTTACTGATTTCAGAGCTGCTGAAGATAAAGGAATTTTCTGCACCCAGGGGTATCTAGTCCTGAACTGCTGCTGCATCCATCTCCAATCAAATGGTTATGGACTGCAGCATGTCTGGGGATATTGACATAGGCAGGACAACTCTTGTTCATGGGAATTGCCTTAACTTGATGATTTCCAGTTAATAAGTGTTGAAAGATTAAAGGAAACCTTTTTATTCTCTGCTTAGTCCTGTCAAATAGCCATAATTACTTCCAAAACAAAACCAAATAAAAGACCACAGGGCATTTTAGTAACTTTTAAGGCCTTGCCCAACTACATTTTTCCAACCACCATCTCCAGGCAGCAAGAGAAGATGTATTTCTGCTGATGAGCCATACTTATTCTCAAGGTCCTACTTCACCTCTTCCAGGCACTTCAAGTGGAATATTTCAGAGAAAAATTTCTTTTCTCAAGGGTTTTTTTTCTCGCTTTCATTACATTTCATTCATTTTTGCCCTGACTTGTAGGCTCAGTGCCAGCACAGACCCTCTGGATGTATTTTTTGGGGCATTTTGAGGAGACAAGATGCCTCAGGACAACAGGGATGTTTCAAATATCTTGAATCTTCCTGAATAAATCACTAATCTGTTCCTTACAGGGATTTTCAGCTATATGATTATACAAAAATATTACTTTTCATCTGGCACACATTAAAAATAAACTCTTCTAATAAAACCTGTTTGGGGCCCTGATTCAGCTCTGCTTTGTGTTCATTTGCTGCTGCAAGAAGAGAGTTCAAAATGAGCTCAGACCATCAAAACCACCTGCTTGTTCTATTTTGCAATCACTTCACAATCAGCCTACAAGGTATTAAATGACTGCAAAAGTGCATGGAGAAACAAGGAAACAGAGACACAGCAAAATCATCTCCTTGATCCAGCTGTGTCCTGAGCACCATCATTTTCCATCCACCAGCACTTGTGTAGCAATGAAAGGCTCAGCTTTCAGAAATGAAAAATATCACTGGGTTTTTTTTCTGGCCTCATATATTGATCATCAGAGACATCTTAGGACAGTTGCTGCTCTTGGCTGAAGCATTGCCCAGATTGGAAGCACCAATTTCCCCAGAACACTCCAGTCCCAGTGAGAGAAATACTGGAGCAGCTCCCTCTGCCACCAGCAAAATACTTCACATTTTTCATTTCATGACTTCAGCCAAACCAAAACCCAAAGCAGAAGCTACTTAATGATCCAAAGCCAGACTGAGACTGAACTTGTACATATATCCTATGGATTTATTCCAGATTCTGTAAAACAAAATGAAGAAGGCAATGGGGGCTTCTACAGGTTGGGATTAGCTAAGGGAATCAAATCTAACAATTTTAAGGAGAAGAATGAGGAAAAACAAAACTATTTTAAAGCTATATATTCGCAATAGCACCTGATTTTGGGGGGTTGTTTGATTATAATTTTTCCCTGTACTGGGAGACACTGAGTTCACCCTGCACTCCAGGGATTTGCCAGTTCATCCCTCCCTCCTCTCAGCCCAGACCAGGAGCTGGACCAGGCACCCAGGAAGCAGCAGAGAGCAGATTTTCCTCATCAGTTGCATTTTGCAGATGTAGGTGAAGGCTCTGCAGTGATTTAAAAGCAAATGGAAAATCCAGGTCTCTTCACTCAGTATGAACTTTATCATCTGCCTGTGAGGCTGCCAAAAATCTGCTTTGAAACAAATCCATATAGGAGAGACATTATTACACGGGCCAGCAGAAAAGGGTTGGGATGGTTTTATTTTAAACTATAAAAAAACATAATTCCTTTTTCAACTTCACCAAACCTCTTATTGTTTATATATTTAATCTGGAGCCACCCACAAGAGGGGCAGCCTGTGAGATTCAAGATCTCCTTGCTCAGCATGTGCCAGAACAAAGCATCCCTGTGTTTCAGTGTTCAAAAGCAGCATTACATTTATCAGAGCTAGCAGCAGATGGGAGACCATCACTGAAAGAATACTTTTTAATTACCAAAACATATGTGCTGATGCAGTGAAGCACAGTTGTGAGGTATTTGGGCGACTCAGAAAAAGTTTCTGCACAAAGGTGACTCATTTCTGGTCATGTTTCACAAGTTAAACACTTGTCACATTTTGTATTTAAAGCTAATCTCAAACTATGTACCCTGAAAAATACTGGGTGGGATAGAAGGCTGTGTCTTGTCCACAAACCTTCAATGTTTGCCCTTAGATACAACCAAGAGCAAAGCTGGGAAATGGAGTTAAAAAATTTATTGGAAGAAAAAAGACTCCAGAACAAGGAAATAAACCTGAGTTCTTTGCTGTTTCAGGATGCACAGCACAGGCAGGCAGATGGCATTTCACAACTCCTTTATCTCAGTCCCGGGCTCTTTTCCTGCCTTTTATAGACTCCTTCAAACCTTCTGCAGAAGTTCTGGATTACACTCTCTTGATTCCACCAACAAGCCACAGCCTACACTTTAAAAAAGGCTTCTCCCATTGCCAGGCTCCAATAGGAAAAGAGAAGGAGAGAGAGAGGAGGAGAGAGAGAGGAGGGGCAATAAGCAGGCAACAAATGAGTTGATTCTTCGCTTACAAAGTTGCCCCAGAGAGGGGAAAATACCTGCTAAGACAACTGGAAAGTGACTATATTTCTAAAGTAGCACATCATATATGGTATAAGATCCCACCAGCACAGCTAAATAATCAGCAGGACAAGTTAGAAACGTCCAGGACAATTGAAACTGTGTGTTGGGAATATCCTGCTTGAATAAAAGCAAGCGGCAGACCTCCCACATTTGATTTTTTGTTGTTACTTCTGACAGCCCTACAAGAAGCAGGAAAATAAGATAATAGATAGATAGTGCTATAATAGATAGATAATGCTGCCTAGAAACTTCCTGGCAGGCAATGCAGTACCACGGGAACAGGAAAGGCTGGCCTTGGAGCAGGACCAGGTGAGCCCAGGGTCTGGCAGCAGCCCCAGCCCAGCTCCACACGCTGGATTTTTGTGGAAAGCAGGAGCAGGAGCTCCCCCTCTGCCACGCATTGCCAGCAATCCCCTCCCCACACGGACACAACCTGGCAGCACCCCAGCCCTGCAGCAGCCCCCAGACCGGGCTCCCCTGTGCCCTCCCCTGGGAAATCTGCCCTCTGACAGAGGTCAGCAGCACCCTGTGCTTCACCTGCTTGCCCAGTTCCAGCTGGGAAACAAGTTTTTGTTTAGAAAAGTCACATTTTAATTAGCTCTTGGCTCCTTTTCCTGTTGGAAACGGTTGCCACCGTTTCCTCACATGCTGTGATTCACAGACAGGAGTTTTGTGCCTTTTTCCTCTTTTACTTCTTTAAATCCTTGTGCTAAGTGAGTAGCTCAGCACAAGAGTCAAAGTTGTCATTCTGTGCAGTGAAATTTTTCATTTGTCTTCCTATTCCTCATCAGTCATTAATGATGCACCAATTCTTTTCTTTATCCTTTGCTCCTCTCCATCCTTTATACTTTGCAATGTACATGGACTTTTGTGTTACAAATTCTTCAAAGACATCATTAATCTTTACATTGATATGCACTGAAATAATCTTTGTAATCTCTGATCAAAGACTTGCTCTATCTGGCTTCATTTAATTTCTTTCGCCTTTCTTGTCAGCCATTTTTATTTCTATTTAGTTTTGCTTTGCTACCCAAAAAAAAAAAAGACGCCATTAAATCAGAAAACCGAGGGCACACCAAGTCATATTGGTGATGTCTTCTATCTGGATTTCCTTCCACACTGCCTTTAATGCTTGAGCAAAGCATCCCCTACACAACCCCTCAACTCAAAACACTTCTGGAGGGAGATGTTCAGATGCTGAAATTTTCTCAGCACACCCAGTACTGCACTGGTGTTTCTTCTCCAGACTTCTAATCAGGGAATTTTTCCATAGGTATTTTCCTTTTGGTGGAAATCTGAGGAAAGCCAGATCATAAAGTAATGCCTGGACTAAAATGGGGATAATCACCATTATTCCAGAGCTACACAAGGACTCTAGAAAGTAATTCTCCATTGGGATTTATAGCCAGTAAAATACCAAATTCTCTTTGCAGCATTTTAACCCATACGCATTCTTTTTCAGTTTTTAATACTTATGTTCCTCTGTCATCCAATTCTGAACAGTTCCCCTCTCTTCTTTATTTCCTGAGCCTTCTATTTCAGAAAGCTGAAGCTTCCACTTCCCCCACAATTGTCTCAACGTTCATGAATTAACCTTGGATGCTGAACTTTGTCAAAGCTGCTTCATCAATCCAAGTTTTCACTCAGGAATGTGCATCTGGGCTCAGAACCATTTTTCAGCTCTTCCAGGTTATATTATCCAGCCGTTTGATTTCAGGGAGGAGGTTCCTGTAGTACTTAGATGCCTTGTATGTCAATATGTCTGCTTTGGGGTTCTTTTTTTGGTTCTAGAGACTTTTTTTTTTTTTGGTAGGATGTTTGAATTGGGGGCTGAAATACAGATCTACAGGTAAACAGCACCATAATGAACATAAAAACATAAATCATTTGTTCATACATAAGGTGAAAGTACTAAACAAACAGTATTAACTTGCATTTTACAACTCTTTTAAAGTCCATATAAAAAGGGCACATATTTAATGAATGTCATATTGCATTATTAAACATGCCAGGGACACCAGAACAAAATATGCCTGAAGAATGAGCAGGAACATCAAGGAAAATCTGTATCCACACTCTTCCAGCCCAAAAACACAAACCACAGAACTTGTCAGTCATGTTCACAACAGATCTCTTGAAGATTTTCCTATCAGTTAACTGGCAGGTTGAAGAGCTGTTAATTTTAGCAGCATTTATCCTACTTTGTTTACAGTTGTGTTGGGTTTAATGTGCTTTCACACATTCAGCAAGAGCAGCAGTGAACAGTAGCTGCACTAATATATCTATTTCTCTATTTATTATCCCTGTGTATCTATATGATATTTACTCTGCTCTCAGGCACCTGAACCTGCCCTTGAATGCCAGTAAAATGCTATTTCATCCACAAAAACAAACGAAAAGCAGCCATAGCACTTATTTACACTTAAATACAGCTCTCATTTGCACATATATAGTATTATTTACACTTATATAGCACTTATTTACACACTGACAGTGGAAGCCACTGAATAGAGAAAGAGGTAAAATGCTTTGATAAATTGAAACTACTGCAGGTAGCAAGTGTGCAGATTTTATTGGTGTTCCCAGTTCTGTAGAAACCTTGCAAATAGCAAGATTTTAAGTCTGGCAAGATGACTTTGAAGTGCTGGCCCTGCTGGAGAGGGTCAGGAGAGTGTTGGAGACACCACAGAGATGCTTTGCACTGGGCAGGAGGAAAACTGATCAATTCTGGCTTGCTGCTGTGAGTCAGCACCTTCTACCAAAATAAATCCCAGGATCAATGTCCCTGGGTATTACCCTCGTGCTTATTCAGCTCTTTAAAAACAAAAAGAATTACAAATATATGGGGCAGAATCTTCTCAGCCTGATACAATGCTGTGTATGATCACAATTTAATCCACCTGGGCAAGGCAAAACATGAACAGCCTCTATAAAGTGTAATACAAGCTTTAAAACCCTAGCATGACACAGAAGTAATTTTACATCCTCGAGTGCATTAAAAAAAAAAGGTAACTAACTCCTGCAGAGGGGCTAGAAACGTAGATTGTAGGATTAGAGCACTGAAAGGACTGATTATAAAGTGGACTAATTATAAAGGGGAGAGCAACAGAATTTAAAATATCAGTCTTTGGGGTTAGCAGCCCACAAGCCATATCATGCCCTTGGCCAAGCAAGTTAACTGCAATGAGAGCACTCCACAGGCTTTTATGGCAAAATTAACTCCCCAAAAAAATAGTGAAACTCAAGTAGCTGTCACTGATGCTGAGCCAAAAAAGCTTTCTGGCTTCAGAGCTCCTCTCTGCGAGGTCAGAGGTGGCCACAGGACCTTTATTATTGCTCAGAGTTCATTTGACTTGAATCATCCATGAATGCAATCCAACAAGCTAATTAAAGACATAAAGCTTCTCTTGGATTGGATTAAGGGTTGTCATTTTTTTTCCTTTCCCGTAGGAGGATAATTTTTTACAGCCTTAAGTGAAGTTACATATTTTCACAAGACAATACAGAATGAGAAAGGGAAACAAAGAAATACGTGCTTTACCAAAAGCCAATAAAAAGGAGACAGATTAGCTTTCAATCACGCTGAAACAGGTCAGAGAAGTAAATCTAACTTTGCAGAGCTATAAAGAAAATATCTGTCTTTGTCCCTGTGGTTTAAATAAAAGTTTGACAAGAAAGTTAATAATATGAAAGAGAAGGGAGGATTTATAAAAATCTCTTTTGCAGAGGTAAATAATTGAAACAAGGCACAGAGCTCAGAAATTATTGTAGCTCCACTTCAGCACAAAAAAAAGCCCTTCTGAATTCAGCACAGTGTGCAGAACGTCAGGGGAAGCCAATGCTTCACAAAGCCAGCTTGTAGAAGGGTAAAGCTATTTTAGAAGTTCCACTGTTATGAAAATTAACCAAAATTTTACAAACTGCAGCTCCTCCATAAAGGAGAATACACACCAGACTGAGCCCAAAGTCTCCCTATAAACTATCCCCTCCTTGGCTGTTCTGGAGCATCCAAACTGACCAACACTTTCATAATCCACTTAAACCCCGCTCCCCCCTCACAACAGGGCCAGGACAGAAGGGCTCTGACAAGGAAGATCCAAGCAGTGCTCAGAGCTAAAACCTCTCCTAAAAGCCCCTGGCACACATCCTGAAGAACAAAATTTCCAAGGAAATCACCACGGCTTCCAAAATAAAGCAAATTTCCTTCAGCTATAACTCAGATGGTTTATTTTCTCCTGCAATTGTGGTGCAGAAAGGTTTCTCCCTGAAGAAGCAATTTCCATAAAAACCTTTCAAAAGAGGTGTTCCCTCACCTTAAGCCCAAACTGCTCAACACTTCTTTGCAAGACATTAAAAAAAAGGAAACCTCTATCAGGAGCTCACTTAACTCACACACTCAGGAGTTAAATGAACTGTTCACAGAAGGAATTATCCTCCCTGGACAGCCTGGTGGAGGCTTTGAAGTTGGGAAAGCAACTTGTTTCTGAACACCAGCTGGACTTTTTTTAGCTAGAAAATTTGCTGCTAGTTTAGTAGTTCAAGGCATCGGTGAGAGTTTCCTATTTCTTGATTTCCCTCTGGTGCATCACAATTTTTTCCACTTTTGTGCCAAGGGTCTGGAGTTATTGCTGTGCCCACATGGGGATGTGGTGAGGCTCTCTGGGGAGAGCCAGAGGTTCTGTGGAGACTTCTGGACTGCTTTAAAGGCATCAAACTGACTCCTTTGATCCCAAATTTTCACCTGCATGTTATCCCTGCCATCTCTACCTCTGCACAGCCCCAACTTGCAGCAGGATGAGGGATAGATGCACCCATTCAGCTGGGAGTGATTATTAAATCTCTCCAGCTTCTGCTCTTGCAGCTTTATCTCCCCACCTTAATTCACTGAATCGTATTCCCTCAAAGCTGCTTAGGGCAGTATCCAACTCCCCAGAATCCTAAATTGTTGCTCAGAAATGAGTGCAGATTATTTGGCCTGTCTCCTTCCCAGCTTTAGGAATGCTAAACAAAGATGTGAAGCACTCATCGCCTTCATGCTGCCTCTTAGCCAAGATTGTAATTTCAAATATCTGATTATATTCCTCCCCTGATGAGTTCAAAGGAAACAAAAGGCAGCAACTAAGATGCAGGATTTAATTGCAGGAGGAAAAAAGGCTCTGAAGAAGTTTCATGTGACAGGATCAGCAACAAGTGTCATCTGCTATTAAGTGAGTTGTCACATCATGGAACGTGTGCAAATGAGAAGGAGTAACTCCCACAACAAGAAAGATCTAGAGCATGACCGAAGGAATAGAAACACACAGAGAAGTGAGTGAAACCATGGATATTCAGAGCTGAGCAAACAGGTAAAGAAGAGAGGGAAACATCAGTTTTGGAAAGGTCAAGACAGAATTTTGTTTGTATCCAAATCACCATGCGAAAATACTGAGCTTTGCCATTGCTAAATCCTCCTTTGGGACTCCCAAATGCACCTTAAAATGCACCTTTCTTTCCAAACTAATATTTAGTATTATGTTCCATTTTACCAGGGCTACTGTTACTATGGAAGACTCATCCAGTTAGAGGAGATAACATTTAAATAATAGCACTTGTTTACTTTAATGTTGACAGCAAACATATTCCAAACACTGTTGTGAATCAAAAGTGAATGATGGAGGCTATTTTAAACACTTGAGAAAGATATTCTAGATCAGGAGAGATACAGCCTGACTGTAGAAAGCACCAGGAGTGCAACGGGACTAATCAGAGATCTGCAAATATGACACGATGGAAGATTAAAAACATTATGGTCTGTGTGCCCTGAAGAACAGACAACTCATGGGGGACCTCAAAGCCTTCATGCACACAGAGCAGAATATCATCCTTTTCCATACCTAGGACAGATAAGACAAGTCACTCAGTTTTCCTGACTAATTACAAGAAGAAACATCCAGGGTAAATGTCAAGAAAACCTTTCTAGCAGCAGGGATGAGGAGCCAGAATAGATTAGCTGAGCATCTCTCTACCATTGGAGATCTTTCAGAACACATTGAATAAATATCTGTCAGGATTAATGTACAGCTGATCCTGCCTTGGGGCTGATGGATGAGTTACATGACCTCTCCAACATCCTTCCAGGTTATTCCACCGAGTTTCTCTTGTAACAGTTGCTCACAAAATCAGGAGCTGGATTTGATAACTGAAAGTAATTTCCAGGATTCCTCAGGAGCACACGAGTGCTACAAGATAAATCTCATTTTCAGGGAGCACAGAGCTATTTGTTTCCCTGCTGTTGCAATCACCATCTTTAAGCAGCTGGGAACACACACAGAACTTGGGGTAATTTCCATTATCCAGTTCAGAAGTCAGTTCCAAAGGGTGGTAAATTAACTGCACCGCAATTTTGCTAAGGAACATTTCAGCAAAGATACATCTGTTAAAAGCACCCTTGAAAGGTAGAGACCTTTAAATCTTTAAAGCTGTCCCTTTGAAAGACTTAATTTCTGCAGAAGTGATAAAGGTTTAACTAACATAACTTGATATCCAGCCTGGGAGATATTGGGGAAACAAATAAAGAGTTTAAACACCATTTTTGAGAATTAAAATGCAAGATCTCCTCCAAGTCATTCACTGGCAAGGCTCCCAAATCATTCTTGCTTAATATAGAATATCTCAAGTTGGAAGGGACCCATTAGGATCAATTAACTTACTAGCTAAGTAAGTTAATTCTCACCTTTAATGCAGCCAGATGGTTCCCAGGAACCAGCTGACTGAAAAATGGAATCTTTGGCCTTTCTGAGATCAATTTCAGAGCTATAAGACAACATATTATCTTTTAAATAAAGATGATCTCCGCTTGTAGAAGTCATTTGTCGAAGAAAAATATTTTACAAAATGCTGGTGATGACTTGAAAGAATCTATTCTCTAATGATTCTTGTATAGAACTGACCACCTGAGTCCTGAACATCTCCAACCTGAACTCCCTCAGTAAATCTTTGAGACACTGGAAAGAAATGGGGTTTTAAGTTTCCTAAATCAATGGCCTCTGTGACTGTTAGTATAGTCCATTTTGTACACCACTGAGATGATTGAGTTTTGGTTGTTAATTGGGGCTAAAATTGACTTTCAGCACTGTAAATGGAAGCAGTGCTCAGGCTCCAGAGGCACTTAGAGCACGACAGGAGGTTCCTGCATCCTTCAAGCCACGCTTACCTCGGCACTGCCTCTGCCCTGGAGCAGCAATCCAACAGAGCCGAGCTGTCTGCAGGCTTTCAGAGCTCCTGGCTGACGAGCAGGACATGAAAAGCTGCCAGCATCACTCCCTGCTCAGGTCAGGATGAGGTCCTGCCCCATCACCCAAGCCCCCAGACCCAGCTCCCTTCCCTCGGCAGCACCCCGTCACTCCCTGAACCTATTTACAGCACCATCCATTTTGATCACACAGGCCATTCATCTGGAGCCCATGGAAATTAAATTAAAGTCTCTCCTTTCATCAAAGCAATTCTGGTTTGTGTTGCAGGATGTGCAGTTTGATCCTGTGGTAGCTCCAGCCTTGAATCCCTAATACCACTGTGCCATGAGCGGTACCTGGTGTTGCTCTCCTGTGTGCAGGCAGCTCCTGAAGCATCACAAAAGACAATTATTGCAGTTCTTTTGGTCTTGGTTGCTACTCCTAGAATCACGTGAAAGACACAGAGAGTGGGAGATCCCCTGTGCCCTGGGAATTTTGGAGCAAACCTCTGGAAAAAGAGATTTGGGGATGCACGCGGAACGGGAACTGCAAAGAGGCACAGCAGAGATGGAGAGGTTTGCTTGTTTGCCCATCACCTCTACTAAAGACTCTTCTAGAAACCAAAGAAATCTCTGAATATGGAAAGGCATTTCCACAGGCAAACAAACCTAAGGATTTTTACACAAGCCAACTTGGTTGGAGAAGTTCCCCTTGGGACTCCACACCCTTCTCATTTCCTCTCCCCAAGCCAACAGTCTGTGTTGGTGAGGAGTAACTGCCATTAAAGAATAAAAAATAACCTCTTTCTTCACAATTATTTGAAATCTTAGCAAAAACAATTTTTTCTTCTCCCCCAGTAAATTTATTACAAAACCCAGTGTCAGCAGCTGTTCCAAGAATCAGCAGAAGTGACAGTGGCAAAAGTTGGTGCAAAAAGCTCAGCTCCTACTTTGTTATGAGAAACACAACGAGAAGCATTGGTCAGCCTTGTACAGGGACAGTGACAGCAAGTAGACCAAAATCCTCTCCCAAATCCCAGTTTTACACCATATTTTACCCTGCATTCCTCCCCAGAAGGGAATGGTCACTAAGCTGCTTTCCAGAGCAGCTGGTTGGGGATCAGGTGATGCTGGGCAGCAGCTTTGTGACTTCACCTTGGGCTGCAGATTTCATCTTAGCTACAAATCCCTTTTGGAAAAGTCACAATTTTGCCTCCACTACTTCACTTAGCTCACTAAATTGTATTTTTTCAGCCTTTCTCTCTGAGCAAGGAAGGAAAAAAGTCATGAAATTCAACACATTAAACCACCCAAGTACTTTAGAAGCATAATGCAAACTCACATGTCCCAAGTTTTGTTCTGGTGAGGGTTTTCAGGGTAGCACAGCTCTGTTTTTTGCAGCTCATGGCCCAAACCTGTGCTTTTGAAGTTACTCTAGGTTATCAGTTAAATATGCATTGGTTATTTTATTATTATTTATTCTTTAAAGGGACGTATTGTTAATTATGCAACAGAACAGAGCAGCTTTCCTGGAATTATTCCAATCAGTGACTGAAAAACATATGCAAGGTGCCATCCAGAATAAAAACCCCCTGGTAGCTCTAGTGAGGATTTCACACAGCAAGCTCAACAACCAGCCTTTTAAAAATAATGGATTAAGGCACAGCTTCTTCTCTTTCCAGTTTATGCTGGGCATTTCAGGGGAAAGATTATGGACAGGAGACTCTCTACAAGTTAAAAGTAGCAGAGGGACTCCTTGTGGGTGTGCCCACACAAACTCAATCCCCATCTTCTCACGTCCAAAATTCAGATTTCCCTTGATGGACTCATGGCCTGCAGTGAAGATGTCAAATCCTACATGACATCAGCACACGGCAGAGTTATGATGCTGCTGGAAACACCAAGTCCATGGTCCAAGCCCCCCTTCAAAGACCAAATGGGTCCACAAAATCTCAGGATGAGACTGGTCAAATTATCCCTTAGGATTCTCTTTAGAGAGCTGAGCTCTTAAAACCCATCTGTTGTTATTTCAAGGAATTAAGGATTACTATCCCCCAATTTACCCCCCACATCAGACACCTGTGGTGCAGACAGAGCAGGGGGTGCTCCGGATAAAAACTTCCCTGCGCAAACCTCAGACTTTTGTTCCCAGCTGACCAACCCCCAGAGCACCCAGATGTGCTCCACAAGCTCTCTTGCATGTCACATCCCTCTGACAGCTGCTGGAAGTAATTCAGCAAAGCTGCATTAAGGCAACTTTAAAACGAGAGGCCTCTGGGACAAATAAATAAAAAAATTTCCATGGGGAATCCTAGAGAAACTGACATGGCTGTTCTGTTGGGCTGGTCATTTCGCCTTCCTTCCTTCCTTCTTTTCCTTCCCTCCCTTCCTTCCTCTTTACTTTTCCCTTCCAGAGGGACTCAGGCTTCAGGCTGTGTTGAGCTGTCAGTTCAGATTTTCAGCCTTAAGGGATGAATTCCCCTCCTGACTCGAGCCCTGCCCGCACTCACCTCCTGCAATTGTGTGTGTGTAGTTAATCATATGCAGCTACACTGAACCTGATTGTTAAAAGGCTGAGTAAATATAACTACACCCTCGTTATCTTGTTTAAAGGTAGGAAGATTAATTTGAATTCTAACTGGAAATACTGATTCAATGAATAAGCCTGAAATGTAGCGGTTTTCAATTACACTAAGAAATTGGTCTTTTGAATTTTCAAATTATGCGAGGCAAAGCAAATTCACTTTAATCTATACGTGGGGATATATTTGCTTTCTTTACAGTGCTGCATGTCAGTGGGCAAGAGCTAAAAGGGAGTGAAAAATCCTAACGTTGGCTGTTGGTGCCCTCCAGGGGCCTGGCTGGGTATAAATTTCAGCCAAAACATAATTTTTGAGCATTCAACATATACAATAAATATTGCATATTATTACCCTGCTTTAAAAGGGGGCGAGGGCCATTTTTCATGGTACCCTCAGCAGAAAGTTGCTCTCCACAGTCCTACAGACATTGATCAAACAGGAGCAAGGGAGGGATGCATTCTTGTTTGACTAATTCCAGCTTCCCTGCCTGGGTTCCTAAGGAAAAAAAAAAAAAAAAAAAAAAAGGTTTATATCCAATAACAAACCTGAAGGACAAATAGAGGTGGTGGAAAAGCAATCTTGTAACTTCTAGTCACAGTGAGAGTTCTACTTAAGTCCATTTTTGGTTGCATGCTCACTCCATCTTTACAAACAGCTGGTATCCAGTGGTTTTAACCCTCTGGAACAGCACAGAAAGAATTCCTCTGCCTCAAAGGTTGCAGGTGAGCTCCTTAGAACAGGGACTCTACATTCTCATTTTCCTTTGCCATCCCATAACAACTACCACAAGACCAGACAACAGAGAGGCAAAAGAAATCAAACAAACAAAAACAAAAAACAAAAAAAAAAAAAAAAAAAAAAAAAAACAACCAAAAAAACCAACTACCAGAGTCCAAAAGCAGTCCACACAAACCCAGAAGATAATCTGTGCATAGCACACCTCCAGCAGAGGGCCACCTGATGGGATATAAAATTCCTGTTTTTCTGGAGTTAATGGAGCTCTTGCTGCCAGTGTACAGACTCAACAGCTGCAGAGAGCCTGGCTGAGAGGAGGTGTCTTACCAGGGCACAACTGTGTTAGAATTTCTCCCCCTAAACATTGCCACACCTCTGGAAAGCACCATGTCAAAATAAGGCTGAGATTATTGTCCAGACTCACCTGCAAGAGCCACATTTTTTGGTACAAAATTTTTTGGTGTACTAGAGGTGTCCTCTAAATCCACATCTCCCTTCTTCACCTCACACCATAAATTACCAACAAAAGTCATAGTTGTGGAAAGCTCCTCTTCCATTAAGGAAGGACTGGCACTACTTTGTTTTAGGGGTTGAATTTTCAGCACCTGCTCACAGTTTTCAGCCCACTATGCATCAATATTAAAATGCATATTTAAATTTCCTGCCAAGCCTAAGAGGGCAGGAATGCACTGCATGCTCAGCTCTGAGCCCTGGGCTTTCTCCTGCACCCAGCCCAGCATCCAAGTGCTCCAGAAAAGTCCAGACCAGTTGCTGCTGACCTAATCCCCCTGTGGGGTATCTGAGGGTGGTGAGAACTCCAGAGCTGAAGCTGCTGAGGGATGTTTCACCATGTACAAGGTGCACAAGTCAGCTGCTGAAAGAGTCACCACCTCCCTCCCCCTGTCCCTGCTCTCCGGTCATGTCAAAAAACGAGACTTTAAATATGAGGAAAATACAAAAGTACAAAAGTCTTTGACATAATTAATACCAGATAATTGCACTGAGTCTTCTTCCATCTGCCAATTACAAGTAGAAATTGAGTCTGGCGAGCTTCTGCAGATCATCTTTATGCAATTACGATTTGTGATGAACTACCCAGCTCCAGCAGCTCTCCCCGAGCTCCAGCACAATCCTAAGTGGAAAACCAGGAGCAGCAGTGACACAAGGCCAGTCCCAGTGTTCCACATGCCCACAAACCACAACGTGCACCCCTGGACTGCTGCTGGGTGTCACCACACAGCTCAGGCTGAAAAATCACCGGGAAATCAGAGTGGCAGGTAATTAGCAGCACATGCTGTGTCCCATTACTTGGTTTTGTTCTCCTTAAATCATTCCCCACTCAGGCTCTCTCTCCCTTCTTCCAGGGGTTATTTGGAGCAGCTCAGACCTGAGCAGGAGCTTGGCTCCCAGCAGTGCCTCTTGCTGGTGGTGCAGCCTGACACACCTGAGCCAGCTCCCAAAATTTGACACCGAGCATCCAGAAACCTGAACCAGCAGTCAGAAACCTGACTGTGCTCCAGCTCATCCTCAGCAGCAGCACAGCTCCATCCTCTTAGCTCCCTGTCAGACAGCAGCTCTCATTAGAGAGGAACATCAATTAACAAAGCAGCCACTACACCAAAGCATCGGGGTTCTGGCCCATGGGGACCCTTGGGCTGCACAAGACTTTCCTTGGGAATGCTACAGAAAGGAAAAACACCCCTTGCCAATCCTGCCTCACCCAAGCCCTTTTCACTCCCATTTAGTCAGTATGGGGGTTCTGGAACAACAGTTTCTATTCTATTCCATGTTTTCTGCTTGCAGGAGTAGAAGGAAAAGGGAGTGCGTTTCTTTTTCTCACCTGCAGAGCTGTTCAGGGGCAGCTCAGCCAGCCCTGGACACTGCTGAGAATTGCACCCTCTCCCCAGCACCTGCAGGTGGCACGGCCTTCCTGCACATCTCTAACTCATGCTCCATAATCACATTCCAGGGGGGGGGAAATCATACTTTCTAGATGAAGAGTGGTTTCCAAGATCATAGACTGATTTATGATTTATTTTGTTCAAAGACATCAATTTAAACAATTGCTTTATTTTCCTGAGGCTGTGCTGGATTAAATTTAGAAAACATTGACAAGGAGAGATTAATGCTGGAGAACATAAAATGAGTTACAGGAGACTGACAATGATTTCAAATACACAAGCAGCACTGAGCTCAGAACTGCAGAATATGAAGACTCATGGAAAGTACAACTCATATCGATCACAGCAGCAGCAAACACCTAGGAACAACAAAGCAGTGCCCATCCTGGGAATTAAAGTCCAGCCAGCAGTTTTAGCTTGATAGCCTTTCAATGACAACTTTTTGCAGTGAATAATCTTTTAACTCCTAACAGGCTATTTTACCCCCTCTGCCAGGCTGCCACAGAGTGCAGGTATAGTCACTTTTGTCACCCCTCCAGGTGGAACAAACTGAAAATTAATATTTCAGGGGACTTAAATTGAGTTTGTTCAGCTTGAAACACCTTTTAAAACAATTTATTCACATTGGAAAAAATCTGAATTTATATCATGGCCTTCTGCAGGTGCTGGTCACTTTAAAAAGTTCAGCCCAATGTGCAGTGGGCTGTTGTCCCATATCCGTGTGCTGGCATTACTGACTCTTCCACAGCTGCTTTTACCTTTGCACACATTGACACACACCCAGCTGACCCCATTCTCTGCCTTTAGCCTCTGTGCACATACACAGAAACAGGACAAAACAGGAAGGACAACTTTTCTTTCAGTCTTGAAAGGCTACAACTCAGCCATGAAGGATTTCCACCAGCAATGAAGTTCACCAGCAGCTTTTTCAAGGCACAGTACAACCCCTGGAACATCCATGTCCAGTGGCAAAATCTTTTCATCCAAACTTAGACAGGTTTGCTCAAGGGAGTTAATGGATAACCTGTTCTGTTGCACTTCTGTTGAGGCAGAGGTGCTCCATAAGTTTCCCCACAAATATTTTACACTCCGCAGTGTTCACAGCATTCCTTTTCCCAGCCCTACTCTCACTATCCAATATAAAAATCTCACTGTGCTTACATTCAAGCTATCAGGACATTGATTCCAGTAGGAAAAAATGCATCAATACAGTTAGATTTGGTTCAGCTGCCAAACTGCCACAAAATGGGAAAGAAATTTTGGGGCCCAACCACTAAAATTGATGGTTTTGCAGCAAGCCTTCAGTACCTCAGCCACAGAATCAAGTGATTCATGGCATGACAGCATTTCAGTAATCACAACTCTTTTGAAAATAAAACTCCAGTTAATCAGGGTGGTCTTGTTTCCCTTAAATACATTAAAAAGTCATTACCTCAAGTACCCATTACATCAATACAGCACTTTTTAAAGGGACAGCATCAGACAGCGCTGAAGGGCTTTTCAGATGCTGCTATTCCAGCCTTCTGTCATCTCCATAATGGCCCAATTCTTTCAGTCAACAGCTAGAAACATTAAACTCCTATTTTCTATGCTCAGAGCTCCTTGCTGCCCTTTACTGGCACAGACTCTTGTTGAGCTTGGGAAGGAAATCAGACTACTCATACACATCAGCACTTTTTCTCCCCCGGGTCTAAGTTTAAAGCAGACAACATGTTTCAGAAATATTAATTTACATGAGATATTTTAAGTGCAGCATAGGAGTTTCCCAGAGTTTGCCTTCTCATGCTTCAAGCTTCATTAATCAACTCAGCCCTGCCAAAATATATTGTAGGAAGATGTCTGTAGCCTCTGGTCTAAGGCATAATCATAGCTCAGAGTGGAATAGTTACAAGCCAATGTCTCCACTTTAACCAGGACACAAAAACCCAAACCTCCTGGCATCTGCACAATGCTGCTGTTAACTCCTCCACACTGGCAGGATTCTCATGCTAAAAAGGGAGCATAACAACTAAAGAGCAGCACAGAAAGTGGGGAGAGTCAGCAGCTTGGAAAAGGGCAGACCTAGACAGCAGTGGGAGAACTCTGGGAGAAGAACCATGGCTTGCATAGGGGCTGCCACAGGGCCAGTCTGGTTCACGTGCTCATGAAGGAAGGGGAACGCTCCTTAAAAAGCTTTCTGTAACTTCTTACCACCTTTCAGGTGGTGCTTCTGGGGGAGCTCAAAGAGCAAACCCCCCTGAGCACCTCCTTCCCACTGCCCTGAAAAGGGAAGGAAAAGGGCCCCCACACGGAAGAGCTGGATGACATAAGTGCTGTCACACAGCCACAGGGAGGAAGTAACAAAACAACAGCAGCAAAGCTGAAAAGCCCTAAAGATCAGCAATATTCCAGCCAGAGTGAAAGTTGTCTCCACTCCACGCAAACAGGGCTTCTGACACCCGTAACAGCCCCTCGGAGCAAGCTGGAAACATGAAGCAGGAATCCTCCCCCAAACTTCTCCCCCAGTGCTCCAGAGCCCTGACTCCCACAGGGACACCCTCACACCCACCTGCTCTCATGTGGATGCCACCCACACCAGACACTGCCCTCTGCACCAACCTTCCAGCTCTTCCTCTGCTGGCCTGGGAACACCTGAGCTCAGATCACCTGGAAAGCTCCGTCTCAGGCTTAAAACAGGCACAGCAGTCTCGTCCTGAGCTGGACACAGCTAACAAGAACAAGTCTTGTGCGGTTCCAGGTGGAAAAGGTTCCTTCTCCTTTGCCTTCCGTGTTCACTCAGATGTGAAACCACAGCACAGGGGTTTTTTTCTGTAGGACACCCTTTGTTCCTGCTGCAGCAGCAGGATCCCAGCTCCACACTCAGACTTTAAGTGACAGAATAGCTTATGTGGTCATGCAAAAGCACATAAAAGTCTAAAACTACATTAAGTAAATCTGCCCTTCTTCTGGACCAGTCCCTTCCACTTCCATCCCCATCCACTGGCATAAGACAAAGTACCACTATAAAGCTGACCATTATATTTCTACAGAAATTAGATTTCCAAATGCTTTCTGATTTTATTTAGTGCTCAAATACTCCAGTTCAGCTCAACACAGAAAGGAAATTATTCCTGCTTTCCCCAGAGAAAAATAGCAGTTTATATTGCACAGAAAAGGTATTTCCCCCCCAAAAAATGCCTTGGCTCAAGACCAACAACAGCAGATCTCAGTCCTGTACTAATAAGAGATTCTCAGCACTAAACTCAGGAATTTCCCCCTTTAAAGACCTCTGAATAGGAAAGAGTTCCTCTTAGTATTAGTCCTAGAGCTGAGAGACCTTCAGAAATCAAATCCTGGAATTATTCAGTTACTCCTTGCTGAAAGAGCAATTTCATACTACTTGTAGAGGAGGGCATTTAAACACTGATCATTGAGCTTCACAAAAATGTATTCTGTGTAACCAGAATCAAAGCAGGGTTTCCAGAAGAATTAGCACTTGTAGCCCTTTGAGGGCTTTTTGTCTCCTGAAGAAAAAGACAGAGTTCATGTCACACCCACACCAACCCATCCTTGTACTCACCCAGCCAGGAGAACGAGAATGACTCCAGCATCCAGGGAGAAAGGAAGTCCTTCTATACCAGAGGCAGAAATAAGTATTAAACTTTTAGAGCACTATCCCCCAGAACACAGAAACCTCTGAGCTGCTGAGCCCAAAGGAGTCCCAGGAGTCAGCTCTTCATTATCCCCTGCAGCTGCAGGAGCCCCAGCACCACCTCATCATCCACCCTGTGCTCACCTGGGCCCCATCACACCCTTCCCACTCCCAGGGACATCCCTCACCAGACCGACCCAAACCATGGCATCTCCTGGCAGAAAACATCTCATGGAAACCCCAGAGCATCCCAAGAAGCCTCATCCACGGGCACAGGGTCCCATAGCACGGAGGTGTTGGGTCTTCTAAGGCAGTGACAGCTCAGAACTTTCTGTTCTATAACAAATGTTAGCATTTAAAGGTTGTTCCCACCTCAGAATCAATTGCTGAAATATTGTAGTCCTCACATGTTAGTATTTAGCAGGTTAAGCATTCCCACTTTTTCCTTTGTAGCAGGAAGAATCTGGAGTGCTTGAACACACCCACCAGCAAAGAAGTTCAAGAAGTCTTGCAAAGCTTTGCTGAGGAAAATTTCAAAGTACAACTGTTCCCTGAGATTGGTAAACCCTGAAAGTTGGTAGGTGCCTTTGGTGTCACTTAAACAGAGGGACCAAAGGCTCTGCTGTCACTCAAATCCAGCAGCACAGATCCACACTTGCCCCAAATTCTGAAGCAAAAAATTCCCAATACCCATTCCATCTCATGCTATAGCAGTTTCCCATTCCTGCTGCTGCCACACAGTGTTCCCATCCTCGATTGCTGCAGGAGAAATTCTCAAGGCAGGTTGTGATGCTGATCAGTTATTTCTGAGAATTAGTCTGGAATCATGGCACTCTCCAAGTCCTCTAAAGAACAGGAGGCATCTCATGAATATTATTTATTCCCTCTTAAAATTGTTTAAGACAAATTTAAGTTTACATTCTTCCAGGTTTCCTTCAGAAAATGGGAGACAACAATGCACATGGAAAAAATAAGATAAGAATCTGCTAGAAACAAATGCTTTTAGTGGTGCTTGTTCAGAATGAAAACATACAAAGCTCATGATGTAATTCATATCAGATGGAAATTGCACTGGCTTTGAAAAAATAAATCTTCAATGATTCACTGAGTCCTCCCGTGCCATTTCTTTTTACAATGTACTTCTGACGAGGGCCTGGAGTGACAGAACAAGGGCTAGTGGCTCTAAACTGACACAGAGCAAGTTTAGACTAAATATTAGAAAGAAATTCCTCCCTGTGAGGGTTGGGCAGCCCTGGCACAGGGTGGAATTCCCAGAGCAGCTGGGGCTGCCCCTGGATCCCTGGCAGTGCCCAAGGCCAGGTTGGACACTGGGGCTGGAGCACCTGGGACAGTGGGAGGTGTCCCTGCCGTGGATGGGGTGGGATGGGTGGAATTAAAGCTCCTTTCCAACCCAAACCATTCTGTGATTCTGCAATTGCCTGATCTGCTTTGTGATCAACACAAGCGCAGTGAGAGTGGCTACAGTATTAATTACTAAAATGATGTGGCTTTCAGACAGTAAAAGTATGAAAAGCATTAGTTCTTATTTGAAAAGTAGTGGCCAGTGAAGTCCTTAAAAAGAAACTTTTTTCTTTCCAAGGACAAAACAAACATCAGAAACTGTTCCTGTTGTCTGGGGATCTCTTCCTTTGGATATTCTGGGACCAGTACAAACTGGTTTTACACTGGTGCCAACTTCCTGAACTAACATAAGCAAAACTCCAAGTGGGATCTGAAATACTTCAAATTATAAAAGCAAAAGGAACAGAGATGCTGAGAGCAGCCCCCTGAACCCACTTGCCCATGTTAGCTAAGGGGTCACTGGAGCTTTCAGCATGAAATGAAATCACCTCCCTTCCTCCAGCTGGGAATCCACGGTGCTGTGCTGTTTCCAGCAGCTCCAGGAGCGAGCTGGGCTGTGTGAGGAGGCTCTGAGTCCCTGCAGGACTGAGCAGCACCCACAGCCACAGTTACAGGACAAATTCCCTTCGTCATGCTTCAGCTTGTGCTGCTTGTTAACACAAAACAGGTGGAAAGCAAAGGAATAAAACATACCAGTCAGGGCAGATACTGGGCTGCGAACAAAGGGCTTTCCCTGGAGGCCAAAAAAGCCAGAAAAGCCTGGAACACCCTCCCCTGTCTCCAGCAGTCACTGCACAGTTCCCTCCAATAGTTTCACATTTACTGTTATCCACGGAGCTGTGCTTCATTAGCCAATAATGAGTTACAAGAAGACTGCCCACGATGAAGTTTGGTGCCAAAACATGATGTGCAGTTTTGAAACACCAAGTTTGTGCCTCCATTTTTAGGCTCATGAGTATCTTTGGAAAGCTGATCTGCAGAGACACCTACCAAAATCTTTGTTTCAGGCTCTGTCCCATCAATCCAGCTCATAGCAGCTACACAGAGCAGTAAAATGGAGCAAGGATTGTGTCCCCACTGGAGCTGGCAATCAAAACTCAGGAGTCTGAGGTGACTGTCTCACTGATACAACCCAAAAAAGATGCTGAAGTACCTTTTGCTGGCAGTCAGCTCTGAAATTTCCAATATTTGATCACGGAACATTTTGAATTGGGAAGGTCCCACAAGAATTATCAAGTCCAGCTCTCAAATGAATGAAAGGCCCATACTGGGATCAAACCCACAACCTCACCATTATTAGCACCAAATCTCTCTGAACTAGAAGAATCTGGGAAATAAAACCATCTTGTTCAGTGCAATCCTGGATTAAAGTTCACCATGGCTGACAGGAGCGCTTCCTTCACCAAGTTTGTGAACAGATATTCTGTGAATTCTCTGAATTCTACAGAAATCCATCAGACACTGGTCCTGCCTTTAGCATTCCTTTCTCATGCCTGATGCCTGCTCTCTGCTCTCTTCTGAACAGGACAGCTTATCTGCAGCCACTTCTTTCCCATTCTGGCTCTCAGGCATTTATATAAAATGTTTTCAAATACAGTCCACATGTTCTTTAATATACTGAACTTGAATTCCATTTTATCGACTCCAAGCAACTGTGTTTGGTATTTTTTTTCCCTTAGATCTAACCACCCAATTTTATCTTTTTTTATATATATACACCAGCCATGTACTTATTGTACATTAATTTTTTGATGTGGCCTCACTTCACATTTTGACATTTTGCTGAAAAGTTTCAACAGCAATTAGCCAAAATGGGGCAACAGTTTGGTTTTCCATTTAATCCATACCAGAGCAGAGACCAGAGGAGATCCCTCCACTGAATACAGACTTTCTAATTACCCCCACTAATCATAGGAGGTTTCTGGGGGCAGGAGTGCCTCTGCTGCAGCTGTGATGTGATGATGCTCCTTCACGTGGAGTTTCCAGGGCTCTGGAGCGGAGCCTTGGCTCCCCTTTCCAGCCCTCAGCAACTCCCCCCCCACTTTTAGACTCCTCTGCTTCCTCCAGAATCAGCTTTGATGACCTCCCCACACTCTCTGATTTAGGCTTTTGCTGCTCCTCAGCCATGTGAGGCTGCATCTGACAGAATGAACACACCCCGAGCTGGCAGAGCTGCTCCCAGTGGTTATGGCACAGCACTGGGAGAGCAGGGACCGAGGCCAGCGCTGCAGGGCTGCATCTCAAATCTCACAGCTGAAGAAAACAATAGGATATTTAACCCTACTCTTGACTGGGTTTGAGTGAACTCCAGGTCCTGAGCCATTCCAGCTCTCACAGTGCCCCTCTCTTTGTTGGCTCCCGAACTGGAGTGTAAGTGACGCTGTACAACTGCTCTTAGTGGCCTAAGGGAAACCAGAGCTGCATCCCTCAGCACTTTCACATCCAAAATGTGCCATAGATCCAAAGTTCCCCACAGCCACACTGACCTGTGTTGCCCCAGACACAACTGCATTGATGCACAGGGTTTATGCCTGCATCCCCAGAGGATTGCTGGAACATCTGCTGTGTAAAACAGCAACCAGGACACACTGCAGCATTGTGGATAAAGGGATCTGTACAGACAAAAGATTCTGACCACCAATTTAGACCAAAAAAAAAGGATTTGAATACAGAAAAATCATCCCAAAGTTTCCATGGAGAAAAAGAAACCATGAAGTACATCTGATTATTCCATGATATTATTAGAATTTTCACAAATATTATCACCGTGGCAGCAAGTAATAACTTGGCATTTCTTAGCTCAACATGAAATTGTGCCAAATGGTATCAGTAAAATAAAACAATACACCATAGTTGCTTTACCAGCTGGAATAAACATTTCCAGAGGATAAACGTGGGTTTTCTTGTGAATCCAGCAGGCTGATATAAATCCTAAATATTAGAGAGCAGGGAAATGTCTCTCACACATACACACACAAAGCAAGATTGTTGCTCCACACTGAAGAGCATGGTCCCAAAAACCACGGGAACTATCCCAACACTCTTTTGTCTCCTAGGTCACTTAGGAGTTTATTAAAATTCTAACCCAGTTCCGAATTTGTCTGAATCAGTTCTGAGCTGAAACCAAATTGTGCATCCAGAAGCTTTTACAATTTCCTGTCAAAAATTTCTCTCTAAGTAGGGAATGAAGGAGAGACAAACATTTAAACCAGCATAAAGTGCCCTGCAGAGACACACACAAAACCCTGTCACGACAAAGCAGGTATCCCAAACTGGTCTCCAACTCAACACTTTTATCCTAAAAACCCTCTGAGTTTAACAATCCCTGCAGCTGGAATCTGACTGCTGAGCACAGGGAAGGCAGTTCCTGGAACGCTGTGCCTACTCCCCCACTTGTGAACACTGCAAGTGTGACACACACGAACACTGCAGACACAACTGCAGCCATCACAGGACCTGGGGACAGTGACACCAGCCCAGCCAGGTCCCTGAAGGGTGCACTCCTTGCTTTGCTCCCTCTGGGAGCAGAGCAGAGGTGTGGGAAATAGAAAAAAGTATAAAACTCACAAAAAGCTGTGTGAAAGCAAATCTCAGGATGGAGAAATGCAAGAACACTGAGGATGCAAGGACAAGAAGCAATAGGGCAGTGAGCTCTGTAGAGTCAGGCCTCAGGAAAATATGTTAAGCAAGACAGTAGAAATATGCAAGCTTAATAACAAAGCTTTACTCATTGCTTTAAGCTATTACAAGCAAGTATTGTTCAAATCAAGATGTACATGTAGCTTTATTAATTGGCCTGAGTAAACACTTGTCAGCTTTTAATATTCTGCTATTGGCTGGAAAGTTGTTAAAAGACTTTGCAACAAAGAGAACTTGGTCTGCTGTGCTGGCAGCTGGAGCTGTTCCACCTCCCTTGCTTGGCTCTGTAAAATGAGACTGATGATTGTGATGGAATAAAGCTTCCAGACAGCTGCTCCAGCATTCCTGTCCCATTGCTTGTGTACATGGATATGTGTAAAGAGAAGAGAAGAGAAGAGAAGAGAAGAGAAGAGAAGAGAAGAGAAGAGAAGAGAAGAGAAGAGAAGAGAAGAGAAGAGAAGAGAAGAGAAGAGAAGAGAAGAGAAGAGAAGAGAAGAGAAGAGAAGAGAAGAGAAGAGAAGAGAAGAGAAGAGAAGAGAAGAGAAGAGAAGAGAAGAGAAAAAATATCCCAGGAACCCAACTCAGGAGCAGCCTGTGACACTGGGGTGTCCCTGTGCCAGCCCTGGTGCCATCACTGTGACACTGGGGTGTCCCTGTGCCAGCTCTGGTGGAATCACTGTGACACTGGGGTGTCCCTGTGCCAGCCCTGGTGCCAGCACTGTGACACTGGGGTGTCCCTGTGCCAGCTCTGGTGGAATCACTGTGACACTGGGGTGTCCCTGTGCCAGCCCTGGTGCCAGCACTGTGACACTGGGGTGTCCCTGTGCCAGCTCTGGTGGAATCACTGTGACACTGGGGTGTCCCTGTGCCAGCCCTGGTGCCATCACTGTGACACTGGGGTGTCCCTGTGCCAGCCCTGGTGCCAGCACTGTGACACTGGGGTGTCCCTGTGCCAGCTCTGGTGGAATCACTGTGACACTGGGGTGTCCCTGTGCCAGCCCTGGTGCCATCACTGTGACACTGGGGTGTCCCTGTGCCAGCCCTGGTTCCAGCACTGTGACACTGGGGTGTCCCTGTGCCAACCCCCTCCCCACACGATCCCAGATGCTGTTCCTAGCAGCAGCAGCAGGGATGCTGCCCAGGGATGCTGCCTGGGCCAGGAATGTGTTCCAGGGCAGTGTGATCCACGACAGCAGCAAGGCGAGGCGGTGGCAGACAGCGAGCTGGCTCAGGCACCAAGCAGTGATCAAATCAAGAGTAATTCCACAAAATTACAGGACTTCTCTCCCCTCTCTATTCATGCACAAAGGGTGGCTAGCTTCCTGTGAAATCAGCAGGATGATATGGCCTGTACTCCCCAGACTGCAGCAAATTTATCCGTGCCAACATTGTCCTGAAAGCATCAGAGGATATGACAGAAAATCATGGAATGGATGAGGCTGAAAGTCTGTAAGTGATGGATAATGAGGCAGGCTAAAGTTTCTGTCTTTCAAAAAGACTGAAAGCAGGCAAGGATGAGCTCTGTAACATAATCAGCTATCTGAAAATGAGGATGCAGATACACACACACACTTTTTTAGCCAGCAAGATCTGCTCAGCTCTCCCTGAAGCCAAGAATTATCCTAAGGTGACTACTGCAGGATGTACGGACATGCTGCAGCAGCAAAACCCCTGAGGGCGTGGCAGGGACTGCAAAGTCCTCTAAAGAAATTTTCACCCGTGAAATGCAATTCCTGATTCCCTCTATACCTGAGAAATCATGTTCTGCTGGCTCTGATTAGCTGGCAGGGAAGAGCTGAATTAAAAGGTAAAGAAGCAGGATAAATCCAGGTTATCAGAAAAGCTCATTGCATCCCAGTCCCAGGATTTTATTCACCATTTGGCTGCTCAAATATCCCAGAATCTCGTGGTACCACTGACATAACTTTGTGTGACTATTAAAAAGCTTTAGGACAAGGTAACAGCTGCCAGCAGTGGAGGGGCCAAGCTTTAAAGTGCCAATTTTAAGTGGAAGTGATAAATGAATTACAAGCCATAAGCAAATCTTTTAATCATAATACTGACCAAGAGGCTCCCTTCATGTACTTAATGCTGCTACTCAGAGTCAGCTCTTAGATAGTTAAATATTTCCCATTATTTCATAAATCCCAGCTTTTATGCTTTTACAGTATGCTTTAAAAAACCTGAATTACTCCCAAACCAGTTGAATAAGGGAAATGGTCCTGAAAATGTAAAATAAAGGGAGAAAATCCATGACTTGAAATCCCATTCCTTAATTAACTGAAATATTTTAAATTGATTTTCATACTTGCTGAGAAATGAGATATCCTGCAATTTCTACACGGCTTTAAATTTAAAAAAAAACCCAAACAAATACAGGCTGTATTTGCGTTACTAGACAATATTTGGTGTAGACCATTGAAAACTTGGCCACCTCTAAAAAAATGAGAGGTCTGGGCATAGCCTCACTGGTTTCCACACCAGATTTATTCCAGACATTCAGGTGGACATGGCAGAATGTTTCACAGATGCAGCTGTGAGTGTAGTGGCACTTTACCACATGTCCATGTGGATGAAGCACATAACCACAGATTTAAAGAACTTATTCATAAAATTTCAGGGGGGATATCTAAATTAAAATATTAATTTATTTTTTTTTTTACTTTGGAGGGAGTGGAGATGTGAGAGGAAGGCTGAAGGTTTCTGGCTTCTTTTTCTAAAAAGAAAAAAACCTTTTGTAAAAGAGAAATCATCTGTTAAAACTTTCTTTGATGGAAAAAAAACCTTTTTTTTTTTTTTTTTTCAAAAGCCATGCCAATAGAGAAATTTCATTCAAGCTGTATTTTTGATTCCACTCTACAGCTTTGGATTTTGGATATCCTGACTGCCTCAGTTATTTGCTAATGTAAGCATAGCAAATTATCCTCTATCATTGAGCTGGAGCTATTAGACTGCAGTTAATAATTTACTGCTCAACTCATCTCTGTTCTGAACATGCAAATCATTAATTGATTACAGGTTTGCTGTAGTCATCTGTGCAAATGAGTGCTCTTGCCATTCACTGCTGCCTCCTTTCCCAGCTGTCTGTCTGTCTGTCAGCCCTGGTGGGAGATGCCAAGCTCACATTTCAGTTGGGTTGTCGGGGGAGTGATGGAGCTCCAAGGGCAGCAGAGCATCCCCACAAGGGCCCTGGGGCTGCCCAGGGGGGAAATGCTGATATTTGGGATGTGTGGTCATCCCTGGGCTGGGGCACTTTTGGGACATGCTGTGAAAAAAAAGTGTAGCACAACCTGAAGCTGCTGTGCAGGACAAACTGGGACTGACAGAAACAAGAATGAAACCCAGCACAGGAGGGACCTGGAGCTGCTGGACAGAGCCCAGAGGAGCTCCAGGATGAGCAGAGGGATGGAGCAGCTCTGCTGGGAGGAAAGGCTGGCAGAGCTGGGATTGTTCACCTGCAGAGGAGAAGCTTTGGGGTGAGCTCAGTGCAGAGCCTGAAAGGGACACAGGAAAGATGGAGAGAGACAATGGACAAGGGGTGGAGGGACAGGACACAGGGAATGGATTCAAACTGCCAGAGAGTGGGTTTAGATGGGATATTGGGCAGGAATTGTTCCCTGGCAGGGTGGGCAGCCCTGGCACAGGGTGGAATTCCCAGAGCAGCTGGGGCTGCCCCTGGATCCCTGGCAGTGCCCAAGGCCAGGTTGGACACTGGGGCTGGAGCACCTGGGACAGTGGGAGGTGTCCCTGACATGGATGGGGGTTTGGAACTAGAAGATCTTTAAAAGGTCATGTAAACTAAATCTGTTTGTATAAAAAACAGCCTTTATTGTTTATGGAGAAAAAAATAAAGGAGAAAAAGAAAATACTGATAAAATACAGTGCCACCCTGAAGATTTGGAAGGAAATGGAGAAATAGCAGGTGCCTCCTCTGGCAAGGTCTAGATGAGTACAGATGAGGTTTTAAGAGTCAGATCTACAGCAGCTTTACCCTATTTACACCAGGCTCTGAGAATGGATTCCTAATAATTTCCTACTATCTGCTAAAATAACAACTGTTTAGGTCATGGTAAAAAGCCAGGATGTCTGCTGTATTTATTCTGCTAGAAGCTCTGTTTTTAATCTTGTGAGAAATCATGTGATGGTTTTACCTTTAGCTTTAAAAAAATCTAGTTCCAGGTCCCTGCCTTGGAGCAACTGTGCCAGAGGAGGTGAGGCAGGAAAAGCCTGGCCCATTTCAGAGCTGGGCTGGCAGGACAGAACCAACACATCCCAGGCAACAGCATTTGTATTCTGTTCTGAAATCACAAATCAGCCACCCAAAAAGAATGACCAGAAAACAGAAAATGTATTTGTTTGCTTGTTTGTTTGTTTGTTTAAGATAATGAACTTGGGTGGGTTTTTTGTTTGTTTTGATTTTTCAAGACACCTGCAATGTTTTTCAGTCCACCCCGAAGTTTACAAAAACAATTTTTTGCCTTACTGAGCCTCACATAATATCTTCCTCTGAGAAAGAGACTTTAGGAAAACTGCAGCAAGACTCAGACATCCAAAAGTTATTAGAATTACTGATTCCCCTTGATTTCAAAGTGTATGAAAGGCCTAAATACATTTGAGAGCTGGGGGCTGAATATGAGATTCACTCAAACTATGCATCCATTTTCAAAACTGCCTGTGAGTTGCTCTTCTTCCCAGCTCTCCTTGGTACTTGCTGCAGCTCCCAAACCTCAGTTTAAGGTAGTAATGTATCATCTTTTTCCCTTTTTTTTTTTTTTTTTTTTTTCAGAATGCTCTTTACCTCTGCCAAGAATAAAAGAGGTTGTTCTTTATGCTGGTTTTCATCCCACCTCCCTAATTTTAGTGAGGATAAGAGATGGGGAGAAAGAAATGCTCACATCTGTGCAGAGGCACATCTGTAGCCAGTCCTCCTGTATTCAATCCTCTGATTTGGCTGTGGGGAAGAAGCAGGTCTTGATTGCACAGAGCTTTGAAGTTTGATGGTGATTGGAACATGTGCTGAAAGACAGTGCCACTACCACGTTTATATGAAAAGCTGATTATCTATTGAAGGGAAGTCTGTTTATATGTTTACTTCCACTTGTGTTAATACACAGGGGAAGGAGGGGGAAATTAGCATATGAAAATGCCAGATGTGACTAACAGCTCTCAAAGTGAGATAGGACTGGGCTCAGATCAAAGGGCTCGGCTGATTTGGAGTAAGTCTCATACTGTCTCTTCTGTCCTGGAGTTACTTTAGGCCCTCAAGGTTAAAAGATTTATTGGGAACCACAAAAGCACATCTGAGTTTCTCATTTTACAGACTTTACCTTCCTATTACACAGTTGCAGGATAGCACCAAAAGAACAACATCAATTCCCTCTGGTACCTTTCAGGCCATGTTCAAAGACGTGGAACCTTTGACAGAGAAGATTTATGCACCAAGGTGATACTCAAACAAATTATGTCCAGCCATCTGAAAGTCATCATTTCTGTGCACATGCATGCATTTTAAAAGAAAATCTACAAGAGGATCAAAAACAAGATTAAACCACATCTGTTTGGGTTTAAACTACATTGTCTGCAGAGTTCAAAGTTGTTTCCTTTCGTCTAAAAAAACTCACCCAGCTGTTTTTTATCTTAAATTCCTGCCACTATCAAAGAAGTGTTTTCATTGGCCAACCGATGTTATTTCTAGAAGTTGAGCTTGTTGGGAATGGAGCTAAGTAAGAAAATATGCTTTATTCATCAAAAGTCTACCCTCTGTGACTCAACTTGGCACACTGAGAAAATTAATAGAGAGGTTTCATCAGGTTCTAATGGGAACAGTGTATCTACTGTGTGTCATCATGCCATAAATTAGGTCCTCAATCTTTTCACACAGAGTAATTGACTACAACTGACACCGGTAAGGAAAACACGAGGCAAAATGCATCAGAAGAGGCACAGATCAAATAATAAATACATAAATAAATACAGCACAAATTCAATATATGGGAAAGAGGAATGTTTCAAAAACCGCCATCAATTGATACACATCCTGCATAAAGGCAGGTGTGTAAAAAAGCAGGGCTTGTTCATCTACCCCTGACAAATGTACACAAATGTACACAAATAGAATATACAGCATGAATATACACAGGCACACACACCCTGTAACACCACACCACACCCTCTGGGGCTCAGTGCTAAACAGAGAGAATACAAAGACTTCCTCCAGCATCACGGCAGCGTTTTGTTAAAATATGAAAGGAACATGAGCTTAAACCAAAAGGGTTTGGATGGCCTCATGCTTAGCAATGAATATCAGTTTTCCGCCCCTTTGAGTAATTTCAAGTAGTGTGTGAAGGTCACTTTCAAACACCAGAGCCTGTTCCACTCCAGTGGGAACAGGCTGAAGCCTCTCAAGAAATCACAGAATGGCTTGGGCAGGGAGGGACTTTAAAAACCATCTAGTTCCACATGGGGAGGGACAATGAACTCGTAAGCTGGGCTACATCCTAACTCCTGAAGGCAAAGCTCCCTGCATCCTAAGGCCAGTCTGGATGCACAAAACAAGCAGCAAAAAGCTTATCTCGGCCAAGCAGTTCTCAGAGCTGTTCTCTCACACCCATCATGGGAAGGGAACTGGAATGGATCACCCTTTAACCAGGAGCCCAGAGGCTGCCAAAGCCGGGGCTCTCCAGGTGAGCAGGAGGGTCTGCCCGTGGACACTTGTGGGTCCCACTCTGGATTTTGGTCCCTAAGCCCCAGAAGTTTTCTTTCCTTGGTCTATCTTGCCCTGCTCTTTCTGAATTCGAGAATACAACTTCCTTTTATGATGCAGCAAATGGGAAAACTGAGCAGCTGTACACCCCACAGCTGGTGCAGTAAGGTCACCATGTGTTCAATATGTTCATTATTCAGTTGTCCCAGATTGATACATTTGATAGTTCGTGGCAGATCATTCCTGCCATGGACCAGCAGCTGGCAGCTCGTGCCATAAGTCTGTGACTGTGTCCCTGTGATGTATAGAACACATATAGAACACACTTTGTTCACCAACTGCGTGTGCTCACTGCATGCTCCACAGTCAAACGTAATTTTACACATTTCCAATTTACATTTGACGTTGTGTGGGATAAACCAGTAAATCATTTGCCCTGGGAAGAAGAACAATACCAGCTAATTTATGTAGCTAATCAGAAGCACATTATTTTTGTTATGTTTGTTTTCACTGGAGTCTTGAGCTTGAAAATATTTTGGGTGGTCTTTGTTCTGAATTCACTGCCCTCTCTTTCCAAAATCTAGTGTTTCAGAGTAACCCTTATTTGTCTTATCTGTTCCACACAAATGGAAAAAAACAGTGATTCAATCTCTTGACATATGTTTAGAGACTGCTCATAGAAGGCTGGCTCTGTGTACAGCTCAGGAGGAAAACCTATAACTGGTTTCTCCAAAGGGGGAAAGTTCAAGAACAGAAATAAATCAAGATGAAGAACAAAAAGAAAATACACTGTCAATTTATTCAAACACCTTCTGGCACACAGCAAGAAAAATAGCCCCAGTGCACCCGTCATTATTTATTTAATGCAATTCTCCTTTTCCAGGTCACGGTGATACGCGTTCCAACCACCATCAGAAAATTAAATACAAAGATGGCCAGAAACAGTATTCATACAGCTCCAAGGGAATGTCTTCAACAATTCCCAAGTGTCTTACACATTAAGTCAAATTTTCAAAGTCCCAAAGCAATATTTAGGCCCTATTTCAGCATTAAAGTCTCATGCTTTTAAATATATTTTTACATTTGGCTTAGGCCAGCAAGCGCATTGGGCTGTAGCTGCACAAACTTCTTAAGTTTTTTATAGGAGAACTGTGCCTCTCCACAGCAGCTCATCTGATGAGCAGCAGGAACTAGGCCTAGGAAATGCAATATAGCAAAACCCAGTAATTTCAAAAATATGCTGCCTCTGCCTGTGAGTGACAGTCCAGAGCCCTGGATGGGAGGTGAGCTGAGGACAGAAAACAGCAAAAATCCTGGCTCTGCCCACTGCACGTAGCAGCTCCCTTCAGTTCTATTCCAGGGTGCTCCTGTCCCCTTCCCACACCCAGAGACCCTTCATCGTGTCAAAGATGGGTAGATGCAGACTGGGGTTGGTTTTGAGGTTTGGGGATGAATAACAGCAGTAAGGACCTTCCAAGAGATTTGCATTTCAAATCTGTGGAGGAGCTGGAGGGCAGCCCTTGGTGGCTGGTTGGGCAGAACTGCCTGTGCTGCAAATATTGAGGTGTGCTCCCTGCTAACTGCACTTACTGGGCAGCTGAGGAGTCTTGCTCAGCAAAGCAGATTACAGCAGTCTGCACCTTCACTGAGTCCTTAAAAATTCCACATGAAGAGAGCAAATGTTTGGCTTAGGAAAAAAAAAAAAAAAGTTTTGGGTAAATATGGAATAGGTATTCCACACATAAGGACTGTGTGTATCTGTGTCTCATAAACATCCTCAGAGACCTGGAACTTCCTGGGAGCTTTTCAGATCACTGAAAATGCCAGCAGAAAGAGACACAGGCTACACCAGTGATGCTCTCCCAGTAACCAGTTCCCCTGTGATATGGCTGAACTTCGACAGCCAAAAGCAACAGACCCCTCCAGCTGCAGGCAGAGAGGATTTCTGAGATCACTGCCCACTGGGTAGAGACCAGAGCACTCCCCCGTGCTTGGGCAATTCATGGCAGAGAAACCATCAAACAGTCAGCTTAGAATAAACATTTCATCCTCTTGCTCCCACAGTCCTCCTAACACACCCACAGAGTCATTAAGTGCCTATTTCTGAGCATCAGAACACCAGACAATATGAAAAATTAAACCCTGACAAGATTACAGTGTTGACATCACATTGGCTTTGCTCATATTGCCTCATATTGTGCAAACTTTGCAGGCTGCATTTATGGGAAGGCACTGCAGCCAGGCTTTGCAGGGTGGGGGAAATGGAGCTGAGCCCTTTGGGAACTATAAGGGTGAACCATTAGTTGGTTTTTAAAACTCAGAGACAAGAGCAGCTCTTCAGCTTCACCTGCAGCACAGCTCAGGGAGGAGGTGTGATGTCTAAGGGCTCTGCTGGGCTAACTGGGCTTGGCACTGCCTTCCTCTGTGGCAAAGCCTGGCCTTAAGAGCACAGACCTCAAAAAAATCCTTTTCTCTTAATCACTCCCAAACACAGTAAATATTTCCAAAGGATTGAATGATATAAAAGCAAACATGACAGATAAAATCCTGCTGTTCTGAAGACAATTTTAGAGATGTTTTGTGTCCAAAGAGACCCTTTTGAATACTGTCAGACCTCCAGAATGTTCTCATTAATCCTGCTACTGCAGGACCTGTGAGCTCTGGTCAAGTGCTTTGATCTACTGTGCAAAGACATGTAGACACAACCCAGCCTGAGGCAGGCTGCAATTGAACCAAGATGAGAGACAATTTAGGGACACAAGCAAGCCAGCAGGGCAGTCAAGGTAACAGATCATCCAGCCAAGCTGTGCCTCAGTATAATCTTCGGATATTAGACTCAACAACAGCAGTGGAAAAGACGGGATCAATTCCTTGTGCAATGAGAACTGGGCGGGAGCTGGAACGGAGCAGGGAGGGAGGGGAGGAATCAAAGAGAAGACTCTATGGAAGGGGACTCTCCTGAGGAAGAAAAAAAGCATCATCCTTTGATTATGGCAAGGAGAAATCTGGAAAGATATCAGTGCAACACAGACTCCCTGTGCCACTTCTCCCCTGTGCCACACACTGGTCTCATCTTGTTTGTAATCTTAAGGATTAATTAATGCTGCACTGGCTCTGCTCATCCCAGGAGCCTGGTAGTAACAGAAGGTATCAAACAAACTGCTGGTCTTCAAATGGAAAAGAAATGTTTTAATGGTTTGAGTTTCCACTGTGTGAGCATGAAGTAAATATGCTTATTTTCTTTTGTATGTAGCAGGAAACATGGAAGTCAAGAAGCATCAGCCATTGCCCAGTTTATCCTAGAACAACAGAGCAGTTTATCTCAATAGTATTTTGAAGCAGATGAAAATTTCCCACTTCAAGCTATCTTACATTTTCATTAGAGCTGTTTTACTTTCTTTGGCGACCTCCCCACGCAAAACAAACTGATTTGTACATGGAACTAACTTTTGTTTATCAGCAATATCTCCTGATACAATTCACCAACAGCAACATTACAAGTTATGCCAATTCCTATCACATTAGAGCTTAAATCTAAAACTTCTCCTCGTGAGTTAACACCAAATTCTTGCACTTACTGACATCCTGCAGGACTTTGGGAAGGCAGTCTCTGAGCTGGGGAGCTGCAGGAGGATGAATTCTCCCCTAATGAGTGCAGAATTGGAGGGGGACCTTGCAGATCCTGGTGTGGGATGGATCTGCAGGGGCCATGGCAGGAGGACCTGGACCCATCCTCGCCTTCCCCTGGCTTAGCAGGAGGTGGCAGGAGGATCCAGACCCATCCTCACCATCCTCACCTTCCTCTGGTTTAGCAGGAGGTGGCAGGAGGATCCAGACCCATCCTCACCATCCTCACCTTCCTCTGGTTTAGCAGGAGGTGGCAGTGTTGGATCCAGCATCGCCTCCAGCCCCGGCCCAACCTCCCTGAACAGCAGCTGCCAGCACAAATGCAGTTCAATAATGACAAATTACACATCTGCCGCTCAATTAGTCACCATTTATTCGTCCCCCGTCAGGTGGCTGCAGCCAAAACCCTTCTCACTGAAATAGCTGATTTGTTAGGAGCACCTAAAGCACGGATACAGCGCTGGGGACACACAGGCTCAAGTCAAAGCTCATGCCCTGGGCAAGGTTCAGGGTTCTCTGCTGCTCTAGTGGAGATTTTCCAGCATAAATCTGATGAATTACAGGGCAACAAATCCAGCCCGTGTCCAGTGGGACATTTTCAGCCCTTGGACACGTCGTGGGAAGTGGGAGATGTTGTGTAGGACAGACACTGACCCTGTGAGTGCCAAGCACCAGGAGGAGGAGGGCTGATGTGATGAAGAATTTCAGACACAGGAAAAGTGTTGTAGCCTCCGAGGGGCTCAGGTAAGTTCTGGTTACACTGCAGGGTGCAGACAGATCTGTGTGTGTGCTCTGCCCATGCACCAGCTCGAGCCTGGGAAGTTTGGGACTACACTGGAAAGTGCCTCACCTCGGGGAATTAGCCCTGCAGAGGGGGGAAATCCATTATTTTGGCCGCAAGCTAATGTCTGCCTGCTCCAACCACTTCAGATACCTTCACACAAGGTGAAGGGTGCAGCGGATTCAGGAGCACCTTTAGAAAAGGAGACACATGTTCCTGAGTGAATTCAGCCTTGTCACTGCAAACCCAGCCGTGTTTAGGTATTCCCAAAACCCTGAGCGCAGAGATCTCACCACCTGGCACAACCAGTCCCAAAATCCACGCAGGACTCAGGGTTTGCACAGAGCCCCGAGAACTTTCCCTCCCACCCCAGGACACCGGGTCCAGGTGGGGAACTTGTGTCCCAGAGCACATCACACAGACCAAAGGCCCGAGCAGCAGCATTGCTCTCCAGCCCAGTGGAAACCCTGCAGGAAAGATCTGCTGCTCCTGGGTGACAGGCAAACAATCCCGGCTCAGAAAGGAAAAACAACGCCAGCTGATTCAGGGCTTTTTAGCATATGAATGTGTAAATTTGCTGTGACAGGTGGGGCGTTTCAATGACTTTCAATGGAGAGCCAACTGCTCCTCGGTTATCATTAGAAATTTCTCACTAAAATGCCAATGACTGGTGCCCCATGCTGGGTAATGGGGCTCTGAATTAGTTTTTTTAAAGAGAGAGCGAGAGCAACTAAAGGCAATACCCCTGCTGGGGGATAGCCTGATCTGAGCACAACTAACAAAATATTTGTTCATGCAAATGTTTCCTGCCATGAACAGCTTAATGATTTCATGCGGGAAAATAAACAACAAACAATGAAAAGCATATGAGGCAAATAGAAATATTTAGAATCATCCTAATTACAGAAATCTTCCCTGAATGGAAAGAGCCAGAGAGTCCAGCAGCCCAGCAATGACCTCAGCCTGTACCAGAGCCAGGGCAGGAAATCTTAGGAGGAGATTTCCAAAGCAGCTTAGCTCTTACACCTCTCTGCCAGAGACTCGGGGTGTTCACAGGGAGCAGCTCTTTCAGCAGCTGGAGGCTGAGCCCCGGTAGCAGAGCCTGGGGAACTCTTCCCATGCTCTCTGATCCATGCTGCCTCCCCTGCACAGCACCACAGCAGCTCCTGCTTGGCCTCACTGGGGACCAGGCACCCAGCTCTGAGGGCAGGGGCAGTTCAGGATGCCAGAGAGACCTTCCTGGCGTTAGCGAGCCTCCAAACCAGTGCCCAGCTCCCAAAGCCCACGTGCAGACTGACTGCAGCATCATCAGACTGACGCAGCATCACCCACTGCAAGCTTTGACAGGATGAGAGGAAATGGTTGCACCAGAGAAGGTTTAGATTGGACATCAGGAAAAAAAAATTCACAAATAGGGTTGGAAAGGAATGGAATTGGCTGCCCAGGGAAGTGGAGGAGTCACCATCTCTGGAAGTGCTCCAAAAACATGTAGATGTGGCTCTTGCAGACATGGTGATAGTGCTAGGTTATGGTTGGGCTTGATGATCTTTGAGGTCTTTTCCAATCTTAAGGATTCTGTGATTTGCAAGGGTGAAGTTGCAAAGGTTGATTTCATGAGATGGGCATCCTGGAGAAATGGGGACACATTTTAAGGCCTTTTTTGGTGGCCCTGCCCAACAGCTAGTACACAGAGCCTGTACTGTTCCCCTTCCAAGATGAGTAACAACCCATCAACACCTGATTTCGCTCAGCCACAAGAGACAGAAAGATCCAGCAGTCTGAGCAGCAGTTCAGGCTGATTTACATCCTCAGTGGGTCACACACATCTCCTGCAACATCCCCCTCCACTGCCTGCTTCAATCATTGTTCTCATTTGTTTTACTAAAATAAACACAGAGGTGCTCAGAAACTGTAAAAAAAAAAAAATACTCATCTGTAGACACACATACTGATGTAGGAGACTTTCAGCACAAGCTGAAGAAAAGGGATTTTTTTTTTCCCTCTCCACCAGGCAGAACCTGTATTCCACAGACAGATGGGAATGTTCTTAAAACTAGAAAAGCACTGTTTGCTCTGACCCACCAGTCATGCTCACTGAAGCACTGTCATGCTCTACATACACTAAGTGCTCCACCAAGGGAAACCAAACAAATGAATTCAAAAAGATTAACAACTCCAAAGCCAAAAAACATGGAGCCTTTCATGTTTTTCTCTCCAGGATATCTGGGACATTTGTTGTGAACATGAGTACACTGCACATGATTGCAATTTATTGAATTAAACCCAGAGTAGTTTCTGTTGTATAAAGTAGCACTTTCCTCCCTTATCTAATGCAGATGAAATTTTGAACTTCAATGCCAATCTGCAATACCGCGTTCCGTTACAAATATATTGAGCAAATTAAACGAATTTCATCTGGGTATTTTTTGGAGTTTGGTTTTTGAGGTTATGAACAGGGCTTCAGGCAGCTGCTGTAATCAGTCTGTGACTGAAATGTTGGTTTCATGGTGGCTGATGACCTAAGAGAAACAGCAAATGCTGAACGTAGGGGAACAGAGAGGAATCCTGTTTAATCATCTTAACATTTCCTCTTTCTTTGTTTGTTTATTTGGTCTGAAAAAGTTCCTTTTCTAAGAAGGGATTAAAACCTGCAGCCATTTTGTTACAAGAGCCTTTGGTTTCAATTCACAGAGAGGCATAGTGGGGGGATTAATTTTGCTTAATGATCATCTTGAAAAGTTTCCCTTAGACAAGACCCAGCGCGTTTAGCTCTGGAGTCAGATGTTTGCTCCAGCTGGAATCCAAAGACAGTTTTGGGGAGCACATCCCCTCCTCAGCTTTGCCTGTGGAGTAGGATTTACAGCAGAGACCCTTCAGCCACAAATCCCTGCGTGTACCAGGGCCCATAAGGAAAATCCCAGTGAACGAGCACAAGTTATTGGCACACCCCAAAGCTGCTCTGGGGGTTTGCAGACCCCCAGTGTGGCATTTGCTGCTCGTGGCTCACAAAGAGCACATCCATTTGGAGGGGAGAGCTCGCTGGGCAGGGCTGTGGAGCATCCAACAGCCAGCACAGAGGATGCTGCTGCCTGCCTGCCCCAGAGGTGCTCCTCCAAACCCATCACAGACTCACTGGAGAGTCTTCTTTACATCCAGTGGTTTACAGAGGCTTTACAAGGTCTGCTCTTCTCGCTTGGTCCCTCTCACCCAAAGATCCCCAAAATGTACCAGCTATCAAAACCACGACATCAAAGCTGAAGAAAAAAGAGCAAGCAAACATCTAAAAGCCCAAATGGAGGCAGAAAACTTCCTCCAGTGCTGCAGGAAGTGTCACTTTACAATACCAAAGTCTGTGGAGGTGATGACATTAACACTCACAGTGGAATTTCACTTCCAGCCCAGCTAAGAAGCAGCTGAGAAGCTCACAGCTCTGCTCTGAGGTGTCTCTTGAAGTCTCCTGCCTTTCTTTGCACTTCCCTGACAACAGTTCTCCGTGCCTCTCTCACAGCACCGTGCATTGTGAAATCAAAGTTATTAGCTATGTTACCCAAGGCAGGGTGCAAAACAGCCCTGAGCCCTCTGTCTTAGATCTTGAAAAAAATATTTGACTCAACTTTATTGCCTTACCAAAAGTATATTAAAAAAAAAAAAATAGCCACTGAAAGAGTTTACAAAGCCTTTTCATGTGGAGAGGAGGAGCTGAGTGCCCTTTAATCTCTCATGGCCTGTGTGTGTTAACAGCTTGAAGCATGCCAGCTGATTTGATTTTTGCAAGGGACAGGCAAGGACCGCCAAAGTCAAAAGAAGACTCGTTCTTGTGAGGAGAGAGTAGGAGCTGGGGCAGAGGTGACCAGGGGGATGTAGATGGTCCCAGCACCATCTCATGGGTGGGATGATTTCTTCTGCAGGCTGACTTGAGCGAGCTGGGGTTGTCCCAGAGCAGGAGAGGCTTCTCTGTTCAGCTCTGCTCATTCCACACCTCTGGCTTACCAGGAATGGGGAGAGAGGATTTCTGGATTCAGCATTTTTGCAGAGAAAGGTCCCCTGCAGGGGTGGGGGTCAGCCTCAGCCTGTGGTGGTGCCTGACTGGGAAGGCAGAAGGGGAATTGCTGTGTGTGACAGAAGGGAAATGGGGTAAAAAAGCCCAGGTGAAGGGAACAACCAACACCCTGCTGCTATTGCAGGGTGACCAGATCCACATTTTAGCCCCTGCTTTACCCCGTCCCTGAGCTGAAGTAGCCATATTAATAAAAGGTTCTCTAAGTGCTTCCCAGAGTTCAGTGCAACTCTAAATGTCCTGTGAAACTCCTTGCACAAAGAAATTGGAAATAAATACTTGCCCAATGAAATGCTCCAAATAAACTGGGGCACACTCTGCTGCGCCAGGAGCTCAGACCTTGGGTGGATGCAAGGAACCTTCTGCCTTCTGCTCCCTCCATACAGGGCTCCAGCCTCTCAGCTGTGCCTTGCCACAGGCAAACTGACTGCAGTCAGGGGGGTTTTATTGATGTGAGTTTCCTCACACATTAAAGTTCCCCACATTTGGGTTGAAAAATTGGCAATACTTCCAAGAAAAGTATTAAATAAGGCTAAGGAAACAAGCAGTGCCTCATGTGAAATCTGCCAAGTAATATGAGATGGAGATGGTGAGAAGTTTTCCAGCAGGACATTCTTCCAGGAGGAAATTTGGTTTCCTTGAATCCAAAATGTTTGCAGAAATGTGTCAGGTTCAGTGACACCGTGTTTTGAAAAATGCTGGAATAGGGCTTAGGTTGAGATTGAACACTCAGACTTCCTTTAAGTGGAACTTTTATGCTTTGAAATGCACTTTTTCAACCCTTTTAATCTCATGTTACACAATATAAAACAGAAAAATCCATTTCAGACCAAAATTATATTAAAATGAAAAGTTGCTGCTGTATTAAAATAATACCTGCCTCCAAAATCTCTTGCCACAAGAATCCAAAACTGTGTTACACTCTCATTTTGGAACAGAAAGTGATCTGCAAGCACAGTGAACTCCTGTGAAGTGGAGCCCTCTGTTCCAACACGGCTGTGTGGCTTTGCTTAAATTCACAACTGGAGCAAAATGTAAAAATGTACAGTGGGGAAGAGTCCAGCTGGTCTGAAATCCTTATGAAAGTGTAGGTTTATGGCTATGATAGTTATGTGACAATGCTAGAGGATTAATGTAGGAAATATTCTAATACTGCATTAAGATTCTGGAGGTCTGGAATGATCTTGAGACATTTCTACCTCATTTCTGCTCCTGGTGTTCTGCTGGCTCTGACCTGAGAGAACTGGTGAGCACCACCCCTCCCAACAGACAAATGCCTTTGTCCCTGAAATCACCCAGGTATTCCATAGGAATATGGGGAACTGAGGGGAGTGGAGAAAGCAGAGACAAACCAATGGATTTTAACAAGCAGCACTCAAACGGAACAACCTGGAATAAAGGCACCCACCTAAACAGACCAAATAATTTTTCTGGAAAAATCTGAGAGATACCCACACTGCAAAGAGAAGGAACATAGGGAAGCAGACTTTTTAAAGTTACCCAGAAAACAGACCCTGAACTTTCCCTTTAAACTTGGATAATTAAAGGTGGAGAAGGGAAATGTAAAATCTCTCCCATTTTCAAGCTGGCCAGGTTAAAACTACCACCAAACCTATATCTAAACTGGTTTGCACAGGAGTCAGAAACAGCAGCATAGCTGCTTATCCACAGTCCCTCCCTGGCACGAGATGGTCAGACAAGAGAAGTACAGGAACAACCCCCAGTCTGCAGCTCCTGTTGAGCAGCTCTGCCTGAAAAGCTGAGCCTGGGCAAAGCCCCAGGCTGGAACAGAATTGTTTCAACGAACCCGTTCCTAAGAGCAAGCAGTGAGCTTTCCCTGGATTCAGCCTCAGCTTCCACACCTGACAAGAACCTGGGAGACTCCAGGTTAAACAGCTGAATACAAGCTGCAAGACCTTTTCTAAGGTGTTTCAGGGCTGATGAAACTTTCTGCAGGTAACAGGAAAAGAAACATGTGGTTTCCTAATGTGAGCTACCAGCAGTAAAAGAGATGGATGAAAAATCACAAGGCCAAGCTGCAAAGCTGCCAGGCTGCTGAAGGGCCTTTGGATTTTGGAGAGTGAGCAAGATTTCTATGAAATAACAGCAGCAACTGAGCTGAAATGGCTATCAGAGCTAATCACATCCGTTCTTCTTCCCTAATAATTCACAGCTGAATAGAGGGCTCTGTGGAAGTATTGGATAAGCCAGTATTTCGTGCAGTGCCACTTTTAACAACTGCCTGGGAGTGATTATTTATGTGTGAGTGCCAAAGAATTTGACATGACAGATTAGAAAGTAAAAACTCTGCTCTCAAGGAAATCACCCGAAATGTGAGGGAATGTATTGGATTTCAATGGAGCAACTCTGCACTGACATTACTCTTTCACAGGCACCAACCTTTCACATTTGTTTCTTTTAAAAGAGCTCAAGGTAAGAAAATGAGGTGGGGGAATTGACTGAAATCATAAATGATCAACAAAGAAAGGAGCAGAAATGTCCATGCTCTGCTGTCCAAGGTCTTTTATGTTTGCTGGAAGATTCTTCCCCCACCAGACCAAACTTCTACTTATTTGGAGACCCTGATGCTCACCCAGGCTCAGTTTAGCTATCAAGAAATGAGCTTCAAAGAAAATCAGCCCTTTTTAAGTGGTTTGGGGCTTTTTTTCCTTCCAGCATCTTTTATGACATTTTCACTTCCTTCAGCTTTTCAGCTTTTGAATTTAAGCAAGCATGAAATCTTTGCTCTGTTGGAGCCAATGGCAACATTCCCACTTATTTGGATCATCCCATAATTTCACGCTATATATTTTGCTCAGGCTTTACTGCAATCAAAGCTTCTTTGTTGCTCAGTTAGCAGTAGACTGTTTCCAGATTTTGGCACTCCTAAAATGACAGTAAAGAGCAACAGAATTGGAGTAACCCTGGGAAGGAAGGTACTGCTTGAGGAGAGAGAGTCTCTTTAGAGGATTTGGAGAAAGAAAAGTGATACAGGTGTGAGAACTCTGCGTGGAGTGAGCAGTGGAACTGAGGAGCAGAGGATGTGCAGGGCAGTAAAGCAGCAGGTTTGGAGGGAAAATGTCCTGGCATTTAAGGAGCAAAATGCACCAAGGGATGGGAAAGGAAGAGGGTGTGCTACCCACTCCCAGAACTGCAAATGCACCCTTCAACAAGGGAAAATTGGACAAAGCTTGTGATTGAGAGCCATGGCCCACCCCGTTTGGTCATGGGGGTCCCCATGCAGTGAGCTTGGAGCAAAGCACTGAGTAAGTCCTGTGAGAACATCACATCATCTGATTGTGTAGGTCACGTCTAGACACACCTGCTTATATTCCACATAATCAATTAATTGTTAATAAGAAGTTGTCTAAATAACAGACCCAGCTCTGGCACTTCAATTCAGGTAAAATAATCCTGAATCCTTCTAGCAGTCACCTCTTGATTTCAGCTGGAACAAGTCACAGCCCAACAGCATGAGCTGGCAGGGTCCAGTCTGAAATGGTTTCTATTGCAATGTTTAAAGTCAAGCACATACTCATGACCAAAGTACATTTTAATAAATATATTCCCTTAAATGTCCAGTAAGGCTCATGGTCATCCACTTAAGCATTATTTTCTGGAGGGTTTAAGATTCCTATAAGTTGAATTACATGTGGAAAATTACATTAATGTGTCTTCACATAAACTCAAAGTTTATTGTTTTATTATTATAGAAAAACCATAAAAAGATTTGTCTGAAGCCATTGGCTGTTGTTCTACACATCTGGTGGAATGTGAGTTATTACAATAACTCCTTCAGCACCCTCAAATGAAGCCCTGGGCTAAAAAAAGAAAATAAGTAATACGATAATACTGTAAAAAGAAGTTATGGAATCATACAGAAACACTGAGCCAAATCCAGCTGTCAAGGGGGAAAAGAAATCCTGGCTGAGTTTTAAAAATAGCATTAAGTCAGGCAGGAAAAAAGGTCAAAAGCCTCATGACCAAGCCACAGCCTCAGCCAAAAGTGGGGTGCTGCTGTAGCACCCTGGCAAGAGGAGCACGAGGATCCTTGGCTGCTCCAAGACTGACACCAGAGCTTCTCTTCCCAGAGCTAATTAAAGGCTGTCCAGAAACTCTGGCTACGCTTAATTTAGTGCTGGTTCCAGGTCAGGTATGAGGGCAGTCCAGAGGCAGCAGGAGCTGGGAGAAGTGAGGATGGGCAGGAACTGGGAAGTGCCAGGAAGGTGGGAGAGGAGCAGTGCTGAGGCTGCTCAGCATCAGAGGCAGAATTCAGCCCAAACTCGGGGGTGGGAGATGGGTACAGAGGGCTGGAGGGGCCAGTCTGGCTGGCACTGTGGTTTTCCTGGTGCAGGTGAATGGGGCATGAAAGACTGGGAGAGGCCAATGAGATGTGAAGTGGGTGGAGGCACTGGGGATGTACAAAGGAATTGAGGAGGAAGGGCTGGGAAGAAGGCCAGGAGGGCACTGAGGTGTTTCAGGAAGGCTGGGGTGTGAGCACAGGGGAGTCCCTGTCCTGTTTGCTCCCCCTTTCCACGCTGCACTTCACTCCCCACACCATCCCTGGATAGCAGCAGCCCTTCCCAGTGCCCAGGAGCCACCCCAGAGCACCCAGCACAGGGGAGGGCTGTGAACCAGGACAGCACAGGCAGGGACACAGATTTAACTCTGCAACAACTGATCCTCACCTCCCCAAGCAAAGGCAAAGTCTGCAGCCTGTCATCCCTCCGTCTGCTGCCTTAATCCCTTGTAACCTCTGTCAGAGGCAAAATCCATTTTCTGGTGGAAAAGGAATGTAGACAGGACAGTACCAGCTGCCTAAAATGTGGTGGCATAACTGGAAGCAGCCCTGAGTGCTTTTGCTCCTGCAAATGGGCCAGACTGGTTCCAGCAGCCCTCTCTATATTTATATTTATTGCTGTCCTGATCCAGAGCACATTTACCACGAGAGCTAATGGAGCAATATTTCTTCTCTGATCAGCATGGGGTGCTGTGGGTCTGGGTGCTACTGCACAGCTTTCCTCACCCTCATCTGAAGCAACTTCCAGCCCTGAGTCTGCCTCCTCGGAGAAACTAATCTGGGTACAATATATTTGAGGTTATGGCAGGGAATGAACTGAAAATAATTCACTGAGGCAACATTTTTCATATATATTAATCTTGTCGCTTTATCTAAATCTTAAAGCTCTTTTATACCATTCACCTAAACATCCATCTTCTCCAGATGTTTGATTTTTCAAACCAGTGGCACATCTCATCTGTCTCTAATAACACTGCTGAGACTTTTTTTTTTTTTCCTGGATAAAGCCCAGTAATATTGTTGGCTTATCAAAATGTCACCCACTAATTAATAATGAAAGTAGATAGAGGAAATAAAATCGAGTCTTATTCTGAAAATCACTGAATAACCAACTAACCAGTTTAAAAGTGCATTTCAGAAATGTGCTTGGTCTAGTCTAGACTTACCTCTCTCAAAAAAAGCAAACAAAAAAAACCAGGAAAAGTGGTTAGGGATAAATAAGCTAAACAGGAACATCTGCCTTTAATATTCCATTTTGACGTCAGTGAATCTTTATTGGCCTCTCAAAATAGTCTAAACTTTTCTGAAACAAGCATACTGTTTTCCAGCTTCTAAAATATTTTTATTCCCCACTGATGATAAAAGTAGAAATCCTCATTAATTCTCTTTTTTTTAAATGTGTTCTTTATAGCAAAACTCAGGCCAGGGTTATCCTGGTTCACGTAATCCAAATGTTGCTTGTCGTTGTCATTAAATCTAATCACAGACTTCCAGGGTAAATAAAAATCAGTTTAGATTTTAAATAGATGTTTAAATAAAAACAGTTTGGCTGTTTGGGTGCATCCAGTGGAGCATCCCACACCTACCAGCTCACCTTGTAACTGGAGAAACAGCCTTGTAAGGTGTTTTTTGGGGGAAAACAAGCAGAGTGCAGCAATGCTGCTGCTGTGAAGTTTGGACAGAACAGGCACCAGGCAGTCCTGGTCCAACCTGGCCTTCAAACTGCCCAGGGCAGCCTGATCCAAAACCTTCCTGCCCCTGGAGCCCAGCAGAGCTGATGGAAGAGGGTCCCACATCCCACAGCTGTGATGCCTTTTGGGACTACCTAAAAACCAGACAGAATTGAGGGAATAAAAAGCTCTTCTATTTATTGAAGGGACTCCAGGTACATTTTGGGCAGACAAAGCCCCCTAGGGGCTGCACCCAAAATGGATCACGGGGTTTCACACTTTTATAAGTTGGGTCCATTTGTCTTTTGGGGGTCAATCTCCCAATTACAGCCTCAGGTAATGAAGTCATTCACCCCAAGTTTGCTCCCCCCAACTCACTTTTGTTTCCATCTCTGGGGGCCTGAGGCACTGAGGTGTCCTTGATTCCCAGCCTGGAGAGGAATTGTTGTGTGTGCCCAAAATGGGAGAGCAGCAGCCAGCACTGAGTATGGAGTTTGGAGTTCTACACTAAAGAACCGCAGGGTTACAAATACATGGAAAATATAAAAGCTGAAATCCTAAGGCATCAGCTGGGATCCAAAGGGGCACCAGAACAGGCTGGCACAAAGTGATGGAGAGGGAAAAGCCACAGGCAGGCAGAGGCTGTGGCTCTGCAGATCCAGCCTTTCCGAGCCCTTGGAAGCTGCATCTCAGTGCTGGAGTGGGGCAGAGCACACCCCAGTGTTCCCTCCAGGATTTCTCTGACACCTCTGCAAGGAAAGCATTTGCACATGGCTGAGGTGGGATGGATCTCACACTGCAGCAGGACTGGCCCTGTCTGACACCTCAGACACAGAGAAGCCACTCAGCCTCCCTCAGCTTTCCACCTCTGCACAAACATTCCAGCTCAAAAACCTCCTCACGTCATTTCAGGCATTACCGTTCATGGGTTCAGAAAAATGCCCCCTCCCCTAGGCACTGGGCAGAAAGCAGAACACATTTTTGCAAGCCACAACAGAAAGTTTAATGGCATTCCAAGGCTGATGCTCTTCTAGGAGTGATGATGTGGCAACAGCAGCCCTGCAACAACTGGAAGTGATGTGAAGAAATGTGACTGCTCTCTAAACAAGCCCCTTTTGATCCATTTCCCCTTGGACAGAAGCGTGATGTTGTTGTTCTCCTTGGGAATTACAAAATCACTTTCTAAAACTTCAGTTTTCTGTAAACACAGAAAGTGTATCTTCAAGCTAAGGAAGCCTCACTTGAAAATACTGGGATTTTCAAAACTCTTTCACTCTGCAAATACTAATAACTGTGGCAGGTCAATCAAGTCAGGTTTTGGGTTTTTTTTTTTTTTTAGGAGAGTTTGAACACCTCAATCTTCTGCTACAAATATTTTGTATGAATCAGCTCCATAAATGTAAATGATAAATAAACAAGTTAAGATCATGGAATTTGAAAGAATCTTTTCACATGGGTTGGTTACAGCAGACTCAGCTGTGGTTCACTCTGCTGGAACAAGGAGAGTTCCACTGCTGGCAGTGCCCTGCACTGACCAAACCATCAGCTTTGAACTCACACACACCACCAAACTGGGAGTGAGCCCTAGTATCAAGATTTAATTTAATATCAATATTTAAATAGTCACTTCTACATCACCTCACAGTTTCTCTGTTCCTTTACCCACACACTAACCCTTCTCTGGGAAATCTCTTTAAACCATAGTTATTTTTGTGCTTTCTACCAACAGTGCTGTTGAACATTCAGGGATCAGAACTCTCTGCCTTCACCATGGACTTCTAATTTGGCTGCTCAGCTTGAGAAACAACAGCCACTCACAACTCCACAGCCTCAGCTAAGACTGGGAAAAGGACAAAAGCCAACAACACAAATTTTTGGGGCTTCTGCCCGGCAGACCTTATGTGGGGGTGAAGGACACACCTGTGACTTCTCTGCCCATCCTCAGCGCACAGAGTGAGAAAAATCTGACAACTGCTGGGGTACTTCCAGCTCCTTTATGTGTCCCACTGGTTATCCCACCCAGCTGGAGCAGCCCCTGCAGCTCCCACCCAGCTGCGTGAGCCCTGCCCATCCATTCAGACAAAGTCCTTGGGCCACAATACAGGAATGACCTTCCTTGCTTTGCAATCGAATTTATGTGGTATTTACTGCACCTTATCCAGTGCCTTCTCCGTGGGATCCACACCATAAATCCAGCCCAGAGCTGCCAGCCAGCTCCTGCTGTGCTAATAACCCATCAGTGCCTATTATATATGGCATAACACATCATGAAATCCTGCAGCACATTAGAATTACTGCTAGCCATGTACACCCTAATCTTTCACCTTCCAATAGTGAAAACCTTCCCATTTCACACACCCCACACTTCCAGGGCCCAGCACTTCCTCTCCCCTAGCTGCAGTTTTATTGCTTTGTCCAGAAAACAAAAAGATATTCCCTTAACAAATCAGTTCTGTGCTTGTTTAAAGCCTACAAGGCCTGAGAATCTCCTTTATCTCGCTCAGTCTTTATCTCCCTTGGTCTTTCCTAATGAAAACCATAATGGTCCTGCCTCCCAGATCCCAGCATGCAAAGTCTTGGAACACATCACTTATTTGTGAACCTGAAGATTAAAGGGCCACTGTATCTTAGGTTACATTCTCCAGTTGGGAGTGCATGCCCATCTCCAATTCATTAGGAGTTAATTCCATATTTCAGCTCTTCCCACTGATGAAAACATTTATAATAATTCCACAGACAAGCAGTGGAATTAGACCATATAAATCCTCTGCTTTGGAGTTTCTCCTTTCCTGTGGAATATTCCAAACCTTTTCTGTCATCCTGGGCCTTCCTGATGTTTTTTTTACTTAAATTCTTCCCAAGGAAATGCTGATCCTTTTGAAGTGACAGTCTGTTTAGGTTTTGGTAATTGCTGAGGATGCTGTGCAGGAGTTGCAATAGCTCAGCTCTCACTAAAGCCAAGAAGAGCAAGAGCACAAGGCAGGGTGCAGAGAGCAGAATTTATTCCTCAAAATCTCTGTAGATTTTTCAAACAAGCAGAGGCTGTAAGACACTGAGAGGGGATGATGAAAGGAGGTTAAAAATGTATATGAAAAAGCTAGAGAATGAGTGCCCAAGAATAATTCCTGAGAATTGTCTGTGACAACACAAGCATCAAAGCACAGATGGCCAAAATGGTGAGAAGTGAAATTTTGGTTACTCTACACTCCTGTGCCTTTGTTTCTGGGAAAAAGAGCATCTGCAATTATCAATGCTGTGGGAGAGGTACACAGGAATTCACATCCAGAGTGTAACTATTCCTTGTAGCAAATTATTTTATGGACGCTGGGTTTAATTAGTTGATTCTATAATTGACCCAAATTTCACCAATTCAAGGAAGCTGCTCCTATTTAAAAGAGTAAAGATACTGATCAGGTACTTTAATTATCAAATTGTCTTTAAATCATAAGTTCATATATATATTTATATATATATACCTTCCAACAGCCACTGCCATTAAAACTAAGTTGCCAGCTTCTTTTTCCTCTGAGGTCTTTTTCCTCATTCATTTCATGGATATGATTTTCTCTTAATATTAAAAACGTCTTAAAACCACAAACCAATTCATTTGGTGTGCCTGTCTGTAGCTAGAGGAGAAAGGACACTTTTAGATATGTGTAACACACCTGTACAGATCCACAGGTGATGCAGCAAAAGCTTCTTCATTAAAGTGTGCCTGAACCTTTAAAGAGATGAGGAAAAGATCACGAGGGGTAAATAGGGAAGCAAAGAGGAGAAAAAATGCAAACGGGGGAAAAAAATGGTATTTTTACACCTCAGCAGGTGTTTTGTTCCAGATTGTATTCCCTGGATTTGCTGCGCTCCCTTTATGGCAGCATTTCTGCAGTCTGCCAACTCAGAGCAGGAAATTCATCCGTGAAGTTGTTGGTGTTCAAATGAATCTTGCTGTTAGAAGTTCTAACTTCTAACTAAGCTCTGCCTGCCCCTTCACCCTGTGAACCTGAGAGCAGCTCCTGGCATTTTCTGTTCTGGCACAGACAAACTTATCTTGGGTCCAGTTTTGGCCCCAGTCTTCCTGGATTTCTTGTCTTTTAGCCCCAGTTGTGGAAGTGCTGTGATGGTGCCAAGATTCATCATTTTTAGGAAAGTCTATTCCTGGCCTTCCTGGTGGTGGGAAAAATTTTGAAAACATTAAAAAAAAAAAGGACTGAAAACAAGAAAGCAAAGAGAAGCAAAAGGGCAAGAGGGCAGAAAGAATTTCAGTCTAGGAAATAGCGCAAATAAATATTTTCTCCCTGCCTTTGTTGTTTTATTTTTTTTGAGATTTGGATTACTTTTAGACTATGCACTGCTTGCCACATATCAGTGTAGGTACCTATGATCTCTGAGCACTCAGGTTGTCCAGAAGCCCCTCTAACAAAAATATTCAACATCTATTAATATTATTGGAGAAAATACTAAGGTAAATATTTGTGCTGCACAAGCTCTGGAAATAAAAATACTCTTCTTCTGCATGAGTGGCCAAGCACATCGTTCCAGTGCAGTGCTGCTGAGAACTTGTAAAGTGGTGTGGATTTGTGTTAGCAGTGAACTATGGTTAAATAAAGTTCATTTTTTACTATCATTTAGTCTCAAAAGAGTGAATAAATAGCAATAAGAACTCCAAACCAAAAGAATTTAGGTTATGTAGGACATTTGTGGTTAGAATTTTGATACCTGCTATTCCAGAAATAAAGAAAGCAGTATTTTAGTGATGTTAAATCCTTAATTATAACATCTAGCAATTTTAAACCATGAAGCTTAAAAGCTGGGCTTTGAAAACATCGAGAAACTGAATCTTCTAAAACACAGTCTGGCACCACAGGTAACCCTTTCATTCTTTCCCTATTTTTTTTTTTTTTCCTTGAGGTAGGTGGTACCTTCCATCATTAAACTAAAGAATTTCTCGCTGGAACATCTAAAGCTTGACATTGATGAGACACAGTTAACCTGCACTCCTGTCTGCTGCAGAGCAGAGGAATAAAAGCTTTCTGGTATGTAAGTTCAAAGAAATGGACCTTTTAGCAGATTTGAACAGTTGTCTTGGGAATGCAGATTTATGAAAATTGATCCCCTGTCTTTGTCCACGGGAACAATGTGCCTTTCTTCCCCACATTTGCCCCCTGTCTATTCTACTGAGTCAGAACTTCTTCAGAAAACTTGTTTTAATTAATAGAGGATACCCTTGCAGCCACAAGGTTATAAGATGTCTTTGACAAGCCTCTCTTTGGATACAGTCAAAGAGGGAGATATTTAGACTTCACATTCAATTTAAAGTAGAGGTCAGAGTTCAAAAGTGTAGTTTGCCCTTGTCATGTTCCATTTGGAATTCAAATAGTCAGAAAAACAAAAGGCAAAATGACACATTGCCATCACTGGGATCCTCCAGCCTGCTCCAAAACATGCACAAGGGGGAAAGGAAAGACATTCCCAATGGTATTTACTGGGATATGTCCTATTTAATCTCTGCCTTTTAAAATACCCAAAATAATCAGACCACAAAAGTAGGTGTACACTGGCTATGACTTCAAAACTACTTGCACTGGGGTAAACTTAAAAAAGTTCATTTCTATTCTTCCTTAAAAAAACCTTAATAGAAAGAAATAACTCCAAGTCAGAATTTAAGGAAGACAGATTATTTTAGATGCCCTTACAGTGACTGCTGCTGTATACGAAATTTTCTTGCTATTGCCACTTGGTCTGATCAATCTGCGGGAGGAAATAGTAACAACTTCCCTGATTTCTGCCATTTTCCTGAAATAAAACAATGAAAATGAGGGAAGAGTGTAGACATTACCAAAATGTGAAATATTTTGGGATTTTTTCCAAATATTTGATGGTATACAATTTCTTGCTCAAAACAATTGAAAGCTTGGGAAGCACTCCAGAAACATTTTCCTCCTCGTGATGCCCCAGTTGTCTCTAAATACAGTCAGAAAAGAAGACAAGCCACTGGATGCATTAGCAGCAGCTATGGAAGCCAAAAAGCAGCTGAGATAATAAAAAATAGACAAACCTCACTCCTTTTCAAGCATTCTTACCATGTGGAAGCTTCTATTTACACAAGTGCACAACTCCTTCGACCATAAATAGTTTTCTATAAAAATATAAGGGCTACACAGGACCTGTAGGACTCATCATTTGTTCATTTATTGCTCTTCACACAGTCCTGCACCTTCAGATCTATTTCTGATTGCTCTTACCCTGAGCTCCTGGAGGTAACATTTATTTTTTTCTCTAACCATGCCAACTTCTGCTAAGCATTCTCTTGAATTCCATGGTTCTGGGCACAGGAGCTCTTTGCAGGCTCTCCCGTGGCACAGTTTGAAGTCTAAACTCTGAACCATGTTGTGTTCTGAGTTTGTTCATTCCCACATCTGCCTCCAGCCCCACTCTGGCTGCCCTGCAAAGCCCCATCTGTGAGTGCAGATCTCCCCCAGCTCCAGCTCTGGGGCTGTGCACAGAGCTCTGCTCCCAAATTATTGTTCACTGATGGTTCACAGGTTTGTCTGGTTAAATCCATGCAACCATCAGGGCATTCCATACTGGGAAGGATGGCATGGAGAGTACACTTTTCACAAAGCTGGGATTTTTGGTACAAAACCAGGTGACAAGGCCAGGTTACCTCTTTCTGTTTCTTCTGAGTTGCGTGCGTGCTTGAGCCTGGAAAATAGATAGAGAGTTGGAGAATACACAGACCCAGCCTAATTAATCCCACTCAATCAGCAACCTGAAGCGGTAAATATTTCCAACTCCTGGGGCCAAGACTTATTTTTCTGGGGCCACTAGTCCCCAGACTAATCAGAACATTTACCTGATCAGCACTCTTTGAACAGGAAAAATGCTTTCACTACAGATTTCTGCACAGCACATGGGCTGTGGATGGCCATGCACCAAGTACCCTATAGTGAAAAAAGAACCAGAAAAATGGTCCCTTTATCTCTCCTCTCCTCTCCTCTCCTCTCCTCTCCTCTCCTCTCCTCTCCTCTCCTCTCCTCTCCTCTCCTCTCCTCTCCTCTCCTCTCCTCTCCTCTCCTCTCCTCTCCTCTCCTCTCCTCTCCTCTCCTCTCCATTCCTTTTCTTTCCATTTCTCTTTTCTTTTCTTTCCATTTCTCTTTTCTTTTCTTCTTTTCTTTTCTTTTCTTTTCTTTTCTTTTCTTTTCTTTTCTTTTCTTTTCTTTTCTTTTCTTTTCTTTTCTTTTCTTTTCTTTTCTCTTCTTTTCTTTTCTCTTCTTTTCTTTTCTTTTCTTTTCTTTTCTTTTCTTTTCTTTTCTTTTCTTTTCTTTTCTTTTCTTTTCTTTTCTTTTCTTTTCTTTTCTTTTCTTTTCTTTTCCCCCTCCGTTTCTCTTCATTAGATATTTAATTATAACTGGTCTCTGGGGAAATCTCAGTTTGCTCCCACTATAGGACAGCTCCACCTCAGCTGAAGGTTTGAGAGAAGGCAAGTGCAGGCAAATTCATGTTGGTGCTGAGACACAGCTGGGCCATGAGACAGGAATTCATGAGTGCCCTTGGGTGGATGTCAGCTCTCTGAGCCTGCACATGGACACTCAGCAATTTCCTCCATCCTGCCTTCCACACTGCTGCCATCCACAGAAATGACATTGACTTTTACCTATGAAATCCTACCTTTGGTAGCCCAAAGACAGACCCCAAGGTATGAATTACACAGAAGACATGCTAGAAATCCTGCCAGATTAATGCACATGTTTCTTCACACCTAAGAATTTCTCTCTCTTTCCTAGGTTCATTTAAAACAACTTTAAAATGTAAATATTATTCCAATAACAGCCTCTTTATTATTTCCAGGACTACTTCTTGTTTCAGTGCTTAGAAAATGACAAAATGTAAAAGCTCTTGGCTCTGCCAGAGTAATGGTGATGTCTGCCTGATAACATGTTCTAGTTCTTAACCTGTATTTAACTTCAGGTATTTATATGCCTTGTCATCTCCACTGACCAGTGCTGCATTATTGAGCATCTCCTCAAAAAAAACCTCAAAAAGATCATGTTTTTTATAGTACAATATGCTGCTGACTTAAACTGAAAAAGCTCTACTGACAACAAACCAGCCTCTCTCTAGGCCAGTCTGTGAGACAAGCAATGATTTATTGGCCAAATACAGGATTTTTAACATCAAGAAGCCCTGAGAAGAGCTTGCTGCCTGGCTGCTGTAATCAGATTCCAGGCAGGGATCGTGCTCAGAGCTGTGTTGTGCCCTTGGTGTCAGGAAGACGAATGAAAACCTGAAGTTCATCACAACAGTCAGACAGAACCGGGGGAAAATGTCACTTCCCCGACATCAAAGAATCCATAAGCAGCACTTACATTTTAACTTCAGAGCGATCAAAGCAGACAGACAGCATTTTAATGTTTGTTTCCATTTTTAGAGCACATTTCTAATGCTGAGTTGTTGGGTTGGTGGGTTGTTGTTTTGGCTTTTTTTGTGCCAGACAAAGTAAGTTGGAGATATTTTCTCACAGCACAAGTTAATGTTCTCAATCTGTTTTTCCTTTCTGGGGTCTGTGTAGACAAATTCCACAGCAACATCTGATGATAAGATCAGACAGTAGTAGCAGACATTTTTAAATCATATTTACAATATGTCCCCTCTGGGCCCACCAAAGAGCAACCTTTCTCTGAACAATATATATTGGCTTCTTCTTTTTTTATTTTGCTCCATTTAGAGATAATTTTAGCTCTTCAGTGTCATGCAAATAGACAGGGCTTTACTCAGATAAAACTGCTATCAAGGCATTGGGAACTCTTCCAGGAAAAGAGCAAACAAGGCTCCTAAGAGGAATTTGGCTGGAGAAAGGCTTCAGGATTTGCTCTGCTGGGCACAAACTGGTGCATTTTTAAGTGCATATTTAAAAGACAATGAATAGATAAAAGGACTAAACAAAAGGCACCAAAATCATTAGTTTCTGAAGTCTAAATTTTCTTTAGACCCAGCAGAATTTACATACATTTACATGTAAAATGAGGCTTATTCAGCTCCTCTGCCTGGCAGCGCAGCAGGGATGGGGACCCTCAGCAGCTCCCTCCCCACGTTCCAAGGACCTTCCCCCTCTTCATTCCCAGTGGGGTGGGGAAGCCACGGGCTGGTCCAGTTGGGACCATTTCTCCTGGGTGTTGGGTCATGGGAACAGCCCAGACCTCTGCCCTCTCCTTAAAAGGGGTTTGATTCATAAGAAAAGGAATTTGCATATGCTTGTTACTCCTTGGCCAAGACAATGAGGTGCTGCTGGACACCAAACACCAGATATACACAAGATAGAGCAGGATGAGAGATATTAAAGTGATTCCAAATCCACAGCTGAGTGTGGCTGTGGACAATGAGAGCATCTGCTGCTGCTTGGACAGGTTTGATGCAATCCTGTCACCCATGCTCCTGCCTTCTGCTGGGTCTTGCATGAAGGAGGGGAAAACCTCTTCTAGGGAAGGAGGGAAGGAGGGAAGGAAGGAAGGAAGGAAGGAAGGAAGGAAGGAAGGAAGGAAGGAAGGAAGGAAGGAAGGAAGGAAGGAAGGAAGGAAGGAAGGAAGGAAGGAAGGAAGGAAGGAAGGAAGGAAGGAAGGAAGGAAGGAAGGAAGGAAGGAAGGAAGGAAGGAAGAATAATTTGTAACCTGGGCTCAGCATACTTCAGAAAGAAAGTGCAGCAAAGTGGAGAAGGATCTTCACTGACCCCCTTGAACCTTTCCTAAACACATTTAAGGAAAGGTTCCTTAAACCTTTCTGTCCCTCTGAGATGGGACAGCAGCCCAGCTCTGCCCAGGACCCACCAGACACCAAACACCCACCACAAATCCCTAAACACGCCACAGCTTGTGGGGATCTTGTGGATGAAAGTGATGTAAATATGAGATTATATTATCTGCTATTGTTACTGTAATTGTATGGCCCTGTCTGTATACAGTGACTTAAAACTTTGTAAGCTCTTTTATTGTTTGGCTTCCGCTGCCTTGAAGCATCTTAGTAAATTTATAATCCCTTTTCTTTAGCTTCTTTTTCTATCTCTTTGCTTGGACGACCTGGCATGCAATGAATCAAAAAGGGGATATTTATACCCATACTGTGAGAATGTTTACAACGTACAGAAAATTCTGTCTGTGGTTTGGTCTTTGTGTATTTTCAAAATAAATGACACTTTTCCAAACGTACTATATTACTGTTGAATCCACAAAGTCTGTATTTATGTAACTAAAATGCTTTTATTTAGACTTTTGCAACATGCCAAAATCAAAACTATTTAATGAATGAATCAAAAGTAGTGCGGCAAAGAAATCTGTAATGTATTACTGTTTAAAAATACAGATTTCTGTGAAAAGCCTCTCAGATACAAAGAATATGTTTGTTTTATGAAAAGCAATTTTGTTATTTTCATGCCCATTGTTTTAATAACAGAACTTTGATCTTGAAAATATTTTTGCATGAAACATGAATATGGTAATAGCCAAAGTTTCCATTTAGCTGCCGCTTCATGTTCCAAGAAAATTGGGTTCCATTACATGTAGTATTTAATAATTTACATATGGGCTCCAGGCAACTTTCTTGATGTCTTGATGTAGTCACTGTTTAAGTTTTCCAGATTTTTATTCAGGTACATGGATTTCAAATGCAAGAGCATCCATGGCATCACCAAGGGCCAGAGTTAGTTTTCCCACTGCCTTGACCCACTTTGAAGAACATCAAGGTTACAGAAGAATGTTCCAATCAGTCATGGAGATAGGAAACACTCCATGAGTTCCCCACACTTTATTTGCAGATCTCCTTAACAGTGGAACTCAATATCTTGTATTAATTTCAGTCCTCCATAAAGTTTTGGAACAAGGAAGCAGCTACTAACATTCCATTTCCTTAATTCCCTTCAAAGGAATTTCCAGAAGTTACAGCTAAAACCTGTGTTATTTTCATGCAATTTCCTCCATGGGCTTACTCACAAGTGTAGAAATGAATGAATGAATGAATGAATGAATGAATGAATGAATGAATGAATGAGGCAAATTCATCCTCCATCCTTCCCACCCACAAATATTGCTGAGGAAAAAAAAAAGGAGGAATCCGTAAGTTTGTCTGGCACTTCCAGATGTTGAGCAGCCCTGCCTGACCACATCTGGATCAACTCTGCCATGCACCTGCAAGGAGAGCAGTGGCCCTGGGACTGCCAGGCTGGGATGGATGTGCAGGTAAACACATCCTGATGGATTTATGGAGCTCATGCAAATCATCTCTGTAGCATGCTGTATATCACAGCTCCAGCATTTACAGAAGCATCACTTCTGGTCTGTGTTCACTCCCAAAATGAACCAGAGAAGTTTCTGGGTTCTTCATCTGCTCCCAGGGTGTGAATTAGTCAGGCCAGGGAGGTGGTGGATCAAGTTTTGAGATGAGATCCACCACCGAGAAGTTAAAGATGTGCCACAGGAAGCACTGGGGGTACCTGAGCTGCCTGGTGGCAACCAAACTTACTTTAAAAGTTGTATAAACACAGCTACACCAGGACCAGAGATCATCTCCCTTAGAAGGAGATTGATGTTTGGGCAGAATGGTGTGCCCTGGGTCGATATTTATTCCTCATTAAGGAACAATTCTGATAAGATGAAGCCTTCCCCTCATCCCATATCGAGTTATGTGTCTGTTCCCTGGAGCTTGCACACCTTTCTAGCATCCTTGGGGTGAATAAATAAATCTTACAAATGTTTATGTGCCTCTAATGGCACCTCTTGAAAGGAAGCTGAACATAATAAATTCTTGTTAATCTTGATTGATGAGTGGGAAGGAAGGCAGGCAAGAGATAGCCAGGGAAAAACAGGAGCATTAGACACTTCCATTAGCATTAAACATGCCAGCCTGCCCTTGAAAGCTGATTAACACCTCAGAAAAAATAATGGAAACTCTACAGCATCAGACGTGACCTTGCAGCACTGCAGCAACTGCAGAAGACAGAGAGTCCTCCAAGAGTGTTCTTTAATCTCCAGTTACAACATGAGCACCACTAACATTTTAGAGGGCTCCAAAATTAGGAAGCTTTCTTCTCTCTTTCCCACCGGGTCAGTGGAGAGAACCCACACTTGGATTTGACACGTGTCTGAAAACAATGACATATTTACTTCTCATGTGCAATCTGGCACCAAGGATCAGAGATCCCTGTTCACACCCCAGGCAGGACCTGCCCCCATCCTTCCATGAGCCTCACAAGGACATTTGGCACTCAGAGTGATGCTGGCTTAGGTGGCCCAAAGCAAACAAGGTGGTTATCACCCAGTTCCTGATCCTGCAGGAGCCTGAATCATCTCCTTTGGGCTGCTCATTCTACATAAGCTTCATCATCCTGGAAAACCTGGAAAATTTCTGTTGCCTCTGAATAGAAACAGTCTTCTGCAGAACACAGGGCATTTTCATTCGGTAAATATCTGGAATATTTCAGTGCAGCTCCTTTTACATTTAAACTACCCCTGGCTGGGGCACACACTGCATTGTACTGTCCCTGCCACATTCCTGCTCTTCCTCCCTGGCCAGGGAGCTGGGGCACTTCTGCTTCTCCTCCTGCTGCCAAAACCCTGGGGGCACCCCCCAGCCTGGAGCCATTCCCAGGGATTTGGGGCAAACCTTCCCCAAAGCCTGGAGCCATCCCAAAGGATTTGGGGCAAATCTTCCCCAAAGCCTGGAGCCACCTGGAGCAGGGATTTGGGGCAAACCTTCCCCACAGCCTGGAGCCACCTGGAGCAGAGATTTGGGGCAAACCCTGCCTGCACAGGTAGAAGCAGCCCCGGGAGCTGTGTCCTGGCTGCTCTGCACTCGCTGCTCCAAGAGGAAAACCATCTGGATTGCACAGTTCACAACTGGGGCAGGCATTCCAGGGTAGCCAGGCTCCCACTGACTTTCACTTTGTTTTCCTTCAAACAGGCCCAGTTGCTGTCAGCTTCCCTACGACTTTCTCCCGCTTTAATTTATGTCCCATGCAAACTCCACAAGCATTTTCCACTGGAAGGAGCCAAGGACTGACTTATTCCCCTGCAGCATTTGGGGAAAACTGATTCTGAAAACAGTTCTGCAAAGAGGTTTGGATGATTTCTAGTCTGACCATTTTTATTTTCTAATTTAAAATAAAAAACACACTTCTTTTGATTTTCAAGTTTTATTTGGCCTGAAACTTTTGCTTCCAAGCAACAAAGAAGGGTAAAATGGGAAGCTTTTAGAAATCACTCTTACATTTTTCAGATCTCAGTTAAGCTTCTGGTATTAGACAGAGCTTAAGAGGAAATCAGCAGAAGACACATAATGTAATATATATAACATACATACCTGTATTTAATATACTGATAAGTATACAAACCATCCTGACTAAAGAGCTGAGCACACATCTGTGTCCACACACATTTAATTTTCTGCTGTGTGGAAAGTTCATGCAGAATTTATTAAGTTACTTCTGCAGATCAATTCCATTCAGCATCTTACTATTTTTTAAAATAATGTCCTTACATATCCTTGTAATTCCAGCTTTTCTCTAACATTACTGGCTTGGGAAATGCTGGAGCTTTCTGTGACTGGAGTGGTCACAACAGTATGGCAGATATTTGCGAAGGAAAGGAAAGGAAAGGAAAGGAAAGGAAAGGAAAGGAAAGGAAAGGAAAGGAAAGGAAAGGAAAGGAAAGGAAAGGAAAGGAAAGGAAAGGAAAGGAAAGGAAAGGAAAGGAAAGGAAAGGAAAGGAAAGGAAAGGAAAGGAAAGGAAAGGAAAGGAAAGGAAAGGAAAGGAAAGGAAAGGAAAGGAAAGGAAAGGAAAGAAAGGAAAGGAAAGGAAAGGAAAGGAAAGGAAAGCCACAAGAACATTTTCATTGAGGTTCACGTTAGGGTTTAACCATTAGAATGAACCTGTGTTTTCCCAGACACTTTCAGAGTAACAATGAATCAAAAAAAGTTTCAAATTTCTGAAAAATGCTAGAAAGGATTTTTAAAAAGAGAGAAAATTTTAAGCATCAGACAGGGAATTTTAAAAATTACTGGAAAAATCAAATTGATGTTTTTGCTACCTCTAACCATCACTAAACAGCAGCTCTGGAGCTTGTCACCAGACTCAGCTGAGAGGCACCACATTTGAAAGATCAGACTCATGTCCAACCACAATTTTTTCTTTCTTTTAAGTAGATTAAGTAATTTGCATGATATTTTAAAGATAAATCCCTGGATCTTCCCTCCACCCAATTGAAAGCTATTCCAATTAAGCTTTGGAGAATGTTGCAACAAATCAGATTTAAGTATTATGAAAACGTGGCAAGTAGGACTCCAGGGGTTTCTTTAAAATTCCTCAATGAATAAGACACGTAATGTGAGGTTTTGCAATTCCCAAGTGAAGGTTTATGAGTTCAAATTTCAATGTTTCCAAGAGGAGAAGGGAGGCAAGGCCTGCAAGATGTAATAATGTTCAGTAGATTGAATGATACAGTGAAAAAAATACTCAGATTTGGAACAGATAAGTCATTCTTGATGTCACTGAAGAACCCTAAAGAATCCCACAAGATCTTTTAAAAAATGGCCTGAGTGCCAGAAAACTTGGTGTTCTTTTTAATGAAATCAATTGATCTAATAATAGACAGAAAACTGCTCTGCCTTAAAAGATTTTCCACTCCAAACAAACGGCTTATTTGGACAATGACACAACAGTCAACCCGATTACAGGTAACTCCCCCAGTGCAGAGAGCTCAGGAAGGAGTTTGTGTGTATTTACACAAGTCCTACACGACCACTGATAACCAGATACAACCACAGATAACCACAACCCACGTGCTGTGCTTTCTGCCTCTGGCTTTTCAACCCACCTAAAATACCCCAGCTAAGGGCAGCCCCCATCCAACTGCTGCTATTGTTCCCTGGCAACTCTGCTTTTCTCCATTAAAAAAAAAAATAGTCAGAGGGTTGTTTTGTTGTTTGTTTGTTTGTTTTTTTTCCTTAGGGCAAGTCTAGCTAGTTAATTATTAAGTAACTAAATCGCTTAACTAGTTAGGGGAAGGAGGAGCCATCCCCAGTCATCGTTTGGTTTTCTAAGGAGCAGTGAGGAGGGGATGGGGTGGCACAGGAGGGGATGCCAAGCCCTGGGGCTGACCCTGCTGCTGAGGATCTCAGCAGGATCTGAGATGTGTTTCCAGGTGGGATTCTGCCCGGGGCAGCAGGGAGCCCTGGAGCACTTCTGGAGGAATCCTGGCAGGGAAGGCGAGCAGAGCTACCTGGGGCTGAAGGTGCTGCACACCCGGGGTTCTGTGGATTGTGTTGGGATGCCTGCTGGGATTGGGATAGGAGCCTGCTCTGGGCAAGGAAGACCTCGCGGTTTACACAAGGATGCCAAAGAGCTCCCTAAGGAAGGGCTGAAATGTAAACTCCTTTCTGTGAAATGTGAAAACTAACTGTGAACTCACGCAGTTGCCATCTCCCTGCGGCAGCTCAGAACACTTTGTCTTCTTATTTAGGCATCCCAGTGTCATCTGCAACCTGAATCTCCCTCCCAGCTCTCTGTTTGCAAGGACTAAATGAAAAGTCAAACACGCAAACATCCAGCTGAACTGGACTAAATCAACCCTGGAGCAGAAATGCACAGTGCCTGCTGCAGAAAGCATCCCACTTCCTGAAGACGTTCAAAGGCTGTCAGCAGCACAAAAGGTGCTTCTAGCCTGGGCTTGGAGATAAATGAGATAAATGGAGATAAATGATAAATGATGGGTCACTTCAGCTCCTCACAGAGCAAAGACACAAACGTTCCCCTGGGTTGGTCATGCAAAAACTCCTGAGCCCAGAGAAAACACGGCTCCCCTGGCTCTGAACCCCAAGTCTGGTTTATATAAACTCTGATGGTTTCTTCCCTCAGACAGCTGGTTCCAGAGACTGGTTTATTCTTGCTAGGATTAAGGAGATAGCAAAAATAACAAGCTACACTGTATGCTGCCAGTCAATTAAAGTGGATTACAGCCTGACTGATAACGGAGATTCTACAGAATATTATTCAGATTCCCAGACAATAAATCTTAGAAGTGATGTCTGGGATATTGTTCCAGTCCAATAGCATCTCTCAAACATTTATACAGTGGTGTGTTTATACAGCCAGTTTTATTTGGAGCAGTGGTCTCTCTAGATTGATTTAAAGAGCTCAGAAAGCCTTGGAGCATGTCTTGGTTTGGTTCCTCTCTAATTAATCAGTATTGAGAACAAATAAGCAAATCACCAGGAAAAAGGAATTGCTAATTTTTAAAGCCAACAGAAATTCTCCTTCATACAGATCTCGTATGAGTCTGCAGAGAGCACTTACAGCCAGGGATTGCACCCCAACTCCCACCTGGTGTAAGTACTGCATTACAGCTACAACAGTGGGTAATTTTTTCAGTCCCTACTAATCAACTGTTCTCCTTTCTCTTACTGTTCTGCTTTACAAGCACATACTTCTTATAGTATGAACTTTTCTTCTAACATCTATTCTTGCTAACACAGAAACCATTCCATGTGTTACTGCTACCCACAGTGACCATCCAGGTCCTGTTCCAGAGGTACAGGATGCACAAGGGGTCTGAGAGAGGAACCCAACCTCTGTGTTCACTCGTGTGCTGCTGCTGTTGAAAACATTCATGACAATTTTTAGTGCTAGTTCTTGAAACTGGGTGTTTCTGGGGGTTGGCTGCAGAAGATACACAGAAAAGTGCTGCCTATGCTATAGTTTCTGCCTTTAACGTCTTCTGGGGCAACATTTTCTCAATGAAATTAGGGATAAAATGACAAATGGCTAAAGTAAAAAAAAACTAGACAAGCAATTTGGGGCTTCACCAATGTAACAAAACAGTGAATTTGCTGTATCAAGACCATATTGAGTTCTACCTGGAACATTTTCAAGACATCCATTAGCTCTATAAAAACAGCACAAGTTGATTTAGGCCAATTATAATCATAGAGAAATGGATTTGAATACTTTAGAATACTGTATAAAAATGTTTGTCCTCAAAAGACAACAAGCTTTGCAAACTGGAACATGGGTTTCACCTGTCCTGCTGAAGTACATGCATTACTGAGGTTTTATCAGCTAATCAGAGGCTTCATTCTGCATGATGATTACTGTGCTTCCCAAAGCCACTTTTTTACATGAACAGGTTCAGAGCACAAAATTTGCGCTTATTTGGTTTTGTCAGCCTTTCTTTGGGTCACGTTGTTTAGACACAATTTGCAGGAAAGAAAAAAGAATTGTTGCTAAAATGAGTGCAAAGTGTTTCATGAGGTGGATAGGACTTGGGTGACTTCTATTTACATCCATAAAACCTAAATTCCTCCTGCTGCAGACAGCTGGCATAGCCACCTCCTCTTTAGGTATATTGAAAAATACCTCAGGTAATCTGCTTAAATATTCTAGAGACTACTAAGAGCCTGACCCAATGCCAGTAGAAAACCAAAGTGTCACATGCTATATACTTGGAGCAGTCTGAATTGTAACACTAAAAATACCTTATTTCCTTTGGAGAAGCCACAGACAACCCCAAAAAGAGCAGAAGAAACCAAATCCTTAGGCAGCAATCTGGAGCAGCAATTTTTGGTGAGGAGGAACACTGAACATTTATTTTCATCTCAAAAATCAAATCAGTCACTTTATTCACACGTGGAAACACAACCTCCCCACTATGTTTAATGTCACAAAAATGCTAACTGCTCACAGGGGAAATATTAGATCAATGCTCAAAAACAGCTGGGAAGGACCAGGGGAAACATTGCACAAGCTCTGCAAGCACTTTGTGGAATATTTAGTTGGCACTTTTCTGGAGCGTTTTGTGAGCATTTTCTGATATTTCTGAAAGCATGCTGGGAAAATGCTATGGGAAAATAGCAGTCAAGCAGGAGAGCCATATGAAAAAAATCAACAACAAATAACAATGAAAGAAGCTGATTTATCCCTCTGATAAATCAATGCTAGGGCAGAAAAACACTGTGTGCAGCAGCATTTCCTGCTAGGGAAGCACCAGGCTAAGTCGTGTCATTTCTATATTCAGCTCTCTTTGTTGCTACTCCCACCAAGACGAGAGACACACCAATGTCCCCACACATTTCAAGAAATCTGACAGTCTCACACCTTCCTCCTTCTTGGCTTATCATTAATTTTATCCAGCTTTTGTGAATTTTCAAGAAGTCAGGCACTGTTTTCACAGAAACAGCCTGCTCTGGGTTGTGCAGAGCTGAGTGCCGCTTCGGCAATTTAAATTCACTCGAGTTGTAGCTCCCTCCTTAAATGCATTTCTTCTTCACCATTATTTCAAGGACTATACCCTTCTCCCTTTGTCCTGCCCCCGTGGAACACTTTCCAACCAAAGAGAAGCAGCTTTTCCAACTCAGCACCTGCCTCCACCTTCTCTACTGTTCTATTTCAAAGCTTTCTCTGTATTTTCGTAACTTTAAAAGGTATGTACACCACAGCTAGAAGCCTGTTCTGCTCTCCTTCTTTTCCAGGTCACTTTGTTGGTGCCTTGCTGTGCAGAAACCTCCGGGTTTGGGGGCAGACAGTCCCTGCCCTTGTGACAGACTTGCCTCCCCAGAGCCAGAGCAACAGCAAAATGCCACCAGCAGCGTGCAGACACAGATTGAGCATTAACATTCACCAGCCAAGGCCCCAGAAGGGTGGATATTCCAGGAAGGAGCCAACCCCTTGAGCAATAGAACAGGCCTGCCAAGGACAGCCAAGTAAAACCAGATGCGGTGGCTTGGAAAGCCACAGAGTGGGAATTGGACTGGTTGGCAGCGTGAGATGAGCAAAAAGGGAGGAGACAGGGAAAAGAGAGGAGAAATGAAAGAAGAAACAGAAGAAGAGCAACTGAAAGGGAGAGCTGACATGGGCAGTGTGCATGGCAAAACATGAAATTATGAATCATAGTATTTTACCGTGAATAAAAGCCACTTTACCATTACTTTTTGCATTTTACCATTACTATATGCACTTTTACCATTACTATTTGCATTTTACCATTACTTTTTGCATTTTACCATTACTATATGCACTTTTACCATTACTATTTGCATTTTACCATTACTTTTTGCATTTTACCATTACTATATGCACTTTTACCATTACTTTTGCCACTGGCCCTCCCTCCCCAATCTATTTGTCTTCAATAAACTCCTGGTACTTGCACGTGTGCAAACTTCACACAGCAGAGGTCAATGCAGTGCTTTTATAAAAGAACTGAGGCTAATGCTAAGGGAATGGCAAATGTACAACAAAAACAAATCTCAGCAACTTGAAAGAGCCTTGCATGCCTCCTGCCATAATTCCCAACACCAGTTCAGTGCACTAACCTTTGCCTTTAGAATAGCTGTAGTCAGATAAATCATTTAACTCTACCATCAAGGTTGTTACCTTTGGCTTTTTCCATTACTTTCTATCTTGTTATTCAATGACTTAAATCACTCACTAGAGCCTACTCCATCAAGCTTCAATAATCTATAAAACAACAATTTTTACCACGGTTTTTTGAGGATTTTTCACCAGCCAGCCCAGTTTTCTTTACAAACGTTTTTTAATTTCTCTTTACATTAAGGGGTAAAAAAGTTCATCACGGACAAAAAAAAAAAAAAAAAAAAAAAAAAGCGTTGGAAGGCATGAAGTCATTGCAGAATAAAAAATATATATATTTAGGTAATACCTGCTCTCGGAACCAAATAGTTTAGTCTTCAGAGGCTGGGTTAAAGAGACAGGCTTTAGAGTTTGAGCTCCTGGGGGCTGCAGCAGAACACCTCCACTCTGACTGCAAACACCAGAGGCACAGCCCTTCTGTAAACACATCTGGGGGAGACACAAGCCGCCCTCCCTTCCCTCGTGTCTCTTAGCTACAGTCCTGAAGATGGAGCAGCAGGCTGGGCAGGAAATGCACCTCCCAACCCCCAAATATGTTTAAAGAGCAAAAGTCAGGGAGGCTCCTGCAGCAGCTCTGTGCGTGCAGGATGCTGGGGCAGCACAGCTGGCACTCCATGGCACCAAGCTCCTCTACAAGAGCATTTATTTTAACTGGAGGATGGAAAAATCTCGCTGTGGCCTTTACAAACGCTGGCTAATGGAAAATGAATGAGGAGTAGGTGTGGGAGCAATCTCCTCATTGTGCTAAAGCAATACAGGAACACCCAGCCCGAGCCGTTATCCTAAAACAATCCTAAAATAGCCTGCAGCAGCAAGGAGCTGGGCAAGGGATCTGCTCCCAGAATTAACACCCGGACTAGTCACTGCTCTGATCTTGTCCTGATGTTCAGCAGGATGCTCTGCACTTTGGGTGCCAGCCTCCATCCTAATTTCACAGCTAAACTTTCAACCCCTTGTGAAAATCACTGCAGTGAAAGAGAAGCAATAGCCATGGAATTGCTTTCAGGCCATTTTCGAGGTTTTATTCCCATTGCAACGTGAATCTTCACAGGGAGGTATGAAACTAGAACGGTTCTGGTTCATCCTAGACCCAGCAATGTCAACACAGGTTTTAGAAAAAAAAAATATTTCTGTCCCACTTCCAACACTTTTCCACTTAAAATATAACACTAGCTCTATTATTATCATTACTCTGCTAATTTTTCAGATTATATTTTCCTTGCATTTCTATGTGGTATCCTGGTTAACAAATTAATTTCTTCTTCAAAACTGCTTATTTCATTAAAAATAACAAAAACAAAATATATTTCAATAAAACGTTTAAAAAAAAAAGGTACAGAAAATTTACATTTTGTCCTTAGAAATTCTAAAAAAACTCATGGAGAATATTTCCTCATGATGATCTGTTTCTAATTTGTTACAGTGACAACAAACTTGACATTTGAGGGAGTTCTCAGAAAACTCAGCTTTTATTTTTTCAGTCAGATCTAGTATTTATATTAAAAACTGTTTTGCTAACAGGCTCACATTCTGTCACTGACAAATGGAGCAGAGCCTGCCAAAATAGAAAGATACAACTTTTCTTCCTTTTGGAACTTTTGTCAAAGTGCAGAAGAGATCTTAGAAACACCAAATAGACCTTTAAAGCAGATGTCTAAAATGTTAATGAGATTTCATAGCATACTTAATATTGCAAAACCACAAAGGAGAAAAAGAATAAGAAAGAAAAAAAAAGAAGAAAGGAGCTGGAAGCTGCCTAGATCAAGACACTCGAAACACAAAGAAAAAGGCTAAAACTGAAATAGTTATGAGAGCTACAGAAAACGTTTTTCATTAGAGGGAGATAGCTCTGGAGATGAATATTTAAGGATGTCAGTGGGGTAGATGTGGAGCAGTGCCCTGTGCAGTAGGACTGCCCTCAGTTCTGTGCTGTCGCAGCACAAACACAGATTTAAAAGTTCCTGAACCTCCACATCATCACACAAATAGGAAAAATAAACCAGCCCTTGTGGGAAAGCCTTGGGGGTCTCTGAACCCACTGAGCCAGCAAAATTTATTTTTTCTAAAGAAAAAGGTTTCAGAGATTCCCCAGAACTCTGTTCATGGGGAAAGAGGAAGAGTCTTTGTACCTTCAGGTGTGGTTGGGTTTTGTTTTTAAGACGAAAACCCCCAAAACTTCCTCATGTTTAAAAAAAGTACCTTTTGTCTCTGAACAGCAAACCTGGGGATGTTTAATAGCTGGGGATGCACCTTCTTTCCTGCTCTAAACTGAGTGTCTGGGGTTCCAAACACACACAACTCCCATTGTGCTGAGTTCAAGGTAAATACTGGTGCATATTAATGAGGAAAAAATGGCCTGACCTGGTGTAACCTCACAACTTCACGACCCACGGCTTGTCCCAACCCCCTTAACTACAAGAAATAAAGAAACAACTCTTCAAAATCTGTGCTCATCAAGTACTGGAACTCTCTTTTTAAAATCTTTTGTTTTAAAGCAATATAAACTGCACAGAAGAGTCAAGAATTGAAAGGCTGCCTTAAGCCACCCCCATTTCCCAAAACAACTTGACTATCAGAAAAAGCAGAAAAACAAAATGCAGCCAAAAGTTCCATTAGGATCAAATTAGAGGTGCTTGAGCCCAGAATCCTCCCTAGGAGCAATGAGCTGCGGATCCTCTCTGTCTTCCACAGATAATGGCAGGGGCTGTTTGCAGGGATTTTCTCCCAGCTCCTGGCAAGCAGTGATTTAGAAACTTCTGGAGACACATGTCAGTACCAAGAGCTGGATTTATTGGCCCAAGATGTTCCATGCCCTACCTGAACCCACAGGTAGCTCTGGGCTCTGCATCATCCTGCTGCAACACTCAGCAGGAAAAAAACAGCACACACATTACCTTTTATTCTTTTCTATCTTTGGGCTCACCTGACCCAAAAACTCCAAATTTGTACCAAACAGCCTGGGTTTTCCATAATGCTTTTGGTTTTGAACTGACCTGCTTTAAAAAAGGGATTTTTTTCCTTAGTTTATACAAATGTAAGCAGAGCTGTAAATACACAAGCAGGGAGACTGCTTACCTAAGGAATGGTGGATGATCCCAAAAGCCTGCTTGTCAAATACACCTCGTGCAAGTATTAAGAGCTGTTTATTTTGGAAACAGAACAAAAGCATCCTGAGATAAAGCAGCGTTGCTGATGTGGAAAAACCGGAACATTCCACATCATCCACAGTCATCCTGCCAGTATGAAAAGTGAATCAGTTTCCATTCCTGTTCTTGAAAACGGGAACTTTTTTTTTTCATGTTTCAACAGAGGAAGGTTGGATTTAAAAAGACTTGAGGAAATGCTTATGTGTGAGCAGACAGTCAGGGATAAATAGAGCTTCACCTCTCTTTCATGGGGCCAGACTGTCAAGTAAGGGCAATCAGATTTATCAGCTCAATACAATCCCAAACACACCTACTCGTGTGGAACACTGCCTGTGCGAGTGCCACCGACAGCTCTGCAGCATCCACGTGCATGGAAAACTGGAACACGGGAGAGGATGCTCAGCAGTTTGTGTTCACTCAGCACTCTCCACTCTCTGAGACGTGGGCTGGCCCCCACCACGGCTGAACTCATCCTCCAAACCCCTACAGAATGTGCCTCTGAATTATGGCTTGTGTTTTATGTCCCACCCATCAGCAGGGAGTTAATTACAGTCTGGATTTAAACATTATCATTACTGACAACGTGCAAGATGTGTTAAAGGGGAGGAGGCATATATGATGTCAGTTCTCGTGCTCTAAATTGTTTAAATAAGGGAGGAAAAGACAAGAAATTATATAGTGCAAAATGTGGTGTCTACATCAGAATTTGATACCTACTGCATGGGTTTGTAGTGCTGGGGAAAGTCCAAGACGCAGCATTTGTGACCCTATAAAATGGGTACCAAAAATTTTCTGGGATGTAGCCTCCACTGAAATTTGGATTCCCCGTGTAGTTTCCAGCAGTGGTCAGGTCTGGGCCTCAGTCTTGTTCTCAAATCCCAGACTTGCTCAGAGTAAGCAACTGCTCACCAGAACTGACTCCAGTATCCAGAGAAGAGCTCAGGAAAAGCAGAATTCAATTTCTAGCACTTCAGATAAAGATTTGCTCAATTACAACAAGCTCTTCTACTACATTAAGCCCAGTCTTCAAACACGGCTAACTCTCCCATATCACAAAGTGGACTGTTGATAATAAAATGCACAATAAATAACTTTAACACTCAGATATTGTAGTATTAATAATGTAACTACTCAGACAAAGAGCAGCAAAAGTCAACATGGTTGGTTGATCGATAAATTTCCTAAAAAGCCCCAGAAAGAAGAGCATTATTTTATATTTTTCTCTATCCATATTAATATAGGAATGCATACTTAAAGCCAAAATTCTTGTGGCTCTTTCCTCTCAACTATTCCTAACTAAAATATAAACTCTTCCATTTCATTAGCTGTGTGCAGAGACGGAGAGAAGGAAGCCAGTTACGAAACAGGCTCAGATGCTGCCAGTCCTTCAAGTTTGTCTGAAGACAGCAACATTTCTGAGGCACTGAAGTGGCTCTTGAGCAACTACACAAAAATACGTATGGAATGTCAGGAAGGGATGTTCAAGTGCTGTCGTTCACTCCTTGCTTGGATGCTTCTGAAACAGAGGGGTTTGGTGGGGCTTTTTCACACAGCTCGGGCTGTTAAGGTACCATTTATCTCTAAGAACCCATTTTTGTTTCATATGCACCTTCTGCTTGCACATGTAAAACCCTGAAATGTCGCTCAGCTGCCAAGTCAGAGCCTGACCTTTCACAAAATACTGCCCATAAATGTCATATAAACCATGATCATTATGAACCATCTCTACTGGGCTTGATGGCTCTACCATCACATGACTGACATTTTATCTGGCCCATGTTCCCCAGCTCTTCTGTGCACCTTCTATTAATGCAAACTTTTATTTCTGACAGCAGTAAAAATAAAGGATTGAGGCAAGTTCACTTGAAATTTAATGATAGGAGCTACAGAGATAGATAAAGAAACCCATGTAAGATAAACATAGTACAAGAAAGGTCGTAAAATGTCAAAGAAGACAGAATCTTTCAACTTTATAACTCCCTCCAGTGCTTGGCAAAGAAGGAATGTTGAGAAGATCTTAACATCTGAGGTACATTTTAAGAAATTGGACATATTCTAGATATATTAAATATATTTGAAATATGCTCAGGACCACTAGGAGTGGTCCAACTCATTAATTAAGTGCACGAGGAAGACCATGTTACATTGGATACATCCTATTAACTACAGGGGGTTCATCAGAATTACCCAGATGACTGTCATGGAGGGGGACTCAACTCTTTCTCTGCATTACCTCATCATTTCCCCCTTTTTAAAAGCAAACTGATGCAAAAAAAAAAAAAAAAAAAAAAAAAAAAAAGGTTTCTTGCAAAGAGTTCATAATCCAGTGTAAAATGATGCCAACCTTTATGGACAAAAGGCAGGTGAAAATGAAGTGCATTTGATTTTCTGTGGGAGACTGGTAACTCCACAGGAGCAGGAAAAAATCCACAATCTGAGTGAAACCTGCAGCAGACCCCTCATTGTTGCAGCCCTTTGAGAGCTGGCATTTTTGCCTGTGCTACATCCCAAATTGACATGCCCTCACCCTTCCTTTGACAGGGGAGCAAAGCTAAATGGGGGAGCCTTAATGGCTCAGCAGTGGTGCCACCCCAGCACTACCTCTAAGGATGAGAGAACTTACTAAATAAAAACGACCTTCCTTAGCTGGGGCAGTGTAATTTCAGCCCTAGAACCCAAACCTCTCCTCAGTTACAAACCTCAGGCTTTGAAAAGAACATTAAAGGCTCACATTGAGAGGCTGCTTTTTAGACATATTTTTTTTTCCCAAGGGAGAACAGAAATGTGTCTCCAGTAGGGAAAGCTCCATTTGTACCTTCTCCCATGGATAGAGGGAGCAGGGAGAGGGGAACTTCAATTCCCTGTCATCACTCCAAGCTGTAGTCTCAGTGCAAGGCTGCAGCAGCCTTCAAAAGCTTTAATTTATAAATGAACCACCTATTCCTACATACATGTCATATTAAAGTGTATCACAGAATTCAGCACAGCATCTGCCCAGCCATGGGAAAATGTTATTCCAGTTCTTGCCTGTATTTTCCATCCAAATATTTGTGTAGTCTCAAATAGCCCAAGGAACCTGGTCCTGACGTCACCCTCGTGGAAATCAATAAAAGCTCTACCTCTGGCTTCAGGCAGTGGCCTCGAGCATCCTGCAGCGACAACTTTGAAATCCTAAACCCGAACCTCCATAGCAATCGTTGAAGGAATTAATTTCTTTCTATTTACAACCATCCTGAGCACATGGGGCAGTTTATGAACGCGGGTGAAGAAGGTTGCAAGGTGATGGTTGCTGATTTGGAGCAGCCATGACAAAACAGCCTGTTCAGAACCAGGTGCACTGATGGATTTCCCCATCAGAGGATAGAGCAGCAACAGCAATGAACACTCAACCCCCTCAGCTGGACTATGTGCATCCCCTGACCAGGGAGTGTGACGTTTTATTTCATAAAAAATGCCCTTGGGAAGACCAGATCCTGTGATTAATAACAGCAATCACAAGTTTTGTGGAAAACTGCAAAACAAGAGAGTCCTGCTAGGGAAGTGTGAACTGGCACTACAGCTGAAGTGTGGGGACTCAGCAGGGCAGGGCTGCCGGCCCCAGGGGATGGAGGGAGGAGAAGTGGCATTGAAAGAAGGGGAATGGCAGGAGGGACACGTGAGCAGAGATATCCTGAGGAGAAGCAGATGGCAAAGAGAAGGAAGATGCAAAAGGCAGTGAAGCACATGAAGAAGTACGAGAATCACTACTACAACTTAAAAAGAATAACCCAAAAGAAAAACCCAAAGGTTTATTCTTAAAAAGAATAAACCCAAAGCAATATATGTGTATTAATTTAACTTTATCACCGTGCGCCGCACACAACCTTCAGACGGAGTTAAACCTACATGCACAGTTCTCTATTACATCATCTGCTTTTTTTTTAAAAAAAAAAAAAGGAACAAATCTGTTAAAAATTCCTTAGTTAGGTATATCACCCTAAATACTGATGCATACTCCCTTCAGCAGGGCAATGTATGCAGCCAAAAGCAACCTCAAGCTTTATGGAACATTAATAATTAGAATGAGCACTACAGATGGAATTCAGATTGGAAAAGGGAAAAGCCTTAGCACCAAAAAATACTTGCCTGAGACTAAAATGGGAACACAGTTGTGTAACCATGAATCTTGCCACCTTCTAGAGGTCACCAACACATACACACAAAAATCATCCCAGGCATTCAGAAAGTCGTTTTACTGGGACATAACAGACGTACATTAAAGGTCACTTGAAGCTGAAGTTTCTCGCTGGCTTCTGCTTTGCCATAAAGCAAAACACATTAAAAGAACAATTGAGCTGCTCTGTCTCTGGTGCACGTGAGAATTCTGCATCACTATCCACAATGAACAAAGCTGGCCTCTTTTATTGCTTTTTTTCAGGTCTTGAATATCTGCCTTGTAGGAGAAATTGCTTTTGCCTAATGCTGTGTCTGGTGCTTCAGGTGTGGTCTGGCTGGCTTTTTACAGCATATTCAGGAGTGCTTTTAAATCATCCCTGGGCAGAAACAGGTATCAAAAGTGGTGATTTTTAATGAGCTACATCACCTACATCCAAGTGGCAGCAGCAGGGCATTAGCAGCCTGTGCAAACAGAAAAATCTTATCCCTTTTCCATTAGGATATGGACAGCACTGTGCTCTGCTCCTCATGGCAGGGGACCTGAGGTTCTTGTTCATAGATCCCTCGTGGGGATTACAGTGAAATGACACCGAATGAAGTATTTTTACTTATATAAAATGTATGGCAGGTTTATTTTGGGACACTTTGGTTGCAATGGAAAGGAGGTACATAGCTGTTCTGGGTATTATCTATAGTAATAACAGTATATAAAAGTGTAAAGTATCAGTTAAGAAAATAATTAAGAAAAGAGAAAGAAAGGGTAAGAGCAGACAGTGGAAAGATACCACCACCCATGGATCCAGAAACAAGACTTGACTGCTGTAGTTTTGATGCTCATTTGTCAAAGTGATGGTCTCAGACTCCATGCATCCATCAGGAGAGGAGGAAATCCAAGGGACATAAAGTTCAGTGGGATAACACACATTCACATTCAGGTGCTAACCTCCAAGGACCTCCCCTGGAGGGGGAGTTTCCCACTCTCTGCTGCAACACTGTGGGTCATGAGTCTGGGGGGACTCTGGGAATCTCTGATGGTTTATGGCCCCTTCTCAGATATGACGGAGTCAGTTGTGCTTTCTCAGAAGGGATGAAAACACTGAGGTCTGCGTGTGAATGTTCTGATATCTCCCCTGGGAGGGCGTTTACACCAGAGCCAGGTGCGTAAGGGAGGACCATGGGCATGACAGAAAGCATTACCCACTTCCAGAGGGTCTGTTTCCTACTGCCTTTCTCCCCCGTCTGACCCAAAATCCGGTTTGCTGCTAAACAAAGGTTGATTTGTCGTGGCCATCCTCTGGTGGTGGGTGTCCATCCCCCCTGTATCTGAGCTGTACCTAGCCAGATCAGAGGTTTTGACACAACACACCCAAAACCTCTCCTCCTCCCCTTCAGCTGGGGGTGCAAACCTGGCCTCAGCAAAGCACCCTGTTGCTTTTGCAAATCATTAACCCTTAACATTCCAGTTCCTCACACACTGGCAGATTGTTCTGTTTGCACTTTTTCTGGTCGGCCACGTAAGAACTCTCACCTGAGGACTGAGTAGTCAGCCCAGTTTCCAATCAGCTCGTCCACGACCTGACCCCAGGGGCAACTCCACGAGTGCCCTTTCCAAAAGTCGTCACAAAGCCATTGGATGGTTTGGGTTGGAAGAAACCTTAAACACCGTCTGGCCCCAAACCTTTCGCCACAGGCAGGGACACCTTCCACTACAGCGGGTAGCTCCAGGCTGGCCTGGCCACCCCTGCCCCGTGCCGGTACCCAGCCGATGCGTCCCACATCGCTCCGGGAAATCGCCCCGTCCATCACCGCTGCCGCCGGCCGAGGCCGCTCCCTCCCGGGCTCACCTTGTCACACCCCGCCGCGACCCTCCCTTCTCTCCCCCTCCCCTCCATCCCTCCCTGCTCTCTCCCACCGCTCCCCCATCCGCGGCCCCTTCCCCTCCCGCCGCTCTCAGCGCTGCCCCGAACGCCGCTCCGCCACCGCGGGCCCCATCACCTGCCCCTCCCGGGGGAAGGAGGGGGCACCTCCCCTGCCCGTTCCCGAGACAAAGCCCCCTTGTCCGGCCGCGGGGGACCCCCGGGGCTCCCGGTGGGCGGCGCTGGCGGGGGCGGTGCCGGTGCCGGGGCGGGCGCTGTGCGCAGGCGGCGGCGCGGCCGCGGCTCCTTCCGAGCGCTCCGGGACCGGCGGGGACGGGGCGCGGCCGCGGGCCGGCCCGGGGGCTCAGCTGCCTCTCGGCCGGCGGCGGGAGCGGCTCCTACTTATCGATTCCCGTTCCCCGCCTCTCCCGTCCCCCGGCCCGTCTCCGTACTTCGGGTACTTTTTTCTGGGCTTTTTTTTTTTTTTTTTTTTTTTTCCTTCCTCTTTGGTTGTTTGCGGCGGAGCGGAAGGACGATGGGGTTCGAACTGGATCGCTTCAGCGGGGAGGTGGATCCCGACTTCAAGTGTAACCTGTGCAACAAGGTGCTGGAGGACCCGCTGACCACCCCGTGCGGACACGTCTTCTGCGCGGGCTGCGTGCTGCCCTGGGTGGTGCAGCAGGGCAGCTGCCCCGTCAACTGCCAGCGCATCTCCACCAAGGAGCTCAACCACGTCCTGCCCCTCAAGAGCCTCATCCTCAAGCTGGACATCAAGTGCGACAACCACGCGCGGGGCTGCGAGGCGGTGGTGCCGCTGCAGCACCTGGGCGAGCACGCCGAGACCTGCGACTTCTCCCCGGCCAAGTGCCGCAACCGCGGCTGCCGCCAGGTGCTCAACCTGCGCGATGTGGAAGCGCACATGCGGGAGCGCTGCGAGGCGCGGCCCGCGGGGCTGTGCGAGCAGGGCTGCGGGCTGGTGCTGACCCACGGCGAGCGCCGGGCCGGTGGCCACGGTTGCCTGCGGGCTCTGCGCGCACACGGGGCCGCGCTGCAGGCGCGGGCGGCCGCGCTGGAGAAGGCGCTGAAGAAGGAGGCGCTGCGAGCCGGCAAGCGGGAGCAGTCGCTGCTGTCGCGGCTGGCGGCGGCACAGCTGGAGCTGCAGGTGACGGCGCTGCGCTACCAGAAGCGCTTCACGCAGTACAGCGCCCGGCTGGATGCGCTGGCCCGCAGCGCCCGCGCTGCCTCCCCCGGCAAGGTAAGGACGGGCCCCGCGTTGTCCCTCGTCCCTCGGGGTGCTCCGCGTCCCTCGGGGTGCTCCGCGTCCCGTGCGCGGCTCCCGGTGCCATCCTCTCCTCCTCGCCCTGTGCGAGTCTACTGGACAGCCCATCCTGTCCTAAATCCGTTCAAATATACCTGTGCTTTGGGGTTTGATAGCCGTTGTACGCAGTCTTTCTTTATTCGGACAGAATACTCTTTCTGCATGTGCATATTTTTAAGTGTGATCATCTAGCGGGACCCCATGAGGTAACTCGCACAGAAAAGTGACGAGGTCGCGGTATTGCTGTTTTCTCTTAGTTCTCTTCCCCGAAGAAAACTCTGAAAGTGGGATTTCCAGGGCTGGAAATGGTATTAAACCAGCAGAGATTGACCCTCAGGAGTCACACAAAGTGGAGGGAATTGGAAGAAGCTGCTGTGACCCGTTGTTTTCCAGAGTCTGAGCTCACCTAGCACCCCACATTAGGGCTTCCTACAAAATGCAGGCTTTGGGATTAACTGTGGCACAACTCGGACACATTGCCAGCTATTTCAGGATCTGCAGCCATCATCTTTGTAACATCCACATCCAAATACAAGACATCTGCTGTGTACTTGTGATTTCTTTCCCAGAGTCCCACAGGGTTCTTTAATTAGGAAGGGAAAAATTAACCTGATTTCAGCCCCTCAAAATTAGACCATTTATAAAATGACCAGAAACAAAAGCCAAAGCTACAACAATCCCCAAGTTTTAATTGGAATGTGGCTCCCCAGCAAGGGAAGCCCTAGAAGCCAATTATCTTTTAAATGAAGACAGTCAGAGTCCTCCCAGTGACCTGAAATGTGCTACCACAGACACAGCAGTATTAAACTGTTCAAAACTGTCAGACCTCTGTTTTCACACCTTTGGTGATGATGAGGCTCTAAAAGCTGTGTAAAGGAAATAAAACTTCATGTTAGAGGATTTCTCTTTTTTTTTTAACCTTCTTACCAATCCAGGGCAGAACCCATCCTGTTTTCCTAACTCAAACCAGAAAGTATTTCAATACTAAATGAACTGTTCTAACTTCAGGCAATACTGGGCGTGTGCTGGTCAAAATCTTAGTAACACCATTAAAATAAATTGGGGGTTCACAGTCATATCAAGATTCAGGACACTTGTGTCTCCCCCTTTTCCTGCAGCACTTTGCCATGGCATTCTGGAGACTTTCTGCTCCCACAGCTCCATCTCCATTGCTGGTGACAGGAGAGCCCTGCACTCAGTCCTGCTGTCAGAAATCATCCCACCCAGTCCCTGCCTCCTCATCTTTGATCTCCTCTATTCTCACACCACCCCTCTTCGTGGCCAGTGCTGTTAATGTTGGGTTTGCACCATTTAGCTCTGTACAGAGTAGGGAGCTGCTGTAATCCTGAGAGCTGCTCCATAGCTGCAAATGCTCATGGCACATATTTTCAGCAATACTTTCTATGAGATTTATGGCTACAGCTGGCCCAGAGCCCTGTGCTGGGTCCCGCCCTGTTACAAAGGGCTGTTATGCAGCTCTCTGGAGCAGCCACCAGTCTGAGGAAGGCTGGAAGGTGTCATGTCACCGCAGCCACCAGGCTGGTGGTCAGTCAGTTCCCTGCCTTGCACAGCATTTTGGGCACCTGGCCAACGCTCACAGCTCTCCACTGCCCAGCTCCCAGGCAAGCACAAATAGCAAACTTGCTTCTTTGTGACCCAAAGAGTTCAGTAAAAGACCCGTGGTACTCACCTAGTTCAGGGGATGCTTTCCCACCTTGGGGCTGTGGCAGGCTTCCAAGTTTGGGGTTATTTTCTCAGAGACAGTAGCACAGACTGTGCAGGAACACTCAGCAGGACGTATAAATCTGCCTAAGGATTATGTAACATGGGGATTAGAGGTATGGCAGTGTGAAATAACCAGTTTGCTATAATTATTTAAATTATGACCGTTGTTCATATTTCATACATTCCCAGATGTAGTGGTTTGGTCTAGGTTGAGCACCAACAGTCTGCATTCATGGCTAACAAGTGGTGATTGCAGAACTTACTGTGGGATGTTCTGGCTCCTCAGTAGATGGAGAAAAAGGGTTTCTGGCTTTCCTGCCTGGTGGCTGCTTGTTGCTGCAGATGTAGAACCAATCCAGAATAAATCAGATGACACATCCTGTGATCAAAACAGAAGAAATGGCCATGTACAGTTGTGTTTAAATTCTTAGTCAAAGGGGAAATAAGGTATTGAGTGCTATTAGACCATTCTTTAAAGACCCAAATTCATGGGCTTTTGGCAGCTTTGGAGACCCAGATCGGGCTTCACTTTACCACAGACTTTGTTTGTGATACTGGATGAATCACAGCTTTGCTGTGCTTTTGTCTACCATTTGTGAGGTGAGTTCTATAACACCAGCATAACCATATTGAGAAAAGACCTAAATAAATATGTATTCTATACACACACTTGTCTGTAAGCATCTCACAATTTTATAGCCCCTTAAGCAGGTAGATGTGCCTTAAGTGACCCCAGTTGTGTTATCCATGTGTATTATCACTGAGGAAACATTAATTTTTCTGTGTACAGTTCAAATGTTTATTCAGAGAATGACTGTTTATTCCTTGATGGAAAGAGGGGAGGCTTACTGAGGATGAGCTTGAAGAGGGAGTGGGAGGGAAGGTGATGTGTCTCACTCAAAATTAGTTCCTTCAACCAGACATGTCAATCCTGAAACATCAAAGTCTAAACAATCAAGAAAAAATCTTGTACAATTCAAACAAGGCTTAATCCTTGGTGAAACACAGGACTGTGCACACCTCTTGATAGGCTGATCTGGTCAAACTCTTATTTACACAGCCAGTAAAGTCCTTTGGGAAGGAACAAGGGGAGGGGGAATCGGAAGCAGTTGAGAGCCCAGGATGCAAACCCTTCTGCTCTCCTGGCAAGCAGACACTCCAGTCAGACAGAGACTGACTTTAAATGGATCAGCCAGGCAAGAACCAGTTATGATCTGACGTTCAGGAACTCTGTGGCAGTGGTGACACAGATTTGAATTCTGTAAGGGGCAGATGAAGTCTTTTAAAACAAGGTAGGTGTTTTTTTCAGCCTGTCCCCAGGCAGGATGGGCCAGGCTGGTCCTGACAGCCCTTTCACCAGTGAACAAGGAGCTGAGGTGTCTCCTCTGGTGAAGACAGATCTTCTTAGCCACAGCACTACCAAAGAGATTAGTCTTCACTATCTAAGGGGAAAGGCAGTCTATTAGCTGCACATTACTCAGCTGGGAAGTACAGTAATTTCAAGAATTATGTTTAAGAGTTCTGTTCAGCTGTGGGAATACAACATGCCAGGAACCATCAGGTCTGGGGCCGGAGCAGCTGCCGGGGCAGGGCTGGCCCCTGGCCACCACATTTCCACAGTTACCTCACTGTTTAATGACTGCTCTGCTGGAACACCAGATCTGGGAGGGGGAGAGAAAGACAGAGCCCTGGAAAAGTCATTTGCATAGTGGCTTCCTTATGAAGAGACGGAGAAGGTTGTTGAAGGAGTTGTTAAGAGCTGAGATGTGGATGTGCAGAAGTGTCAGAGCAAGGTGCTGCTGCCTCCCTGGGCTGGGCAGTTCCACACCCATGGTGGGGCTGGAGCTCTGGAACGTGACTGCTGCCGTGGGGAGCATGGAGACACTTCACAAAGCCACCAGAAAAACCTGGAAATGTCTATAAAACCCCTGTAGACAGAAGTACTTTTTCAGAAGTACCTGCAGAAAGCTGCGTGAGTTGTTTCTTTTCCCTCACAGCCCGACTAAGTCAATCCCACCTGCTTTAACACTTGTTCAGCCAGGTATAAAAGTGTCAAATCAAAGCCACATAAGGAGGCTTTAATGAAAACAGGCAACTCAAATTATTGAAAGTGTCTTGAGAGCAATGTTGTAATTGTTTTTTGATTGTTCTAATTGATTTGCCTTCTTAAATAGGGATAATGGAAGGAAACAGTCGTGCTAGTATGTGCTTGTCTTTCAAATCCAGAATCACCAGTCCTTGAAAGTGCTCTCACAGGACTGGGAATTTGTTCCTTGCAATCTTGTCTGAAGTCTGGGTCTGTAGATTTGCAGGGAAATAGATTTTATTTCATTTTTCAGTCCTCTTCTGGGTACCTGGCTCTCACTGCTGCCAAGTGCAGGCAGATTCAAATAAAATCAGTCAGAGTTTGTTCATGTTCCTCTGTATCAGGTCCAAGTCTATTTATTACTCGCTCATTAGGGAAGATAATGATCAGACACTGACGTAGAAGTTGTAAAGCACATTTTCAGGTGGAGTTGCTGGTGCAGTTCCCCCATGGAGGAGCTTGGAGCGTGTGGTCAGTGGAGCTCTGCCAGTTCACTCTGGCAGGGAGTTGGGCTTCCTTATCACCCCCAAATCTGTGGGAGTAATTCAGTAATCCAGGATTACTTTGACATTTTTTATGACTTTAATAGACATTAATATTTGATTGACAACTTCAAATTGACATGTTAGAGGAAAAATGGACAAACTAAAACCATCTGCGTCGAATCACAATGTAGCTATTGCAATTTTTGTCATTAATTGGTTATGAAAACCAGACTTGTAAGATAACTTCCTCAAACTTTTTTTTGAGTTCATAACTTTTTCGCCCTTTGGATAAAACAAAGAAAATGGTTTTGGAGGTAGAGAAGTTCATCTGCATCTCTAGATGCCCATACTGATCCTATTCTGCTCTCTAAATGTTGTTATTCAGAGGGCTTTTTGTAGTGCTCTGCTGTTGTTTGTTATGCTGGAAATAACAACACTGGATTGAGACGGAAAGGAGAGCATTTTTAATGAACTTTTAGTGGTCTTTAACAGTTCATGCACTTAGGTATGTCTCTATAAAAGTTAATAGGCCTGAGTAGCATCCCTGTGTCCTAAAGGACAACTTGTAGAAGTTTGTAGTTAGGAACCAGCTGGGATGAGAGACCAGGATAACAGAACCTGGTCACACAGCCCCCCAGATATTACGTGTGCCTCCAGTATATCTTTGTTGTATACCATTTGTCCAGAAAACTAATCTCTGCAGAATTTCATCTTTTGGGGGATTAACATAATGATTTTCAGTGATGGGACATTTCTGTTTTGCTAGTCTTAAAATGCCAGGGAGAGAAAAATTATGCACCTCAGGTGCTGTGGATAGCAATTGCCATTCTGGGCCCGTGGCAAAATTTCTAGCAGTTTTGTTTAATGCTGTTTTCTAAAACTCTGCTGACAATTTTGTGTTTGATGCTGTTTAAAACAATGTCACTTAAAGTCACATAGTCAGCAAGAGAGAGAGGCAATGCAAGGATCCAGTCCTAAAATTCAGCCAGCCCCAAGCAGTAGAAAACCCAAAGAGTTTGACTACTGGAAACGTGGAGTATTTTACGTAACACATCACATATGACTGGGTCAAGTAGTTGCAGGAACCAGCATTGCATATAAACCCCTTCTGTTGCTGTTAAGTGTCTCACTGTAGATCTCAATAAAAAAGACACATAAATCTTAGGGGAGGTTCTGCTGCTGGAGCTCAGTGGGGTGGCTGGAGCAGCCACTGGGAGCTGCAAAGTTATTCCAAACATTTGTCTCCAAACTACAAGGGAATTAAAATACATATATATATATATAAAAAACAACCCAACAAAAAAGCTGGATAAAAGTATTACCTGTCCTGTTTTACCCCCCACACACCATGTTTTGAATGTGCTTATCTGTTCTTTGTAGGGTGAAGAAACTAAAGCACTGACTCTGGTCCTTCATCGGGACTCTGGATCTCTTGGATTTAATATTATTGGTGGCCGGCCATGCGTGGTATGTTAATTGTTAAAATATGTTTGCCCTTTCCAGTTGGGAAAAGCATGTAGGTCAACACTTAGAGGAAAAAATGTTGCTGACAAGCATTTGGTCCTCTTGGGATTCTTTCAGAGCAGTTCTTCCATTGAAAATGTATGGATGTCTATTAACTGTGCTGCCTTTTCTCTCACTGCCTGTTTATTCTTGCATATCATCACAGCCAGCAGCACTAATCCTGCTGCAGTGCCGCTCCCAAAATGATAAACCCCACAGTGTCTCTTTCTCAGAGGCACAGCTGTGAACACGTGCTGCTGTGAAGTTCATGGGTTGAAAGCCACAACTTTAGCCCCTTTCATTAAAAAAAAAAAAAAAATAAATAATTTGCTCTTCTTTCCCCCAGAGATCCAGCAGCCCTCTGTGCAGGTGAAGGGATGGAACTTGAACAGCCTGGTTTTGAATTCTGTGACTTCAGCAGATGTTTCCTGCACTGCACACTCACTAATGTATTTTTTTGGGATGCTTGTTGGCTGGAGCTGCTGCATATGACTTTAATTACATCAAGGAGTGGATTATACCTTGTCCTAGTAATTTAGAAAGTATTCAGAACTACTTCTTGGCTGCTCAGAAATCTGACATTAATCACGATTTATTCCCAGTGAATTCACTTGAAAGTTATTCTTTCTTTATACTTTTTCAACTTTCTTTGACATTGTTCTGCACCGGTAGAAGCACAATACACAGGAATATGAAAATACCTTGTTAGGCGTTTTCATGAGTTTATTTTCAAGTCTCCAGAGTAAAAGCTGTGCAACTAAAAATTAAAATTGCACTGTTGTCTTATGTTTGATGTGCAAGCAGGCTGTGTCTCACTGGATTTTGCTGTGAGAATAACTGTAATGACAATTACTCCTGAGATGGCCTAAGTCAGAGGAAAATTATTATCAAGCAACTAATTTACCTAATGGAAGTCCGTCCCTGGTTGCTTAATCTTTCAAAGTCAGAGTATCGGGTGTTCTCATTAGCACAGAGTAATTCCACATTAAGACATCAGTAAGAATATTTCTCTCAAATTACTGTTGTGACATGGACAAGCTCCAGCCGAGGGCAGACAAGAGGGACAATAATGTGTTTTCCTTTTCATCCTTGAAGGACAATCAGGATGGCTCATCGAGCGAAGGAATTTTTGTATCCAAAATAGTTGACACTGGGCCTGCTGCTAAGGAAGGAGGGCTGCAAATCCACGACAGGATTATGGAGGTATGAGAATACATTGCTTTGTAATAGTGCGAGCTCAGGTCTTCACATGGCGTGTTTGCTGTGGCTTTGGGAGAAGTGCTCCGTGGTAAGCACTGGCTAGAAGATTGTCTGTGAAAATACACTGGGCTTGATTCAGTGCTGACCTCCAGGGCTTTAGGTATGGTCCTTCCCTAAATATAGAAACCAGATTATGGATGGTATGTGTGTGCCCTGACTTTCTGAGGAGCTCACATCTCTCTGGTATGCCATAGATAGTTCTTCTTTAGGCTGTTGGAAACTTGGAAGTTATTTAGTTAAAACCATATGTGAAATATCTGTGGCGTAAAGCACGACGTTATTTTTCTTGGTATTTATGTTTTGAACAGTCAGGGAAAATTCCGCTCTGTGATTTCTCCATGGTTTATCATAAACCTAAGTAACTCTTTTAATGTTGTTTGTGAGCTCTTACATTACTTAGATGGCAGTCTGAATTTCTTCTCGTTTTGCCAAAGTCTTGACCTCTAAATAAATAAATAAATAAAATGCTCTTCCTGTGAAGGAGATGGTTGCATGAAACTTTTCTCTAAATTTGCAGCGAGCCAATTTCTTTGGGGGGGGGTTGTGCAGAGAGACCAAGAAAAAGTTTCATTTTCACGAAACAAAATGCAGCTGACAGTGAGTCAGTTCCCAGTGTTTGGCATTTTGTAGTTAAGAAAAAGTCTTCCTCACTGTCTTATTTTTGTAGGCTGGAGATACTTTGAGAGTCTATTGTTCAAAAAGATAAGTGTGGTGTTTGTTGCCAAGGATATCATGGAACAGTCAGTTTCTCTAAGTAATGGAATTCCATTGCTCTTATGTTTTGTAAATGAGCAATAAACAGCTGTTAAGGATTTTCTGTTGGCAGGGGACAAAGTGTATTTGCCTTTTGCTGTACTGTTATGGCAAACTGTATTCACAATTTAGTAAGGGTATAAAATATTAATTAAGTTTCTTCATATGGGAAAGAATGGAGCCACAGTAGCAGAACTATAAAAAGATAAGAAGCTGAGCTGTGAAATGATCCAGAGTTGCTCAAACTCTGTGTGTGATGTAACATAATTGCGAAAAGGTCTGGACAGTTTTGTGAGAACTCTGCGATTTTGTTTGAACTGAAAGGTTTCCCATAATCCTGAATTTCCCCACAGCCTCCTTGGAAAGCTGACATCCGTTTCTGAAGTAGCGCACAGTCACAAAAAGCAAACAACCACATGAAAACCAAAACTCCGGGAGATCAAATACCCCAAGGTTAGGAAATGTCCTGGTCTCTGGCTCAGGCTCCGTGAGCACAAGCCCTGTCCCAGGTGTGGAAGTGTCCCTGGCTCACAGTGCAGGGGACAAGGACAGCCAGCCTCCACGGGCTCTGCACCATCTCCTCCTTTCTGACTGTATTTCTGCTCCTTCCTCGCTGCTCCCCAGGCTTAGTGTTGGTCCAGGCTGAGGAAGGTGTCCCACTCTGTGTCCAGAGGAGCTGGCAGGGACACGAGGGGACAGGCTGAGCTCCCCTGCCACGTCCCCTCCCTGAGCAGAGCCATGCCTCTGCCAGCAGTGTTTGTGCAGGGCCTTTTGCACAGTTCAAGCTGCATTTTCAGAGAAGAGAAAAGCCCAGAACAAAGACATTAGAGCGATTTTTTGGATTAATAGCACACCAAGGGCAGCAGGAACCCATGTGTTGACATGGGGCTGACTTGTGTTGACAGCTCTTGTTGTGCTGACCACAAACTCATTGTCAAATTCACTCTTCTCACCTCTGAATATGCACAAAATGCTAATGAAAATGGAGCACCTTGTTTCCCAAGGGGTGGCTTTGGGTGCCTCCAGATCAGCATCTCACTGTGGATCAGGAGTGTCCTGTGGAGGCAAGCCTTGAGTGGTGCCCAGCTAATGTGGTTTGTTTCCATTGTGGAGCAGGCTCCAAGAGTGCTAAGTGAATTCTTTTTTAGATAAATTTATTTGTTTCATGCAGCCCAGCCACGACAGGCATCCAGTTCACAGCACTAGACTGGAGTGCTCTAAAAGAGAGCCCTCAAAATGCAGATACTGTGGACACCAGCTCCTGAGAGCAGCTGTTTCACCTTGTGTTCTCTGCAGTTTATATTTAGCACATTTTATCTAACCTTGCTCTGGAAAAGGAAGAAGGGGATACCTCCTGCATCAGGGCATCTAAGTGAGCTTTATCATCCTAATGCCTAATTATCTTAGGTAACTGAAATACCTGTAAGATATCTAGATGAGAATTAGCAATGGCCTGTGGTGGTGTCCTTCTAGAGGCAACTTTTTGTATAACCTTCATACTGTCAAAGTTTTGATTTGGGAGTTTGATTCAAAAATGAGTTACAGATGTAGCTGTAACTAGGAGGACACAGCTGGAGGACTTGGCACAGAGAAGAGCATCCTAGCAGGTCACATTTGCTTTCAAAAGCATAAAAAATGGTGAGGAAAGATGGCAACTTAGTTCTCTAGAACCGAATTTAGCTATTTAGAACTTAACTTTTTCATTCAATATTAAGGTTTTATGTATCATCAGCATGATTCTAAATAGACTCTTCCACGAAGAATTCTTATTCCAGTATAAGATGCTGAGCATAACATCTCCCTAATCAATTCCAGCATCCATCACACAGAATTTACAATGAAGTAAAACATGAATCATTTGATTTCCTTTTGGAAAATGTTTCTTTGCTGCAGATCTTCTGGTGGATGTGTTTTGGAGCACATATAAAATAAGAACGTCACTCCTCGTTTTCAGAACTGCCACAACATTTCTAATTACTGAGCAGGGATTAGGCAGAGTGAAATACAGACACATCCAGGGTACTGTTCAGGCTGACAGCAGAAGCATTTTTTATTGCTGTTTGCTTGCAAATTCTATCCCCTGACAATTTGATCCAGAGATAGCCTTGGAATTATGTCAGAGATAATTTTTAAACGTATTTTCCTTATGTAATTTGGATTTCCTGTTCTACATTTTTCAGGAGGTTAAATTCAAAGTTAATCGGGTTTAAGAATTTACTTGAATTTTCTTTAAAAGTACTTTTTGGCCCTTTTCATATCACTGAAATAAGTAATGGCACTGTGAAGTCTATGTTGCTACTGCTAAATGACAGAAATCAAGATGAATGTTGCATGGTCTGTACTACTCAGTCATCAGAGCAGCACATAACAAATACAGAGAAATAGCCTTTTCCTTGTATTTTGTTTTACACAGTCTGTTGAATAATGATCTTTAGTGCTTACACAGGACTGTGAAGATCATGTTGTGGCTCTTAACTGCTCCATAATTTCCCCTCACTGTTTAATAAGATCCTTTCTCTGTAAATCCTTTCTCTGAGGCACAGAGGGAAAGAAGTTCCAGAAGTTCTTGCCAGATTAAAGATTTGGATTTTGGTGGTTTTGTGACTTCTCTGTGTAAACCAAAGCTTCTTACCTGTATCTGTTCTCAGATCTTTCACAGTGACTTTAGAAGTGAGGAAGTCTTGATTCCGGGAGATTTCCTCTGCTTTGACTCTACATTTTTCATGCAGTTCTGTACTTGTACATTCATAGCCAGCAGCTGATTTCAGCTGGTGATTTACTGAGGTATTGTTAAGATGTTCCATAGCAATTTGCCATGTTAAAAACATGCTGAAACTATTGATTTTTTTTTTTTCTGCAAAGGAATTACTGTTCTCATAGATTTCATTTTTGTCAGGGTAACAAAATGGTCCTAATTTTCTCTCTCAACAGAAGTTGGTTCAGGTCCCAGCCCTGAATGCCTCTATGCAGCTGCTTGGCATTTCTTAAGACAAAATCAGATTTTCAGAGTTTTTATTTTTAAGCACATCAGCCCTGAAAGATTATAAATTAAATCTGGCATTCTCTTCTCACTAACTGGTAAACTTGTTTGTTTAGCTCTGGGACTGCTTGGGAAGAAGGAGGCTTTTGAAAAGGCTGACTGCTCACCACCTTGAAAAGTTTGCAGCACAATTAGGGCACTGTTGAGGCAGTATAAACTGTCACAGCTTTGCTGAAACCTGGAGGATTTATGCCATCTGGGACTTGCCTGGTGTTTCATGCTGCTCACAGGAAGGATCATTAGTTTAGGAGTTGAGAACACGTCTTAGTTCATTTGATTGATTTTCCCCAAAGCACACTCATGTGCTACAAATTACAGGCTGCTTTTCCAGGACGTGCATTTCTTCACAGATTACACACGAGAACAATGAAACTTTTTAGCAAATCTTGTGGATGTACAAACAAAATTTCCCTGTTTGCCCTGTGGTAAGTGTGGTGTTTTGGCAGAGCCACTTTCTGCTCACAGGAGGGGGTTAGGTGGATTTTAGGGAGATTAATTTGGTAGCCGTGTTCACAGCACAGCCTCTGAAAAGTCACATCAGCACAGAGAAATCCACCAGCCACAGAGGAATGCCAGGAAAGGACACTCTGGCAGGAGCATGGTGAACCTTTCCCTGCCAGTGACACAGAGCAAGGCAAGGATGGTTTTAAAACTGAGTGAATGAATAAAAGAAGAAGCATTCCTTGTGGTCTGGTGGTGCGTGATGGGTCCCGTTTTTGCAGCAGACGGAGCCCGTGGCTGAAAGGGCTCAGTGTATTATTGCACTGCCAGTGCAACTTGTGCTGCCCTGGGTGCCCTGCTCACCTCCCACCACGCACAGGCACACTCCCACGAATCGATAACATGACTAGCTGAACACCGCCTTCGATTTCTGATTTGCTGGTGAGCACTTTTTAAAACTTTGCCAGCTTTAGCAGGATAATCCCAAGCCTGCAGCTCCTTGCGGGACACTCGGTGCCAGCTGAGCTCTGACAAGGACGTGGGTTAGACAGAATTGTCATGAGTGGAAAATTCAGCTCTGCCAGCAAGATTTACTGTGCGGCTCCGTACGCTCAGGAATTAATTTTCTAGAAGAAAACATTTTCAGACAGTGACTTAAAATTGGCTGTTGCAGTTCCTGCCAGGACACGCAAGCACACGAGAGCGTTTGTGGGGAGCTACAGCAGAGTCAGCTTTTTTTGGAGTTTATGCTCCCAGAAAACTTTCCGAGACCTTTGTCCATATCTGTTAATGGTGTCTCACAAAGCAGCATCGTGCCTGTGCTAAAACATAGATCCCACATCTCGCTCGAAAGGGAGTAATAATAACAACCCAAAGAGGAAAATGTAAATGAAAACAGGCAGCCTTGGTTATCGCTGCATTTTTTTCCCTCTCATAAATTTAATTCCTTGATTTCATACCAGCACTACAGGCTGAGCTGTAGGGAGGTGGGGAAAGCAGGGGGATGAGATGAGCCAGAGTATGAACCAAAGAGGTGCAACAGGATTTCTACACTAAATACTGTAATACTGTTCTTCCCACAAACAAAACCAGAAAAATAAATTGGATGGAATGAAAATGTAAGTGTTGCAAATAAAAAAACCCAATGTTGTTTCAAATATTACGGACCAACACTCTGACCTGCAGGCTGCAGAGCTCAGGTAATAAGCACATTTCATGCTGCAACTTTTGAAAAGGTCCTGTGTGGGTTACTCTCAAATTTCCACACCATCTTACTCTTTCTTCTTTTTAATGCAGGTCCACATCATGCTGACCCTAAGCACAATGTGGGCATTTTGAATCTGTGGAAGCTTAGAATATTGTTCTCAAGGGTGTGTTGAATGAATAAGAGGTAATTAAATTATTTTTAAAAAGCTGTCTTAAACTCAGGAATAGATCCCTTATGTGTAACACAAATTAATGGGATTATGGTCTGGAGTCCTTTCTCCCCTGCACTTCCCTCTACTCTTGCTTTCCTTGCTCACACAGTCTGCTTGTAAACAACCATTTCAGTCTTTAGCCAGCATGAAATCTCTCCCATAAAACCTTCAGTGCTCTCGAGATGGGGACCATGACAACTGTGCACAAATCAGGAAAAGAATTGCCACTGCTGGAACTGGGAGGAATGCCTTTTCTGGGATGGAGCATCCACAGTCCTTGCAGAGAAGCTAAATAGTGTTGCTCATGTTTGTGTTGGAATTGCAGTTAAAGAGGAAATTGCTCTTGAGAAAAAGGAGAATCAGTTACGAGGAATTTACTTTCCAGGTTGGATCCTCTTGCCTCAATTTTTTTGTTACTGTAAGGCTGGAAAAATTGGGAGAAAAGTGCTGCTGACACAACGCTTGAAAACACAGTGAAAGTCACAGATTATTTAGCAAATGTTGCTTCTCTTTGGTGTGGTCAGCTTGTTTGGGACCACAAGGAACAAGATTGGAGGGGAAATGCAAACTGCTTTGATGATTTCCATCCAAATCTCACATGAAGTCAGGGACTCACTCCACTGACTCCTGTCGTGCTGATCCCGGAGCTCATGAATTCCCTCTTCCATCCTCCCTCAGCTGTGTTGACCATTTTCTGCTAAACCAGTCCTTGCTAATGAGCTGGATAATCCAGCTCTTGGTGGGTGTGAGGCAGAGAGAGGCTGTGCCAAGGCTGATGTGGCACCCGGTGGCTGCAGACACAGTCCTGGTGCTGCAGCCCAGCCCTTGCTTGGGACCTGGGACAGTTTGTGGTGAATTCAAAATACAAACCACCTGATAAATCTAGAATTTGGGGCTGGGAATTCTTACTCTCTCAAAGGAGTGGCAAATAGCTGGTTCATCCTGTGTAGCTCATCAGAGAGAAACGTGTCAGGCTCCAACAAATGTTGGGCCATTTTAAAGGATGCTCACGGAGCATATAACAATGGGACAATTTAATCTTTTCATTTGTGGTACAATTCCTTGCATTTTAAATCATCTCATCAGTTTTCCACATTTCAAGCCTAGCCATTATGATTAACTGTTAGGTTTTATTTTTAGATTTTTGAATGCCCAGAGTCTTTTTAGACAAAAACACACAGAATGTCCTATCAACTATTTTCACACATTTGGTATCATAATTGGGTAATCAGGCATAATTATCCTTAATTTAGTACATATGTGGCACATTACCATGCCAATTGGGTTAAAGATATGCGTGAACTAAGTGCAAATTAACTGACAAAAGGAGCAAGCTCAGACCAGCCATCAAAAGGCACTTGAGCCACATTTGCATAACTCTTCATTTGGAATTAAAAATGGAATTTGTTCAGCAAATGTGAAAAATGCCAAGTGTGGGAGAGTGACCAAATCTTCCTGGGGATCCCAAATCCTGATCCTGCAGCTGAACCTTGGTTAATTTTGGTGGAGGGAGTTTTCTGCAAAACAAGGGCATGGTGCTGTTCTAGTGAGGAGTACAAAACAAAGTTCTCTTCTTGCCTAGTGGTCTTTGTGGTTTTAATGACAAATAAGGTGTTTAATAACAAACTAATTCTTTTCCACTACTGGGTGTGGGGGTTTTTGTTTGTTTGATCACAGTTGCCAAATGTGAGGGTATGGTGGGACAAGAACCACTCCAGAAAGGAAAACCTGGAAGCAGAGAGTGCTCAATAGTTTCTCTAATGTACTCTAGCAAACTGTATGGCAGTTATGGCTTTAGATTCATACTCTCCTTCATACATGAGCCTTTTTCCTTTGCTTAATTAATTCTTTGCACTATGAAAAACTATCCATAATTAACTGCAGTCTTGGCTTTAAACCCTGAGAGGTGAATACTTACCAACATTGGGAATTCAGTTCCAACATTGTTGACTGCTGCTTTACTTTCTGCATGTTTTGATAAATGTCAAAACAATGTGACCTGACTACTTCATGTTCCACTACAAAGTGCAGCTACAGGACTTGTAAAGTTTTTAGGCTCTCATAAATACAAATGGGACTGGGCTGACAATAATACAGTTGAAAAATTTTGCTTCGCCACTGAGGCTTTTAAATGAGAATAGTATTTTCCTTTTAAGAATTGTATTATGCATTTTTAGTATCCAAAGTGAATTTGGGCTGTGTTAGCTTTCATATAAAGGTGTGCCATCTTTAAAGAAGCTTCTGTCTGTGAAGTATTACATCTGTAAAGAGAATTTACCTCTGAAAGGGGCATTTGGGCTGTGTGGGGGAATATTACATCCAGAAAGGAAAGCTGAGCCTTTGGGGTGATGGAGGAGTGGTGCAGAAGGGTGTGTGGGCTGAGCAGTAAATGGTGGAGACACATCCCATCCCTGGGTGCATGAGATGGGACATCCCTTCTGTGAGGGACCAGGGGGTTCCTACTCCCAAAGACTTCAGATGGTGCAGGTGTCTTATCTCCAGCTCAAATTATGCATTAAATGTGCTTCAGTTATGTGAAGCAGGTGGAAAAAGAGGAAAAGAGTATGGAAAACAGTATCTTTTGTTAGTGCAAGCCACTTTTCTGTAGTCTAATTGAGCCTGGTGTTAAAAATATTCTTTAAAATAAAAAATCACTAATTTATAGATCCCTTCCTGTAGGACCTTACTGTGGGTATCAGGAACAGCATCCCTGCAGCCTTTCTTTCCTCTCTACCCTTTCCCACTGGCACAGTTCTCATCCACAGCCCCAGAGGAGTATCCACAGCTTAATTATATGCTCCATTTAACAGCAACACAAAATTAATCCTGTTTGGACAGAGATTACATGACATATGAAGAGCTGTGTCTGGTCTCTTCGTTGTGGCGAATTTTATCTTGTAGGGTTCACATTTAATTTTTATTATTTTATGCCATCATCCATGTGACTTTGAAGGGCACAAAAGTGTGCAAAGCTGGGAGCAAGGAGCAGGTTTGGGGATGGAGCCTGGCTCAGGATCCAGTTTAATTCCTGCACAGATTTTCAAAGACGGGAACCACAGGTGCTCAATCCTGGAAAACACCATAAGACTGCTGGGAGTACTGGAATCCATCTCCAATTTTATCAAACAGGTAAAAGCACTGGATGTTTCCAAGGATCGTGGCATGGCTGAGGTTGGAGAGGACTTCTGGAGAGCATCTGATCCAGCCCCTTGCTCCCAGCAGGGTCAGCCAGAGCCTGGACTCAGGGCCACTGTGTCTGCCTTGGGTGAATAAAAGCTCACACACATTCTGCATGTGAGTAGTCCTTTGGGCTGAGCAGGAGCCTGAGCTGAGAACTGGTAAATATTATACATCTGCTTGATTGATTGGATGAATATGAGAAAGAAACCAGCAACAGGAAGGGAGAGTGAAAATGTTTCCTGAATCATTTGAAGGTGGGGGCAGGGAAAAAAAAAAAAAAAAAGAAAAAAGAACTTTTTAGTGCTATTTTTTTCCTTCTCTCAGTTCTGCAGGCCTCCCAGCTCAGGAAGATTTAGTTTACTTCTTAAAAGGTCTTGCTTATAAAGCAGACCTTTTTCTGGCTCTGGCCAGCTCTAATAAAAATTAGCAGTAACTTCAGCAGCTGCCATGCCACATGACTGCTTGGAATTGCATAACTTATTTTTCCTCCTAAAGAAACACACAAAGATCATCTGATCTCCACCCTTGCAGCCTTCTCCGAAGTGTTTTTCTCTAACTTGATTTTTAAACAGAAATCTTTTTCTTCTTTCTTTTAACAAGCCTCTTTTCTCAAGCCCAAAATCTGACAGCAAATATTGAGGGGCTCTGGGCAAAGCTTTCATCAGTTAAGTGAATAAGGTGATTATTTGGATTTCTGCTACTTCAAGCTCTATTACTGATTATAAATAAGAAGCCATGTCATGGACAAAAAAAAATATTTTGTGGCTGAGATTATGGGGATTTTAGGGCCTGTATTTCTGGGGGCATGGGTTTGGATGGAAAAGCATTGTGGTTTGCCAAGGACAAGGTCATGGTGGAAGGACAAGGCTCCCATGGCCACTCCAGATGTAAACTGGACACGGACTGCTGGCTCAGACCAGGTCCTGTTTGGAAATCCCTGATACCTAACGGGATCTGCAGAGGGGATGGAAATTGGAAATTGAAAATTAGCAACCTCTTCTAGATGTGTGACATATGGAGATGAACCATTGCTTTCTGCCTAATTGTGTTTCCCTTTAGCAAAAAAATACCCTCACGTTCATCATCTCCATCAAAACCTAAGAACAAATAACCCCTTTTCTGTACAGCACTTTTTTTCCAAGCAAGTTTCTTGCAAAGAAAAAAAAATATATTTGTTTTTTCAGGATACTCCACTGCATATTTATTTGTCTCTCCCTTGTAGTTCATTCAGAATTCATTCCTATTTTGTAACTCTTAAAGAAATCTGTCGATAGTTAACAAAGAATTCTTAAATGATTGAATGAAAAAACCCCATGTGTGTTAGACTCTGTAGCCTGCTTCATCCTAAATCCAAACAAAGCCAGGTGATGATAATATCAAGGAATATGAAATGTTGCTGAAAAGTCAAGCCTGTTGGCACCCAGGGAAGCTCTGGAAGGTTCACTGCACCTCTTGGAGCCACGGTCACTGCCTTGCACCCAGTTATACTCCCATACTCGAGCTCAGCCAGTTCTCTTAACCACAATAAAATTGGAATAAAATGTGAATTGATTTACTTCTCGCGTTTGTATTTTCTCTGTTAGTGGTATTTTGCTTTTCCTGCTAGCTTGTCAAGAATCCTAACTCTCATTTTGGACTGAAAGTTTGGCTCCTTGGATGCTGGGGACAAACAGATGCACTGAGCTGTCTTCAGCAGCGCTCACAGCTCAGAAGTGTCCTGCTAGCAACTCTTGTTTTAATTTCAGTTTTCACACAGCCAGCCCTGTGATTCCTTCCCATGTTTGAAGGAGCTAGTTCTTTTTAATACAGGTTTTCATTGTTCCCCCTTCATTTTGGCCTCCTTCTTTCCCCTTAAAACCTTTGTAAGCATTTTCCTCTGCAGCAGGGGAATTGTTCACTATTTCTATTACATACCTTTCTCTAGCAACAAGAACTTTCTCCTTCAGTTTTAGCCAGTTTCATGTCCTGCTGCTAATTAAAATGCTTTCTCTGCTTCTAAGTTGACCCAAAAGCAAGTTTTTACCCTGTTTTTGCCTCTCATTGGAGGAGGCATTTGCAGACTTGCTGAGGCTGCTGTTAAATCAAGTTATAAACCCAGGACAGAGCCAAGGGTGGCAGAGAGAGCAGTACATGATATTTCAGCCTCTAGAACATCTCCAGGCTTTCCAGCCCACCTTCCCCTCCTCTGACACTGCAGTTCAGTTCCCTTTCCCAGCTTGCCTTCCCCAGACCCTGCTGTGGTTCTTGGTTAGACACCCAAACTCATTAGATTGATGAGAAACACTTCAGTGAAGTATCTCAGGCAGAAATAAGGAGTTGGGAGGCTGAGAAGATGCTGTGAAGTTTCTTTAGGGATGAAATTAATTTTGTGCATAATGTAAGGGAAGAGCTCTCCAGTGACAGTCATTTAAACTTCCTGCTTGGTTTGAATGCTGTGTTACAATTTGAATAATAGATTTACAGAACAAAGGGACCAGAACCCCACAGTCAGAACCAAGATGATACACTTGCCACTGACTCTGTCCCTTTTGCCCTAAATAACTAAAAATAACTTGCTTTCCCTTTGTTTATCCCCTTGCTTGAGGTGCTGTTCAGTATGAACAAGATGCAGAGCCTGGTGCTCAGCTCTTGTTTGTGTCTGATTGCAAGGACTAAATTCCTTTAGAAAACCTTTGGAGAAAAACTAAGCCCAAAAGCTTTTAGCTGCTTAGGAAGTGTTTTCCTGCTGTTTCATGAAAAAATGCAATTATCATGGCTGCTTCAAGGGAGTTGTCACTGAAGCGATAAACCATGGAAAAATTTACTTATCCTTGTAGGGAAATGCAAATTAAGGCAATAAATGGAGGTCTTGGGAAAGGTCCTGACCGCTTTCTGCCACCAGCCTCATAATCACCCCCAGTCATTCATATTCCGAGGCAATCAGGTGATGGACATCATCTTCTGCAGGGGGAAAAAGGACTGGGAAATTAAATGTGTAAGTGAGACGTGCTGAAAGAATCAATGTCTTTGTTTGGATCTATCCTTCACGTGTTAGTCACTTGTTAACTGCAAACCACAACATTTCAAGCCGTGCATTTCCTTTCTCCAAGGAAATTAAAACTGGGTGGCCAGGGACAGGGGGGTGGTACTTTAAAAATTGCTAAAGATTGAAAGACAAACGCTGACCTGAAGTAAAGAGCACAATGCTTGATTAATTTGATATCTGTCTTGCTGAAGTTAGCAGTGATGATTTCACTAAGGGACTTCATGGGAACTGATGGCCACATTCATAAAGCCTGCTCCAGCCTAGGGATAAAAAGTAAATTTGCAGCTGTTTATTGGAACTATTACTGGAGGTTCTGTGCAAGCCTTAGGATCTGTAGGTGAGCAGAAACCCCTGGGATAAAGCTGCCCCATGAGTTGTCTATCACAGTGGAGAAATTTTTGCATGTTTTATATGCTCAGGCTAAGTGGGGAATTTGTTCTACTACAGCCAAAGTTGCTACTTATTTGCCTAAATTAAAGGATATGCATTAAACAGCAATTGGGGTCTTAGGCACTGCTCAGTGTCCATAAACATGGGAAAACAATCTACAAATGGAAATTTGCTGATCTGTGACAGGCCCAAATGTATTTTCCATCTCCTTTGAATCATTGGAGAATCCAAATTGTGGTATTTGACACTTGAGAAGAATTTTATGGAAAACAATTGAGATTTTTAGTTCAGTCTCCCACTTTGTAACAACACAGTTGTAAACAACTCAGTTTCTGCTTCCTTCACTTCCTAATATCCACATTTGCACTCTTTTATTCTCCCAGTAAACCAGATTTTTTGACAGGAGAAAGTGAACCACAATGTACTATGTTGCTGCATAAATATTACATATTTCCTTTTTAAGCAAATGTAATGCAACATTATCTTAATGGTTGAAAAACATTGGGCTTATTTTTTTCCTTTTCAGAATATTCCTGTTACTTTGTTGCAGTGTAGTCATTTTCTACTCCTGATTTTTAAATTTCAATTTCTGTCAATAACTGCAGAGTAGATACAGGCTTGGAACCTGGTGTAAAGACTTTGCAACTGAAACTCACTGACTTCTACCACTCTTTGTGATTTAGAGAGACATCAGACTTGTGTTATTGTCAGGCACACCCAAGTTATTTAAAACTGCTTTTCTCTGAATGTAAATTTTTGTGCGTGTCATGATCTAACTAGATTTATTCTACTCAAGTTTATAGTTCAGCTCCACAGTTAGAAGTTTTCTTTTGCTTGGATGTACAAATTCAACAAATTCTAAGTCAAGGTCAGTTCTAAAGCTCCAGTTTATTGTTGTTGTTCTCTCCCAACCATTACTTTGTCCATCATTTAAATTGCCTTTGGATTAAAGTATTTTGTTATATCAAAACACAGGGCATTTTAGGCATTAAGAGCACTGAGCATATCTCTGAATCACAAATGGGGCTGATTTTTGTTTTTCTTTATCCTGTTCTGTGTCAGACAGAGGATTTCCTACCGTTGTTTGGGAAAAGAAAGCTGGAGCTGGAAAGGAAAGCAGAAAACTGATTGCCTGATGGTTTAGTGTTACAGACCACCTACCCTGAGAGGGGAGTAATTGAAATTCTAAGGGAGAAAAAAGCCATAGCCCAGCAACAAACAAATAAGGGAAAGCTTAGTGGAAAATTAGTGGAACAATAAAATATGATTCCATTTTGTAACACTTTGGTACTTGGAATAGCTTTACATGGGAGAAAATATAAAGCAAAAGGAGCCATTTAAGGGGAAGCCATTAGACAGACATTTAGGGACTTTCTAGGCAGACCTAATATAATTTTATACACTTAACTTGTTATAAAATCTATGTATATTCAGGTGTTGTCTTACATATTTCCTTGACTTTACAGTTAAAATAAGGGAAAATAAATAAATAGATGAGGAAGGGAAAGAAAATAAAGTGTGTGCATCTCTCCAGAGAAGGCTTTTTTAGTGAAGAAAGCACAGGGCAAGATGTTTTAAATTCTTTTGGGACCTCAACAATCAATTTATCTAGAAACTATTTATAAACTGTTTTTATAAAGTCTCAGTTAGTGACAAATACATGTATCTTAAGTTAAAATTCACTTCTGGATAAAAAATTTACCTAACTTTATTCACATTAACCCTTAAATAATCTGGTTTGCTTTGGTGCATTGTGTACAGTATATTCTAAACACATCTGATTATGGGGCAGCTCTATCCCTGGGCATTCCTTCTCGCCTACAGATCATAGATTTTCCCAAAAATAGGAGAATCTGACTGCAAAACCACAGATTGTTGTGGACCACTGAACTCAAGGCAAAGCATTACCACAATCAATTCAGGACATTTAGCTGAGTGTATGAAAAACTTCAAATAACCAAGAAATAAAAAAGCTGTCAACTGAAGTTTGAAGTTCACTGAGAATATTTTCCAGAGACAACAGCCACACCTCACTGCTGTTTGTCTGGCTGCTCAGCTTCCATGAGAGCATCGTGGAGGAATTTAGAGGGGGCCAAAACCTTTTGTTCCCAAAGACATTTATCTCCATCTGGGTCACTTGGGAATCCAAGAGCACAAGTGCAGAGGCCAAGTGGACACATCCTGGCTGGTAGAACAGGCAGCTCCCCTGCGCTGCAAGCCAGCAAGAAGTGAGAGTGTTCTTGCCTTGGTAACCCTGAGGGGATGTGGTTTGGGTTGTGGTCTCTTCTTTTGGGGTGAGTGTGAATCCAGCTATTGTTTCATGGCAGAACAGCTGCAGGGGACACCAGGGAAGCTTGCAGGAGGAAGGAAAAGCTGATCTTTGTTCAGGATGGAACTGAAGGTTTTCTGGTTAAACAGATGTTGCTGCAGAGGCTGTTTTGTACTGATAGAATCAGTTATCAGCCCGTAAAAGCCAGTAGGTTAAATGAAGCAAAGGGATGCCTAATCCATTTAAAGAGGCACCAGGGCGAACTTCTCACTTCACACGCTTAAACCAAGGTAAGAATTCAGTTATAAATGGCCATTCCTCCCCATGCACAGTACAGGAAGAATTCCAGAGGAGCAGCTGCCAGGCTGCTGTGAAGGCTCACACTCACTTTCCAGGTGGAGGCTGGGGTTGTTTCAAACACCCCTTTTAAGAGTGACCCCTTTCACTGAGCCCTGGGATGTGGAAAGACACTGGAAACTATTTTGAATCCTTGCAACAGGTGGTTAGAGTCAAAACTGCAGTATGTAGAAGTTGTAGTCTTTCCAAGGTTTTCATTTTAGCCACGTGAATTATTTCTCATTTAGTGAGACAGGAGTTTCAGCAAGTTGTGCACATAATTTCTATGTGCTTTTTCTAATAAGCAGTCAGGGACAGGGTGACTTCTGTTCTTTCTGCCTCAAAATGTGTGTGAACAAACGACATCTCATCTCATATGCAACAGCAGCACAATGACCAGATGTCTTGTTTATGCTTTAAAATATTTTTGTTCCTGTCCATAGATGAAATTCTTTCCACTTTAAAAACGTTCATCATGAACTCAGGCAGTTAAAGGATTCCTGATGACAAAGCTGGATGAACCAGCAAGATACACACTCTTCTCAAGGTCTCTCTTACATGAACTTTTATACTTGCATTGAATTAATACCAATTCCTTTCATGGCCTGAGGTGAGACTGTAAAATTTTCGAAGGCTTGCTCTGCTTTTTTTATTGTTCCTCTGGATGGGACCAGATTTGGGTCCCAAGACCCAACAAGAGCAAAACTACTGCCCAAAAACTGAACGAAGGCTGCACTCAGCCCTGCAGGTTCAGAGGGCTCTGAAAAATCTCTAGTCTGATTTCTTACAGGAATATAAGAATATACCTTAACAAATACACATCAAACATTGCCACTGTGAAGGTTTCATGGTTCTTTCTTGCAGTGCTCACTGTCAGCCCTAAACAACCCACACAATCCAAGTCTGAAGTCCTTATCACAAAAGAGTTGTGCTCGTTTGTATCATAGTTCACACAGCAGTGCCCTCATGCAATACCTTCAGCTCTGACAAATCTGCCCTGCTGCAGTCAGCACAGTCACACTGACACTGCTTTTTCCAGTGGAGGAGGTAGGAAAGGAAAATGATCAAATACTGGCAATAACAAGAGCCTGCTAAAATTAATTGTGTTACTACTGCCAGTGCTAAATGGAGAAATGAACTGAGTGGAGAGAATGGAGCAGAACAGACTGGAGCAACAGAAGGTAAAAACCAGTATTTTACATAGGCATCAAATATTTGACAGTTTTACAACCAGCTTGTTATTCCTGACAACTGTTGCATTGGGATAAAGAGTGTTTGCTCTTTCCATTTCTGTTTCTTTCGCATCCTCAGAGCAGCTCATGCTTGCAGGAGGTGCTGAGAACCAGCTCTGTGTCAGTGCCACGGGGCATCCGAGGGGTTGTTGCCTTACCCAGCTCTCCCAGTAGAGCCCTAAGGTTTATTTAAGCAGCTCAGCAGACACAAATCAGGGCTGCCCATCAGGGTGGGGGCTGCGCTGGTTTCAGTGGGGTTGTTTCACACTCAGTGCACTGGGGAGGGTGGCACCTTGTGTCCTCCTCAGCCTCTAACCCACCACAGAACACTCACACAAGATCCAAGGCTGTGGCTCATCATCTGTTATTGTCACTGCAGTAGTGCCAGGGGTCACGACAGAAATCAAATCCCCGTTGTCACCAGAGCTTATCTCAAATAAAGTGAAATATAAATGTTCAAAAATGTGCAGCAGGGCACAGCCAAGAGGGGTTATATCACAACTGTCAGAACTGACTCACAGAAGCTCAATTTACCCACTTCCATGGCTAAGGCAGGGCTGGGACCCCAAGCTTTTAGTCCAGGGAGTGACTTAACCACAAAGGCAACAGCTTCCCTTGGAGGGGGGAATAAATCCACAACTGTAATCCTCTCCAGCTTGTTGTAGTGCTACTCCTGGGTACAGATGGAAGCTTGTGGTAATTTCACAGTGCCTTTGTCTAGACTAAGATTTAGATCGATAATTCTAAAAATTCAATATATGACACGTGTAACATAGGTTGCTGTATGCTGAGCTAATCAGGGGGAGGATTAGGGAGGCATCATTTTCAGTGTGACCAGCTTAGTTTATATTATAGATCACGCCTACACTGTTCTGGGGGGTTTTTTGGTTATGCTAGAGCAGACTAGCTAACCAGTTCTAACAGAATTGGAATCAGTGGAATTAGGGCACAGACTAAAGTGAGAGAAAATCAGGGAAAATATCCCTTCATTAATAACAGAATGCTTTTAAGAATTTTACTCATCCTTACAATATAAATCAGTTACCTTGAGATTAAGAGAATAGTAAGAAGTCTGAGACAAAATAGGAATCTTTTAAAAAACGCCTTGTAAACAAATACTTGGATTATTAAAATACTTCTTGAGGCATAGCTAGAGCACCTGCAGCTCTATACCCTATACACAAGCTATACCTGCATTTCCATGAATGGGAAGCATCCACGTTGTGGATATGGACAACAGCTCCTAAAAGTTCCAACAGTTTTAAAGTTTGTTTTTTCCATGAGTTACGTATTCAGCTATAGCTTGCTATATTTGATTGTTTCTAACAACAATTACTACTATTTCTTTAAATAAAAAGCACAGTGTGCATCAGTATCAGCTGGAGAAAGCATTTATTCTGTGTATACCTAAGAGTCCCAGAGGGAGATTTGGGTGTCCAAGGAATGCAGGGTGGGGTGGACTGTGGCTTCCTTTCAGCCCTGGCTGTCAGATCAGCCCCAAATTGCTGTTTCTGCTGCCATTTTTAGTGATTTGGTATCAGCAGCTCCAGCCCCTGGGGAGATAAGAGGGGGCACATGAGCTCTGCAGGGTGGTGGGGCAGGACTATATCAGTCTGGCAGCTGTTCTGTGATGGGGAAGGTATGTGACAGCTCAGGGCAGGCTCCAACAAATGGCACCCACTCCCAAAAAACGGGCTCCTGACTGACCTGCCCCCCAAAAAGGCTGTCTGGGCAAGGACTCAGTGTCGTGCCTGACATTTGTGCTGAAACCTGAGTTTTTCCAGTGGGCAGTGACATGACTTGGAGGTGTTTTCAGGGAATGTGTTTGGGGGTCTGCTGAACACTGACCCATTACCCAGCAAGGGTCTGTTGTTCATAATCTGCAGCTCTGACACGTCACTGCTGTTTTAACCAAAGATAGTTCAGCCCCAGAACTGCTGGTATTTTTAGTGGAGAAGATGGCTTGCAGAGGAGTGATGGAATGCTGCCTAAAATGCAGAGGAGGCTCAGACCTGCAGCTCATAACTACTCCCCACATGCTAGGACACTAATTCTGGGGAGCAGAAAAAAAATTAAGATCCAGACCAGACACTCCCCACAAATCCAGGAGTCACTGAATCAAAGCAGAACTCTCAGACAATCTCAGGGGGATTGTCACACTCAGAGGAAGCCATTCTTTCAGATAAATTTTCCCATATTCTCCATAGTCTTGTCCCTTGGGTGGTTGTTCTATTTAATGTGAAAAAGTTGTAAAGCAGTGGTATTCTCAGTGATGGTGTTTCACTCTCACTTTAAAGGGTAATTTTAAAGGGTACACGGTAGAAGGGAAGGGAGACCCAGTGCAGGTAGAATTTTGTGCAGAAGGAGCTGCTCATTGATTTTCTGCTTTCTGTCCCTGGATGATCTGACCTTGCCTCCCCAACAAACTCCCCAGGATTCCCATCCCATATCCCAGGATATTTTGCAGCCAGGAAGAGCTGATAAACAGAGTTTTGATTTGTGCCGCTAGGTAGAAAAGGATGCACCTTTCCAATTCATTTCACCCAGAACTGTCAGATAGTCATTGAGTAGGCAGCTGAGGTACCAAATCCTGATTAAATATTTGTTTCTACTTCCCCAGAGTGCTGAAATCCATAACTTCCAGGATGATTTTGGCTCAATATATTGGAATAACACATATCAACTTAGGGACATGACTTATGCCAAATATACCTGTGTAGATTATTATTCATAATTCAGATATGTGGAAAAGAAATGTTTGTACTTTATGTTAGAAAGTGTTGACTTGTGTAGACATAGGTTTACTGTAAAAGTGATGTGGCTGAGATAACCTGTCAGTAATTAGGATTTTGAGTAGGGTAAGTATAGAACAACACAAAAACGGACTTCATTAATAGCAGAAAATTCCCATAGCATAAACAGGTCCTTACATCCAGTGAGTCCCCCCTGGAATCCACAGAGCCTGCAGGAAACCCCTGTAAGTTCTGTCACTGCAGGGGACACACAGAGACCATCCTGGTGCTCATCAGGGGTCATTCCCTCCACACACACAGTGAATATTCACAGGAAAACAAATGACAGTTCCAGAGGAAGAGGAGGAAGGAACAATTCTAATGCCTGACCATGAGGTGTGTAGTCCATGAAACCCCAGAGAGTTTTCTCTCCTGTTTCTATTCCCCAGTTCCCTGAGCCAAGCAATGTCAGGCAAATCCCATTTTACCTGTAATACTTTCATATCTTTGGGGATTAGTTATGTACATCCCCATTTGCAACTTTTACCCACAACATTTACCATCGTGTTGGGGCACTAAGTTCGATGTTTTAATGAATGTAGTGATTTTTTTTTTCATTAAACTGTTACTAAGCTATCACTGCTTTGCTGCTGAGTGTCAGTATGAACTGCTTAACATGAAATATTGTTCCCAGCTACAGAATATTCTCATTACACTATCATTTTCAGAGATACGGGGGATTAAAAGCTATATTGTTGATTTTTCAACAAAAATACATTCAACTTTCAGTGCAAACATTCAAAGATGTAATGCAAAGCTGCTGTATCAACAATTCTCCCTGCGTAGCTGCTGTTGGGCGTTTGAATATGCCATTTGTAAGGTTTAAATTGCTTTTGCAGCCAAGTGTTGTAATCCATTAGTGATAAGAAAAGGTATTTTTCTATCAGTTGTAGTTAACTACGTTCCTTGTATTAGAAACAGTTTAGTCTCTGACATGAGCCCAGCGCAGGAAATTGTTTAGAGAGTCTGGCTGCAGAGCTGGAAAAGGAGCAGTTAGTGCTGCCTTCCCCCAGCAGAAATGTGATGTATAACTGAGTTCTGACAGCCAGCAACTTAACCTCTAGCTGTGCTGCATGGAGCAGCACCACGGACTTTTATTCCAAGGATTTCAGCTCCTTCTGAGCAAAGTTGTGTGGAAAAAACTCTGCAACTCTTCCTGAGATTTATCCTCTTAAAATGGCGATGTTCCTTCCTTTGGCTGTTCAACCATGTTATTCCATTACTTTTTTAGATGATATCATTACCCTTCCAAAAAAAAAAAAAAAATTCTAAATCTGTGGGTAAATGGATGAAGACTAAGATTTGGGTTTTGTAAATGGGAATTGCAGTTTCCCTGGAAGAGCAAGTTCTCAGATCAGATTTGCTACCAACTCCATTGGGGTTTTGTAGCAGCAATTGCCAAATATTACCAGTTTTGCATGTTTGGCTAAGCATCAGCAGTGCACCAGGACATTTCCTTGGGTTTCTTTTTGCTCTGTAAAGAAGCTGACAAGTGTTGCACCAGATCTCTTAAGATGTGATCTAACGCAGCAAAGCATGATGGATATTACATATCACAGACTCATGGAAATCAGATAGGAAATGTGTCAGATGTGACATCAGCCCCCAGACTGGCACTGGACTGGCACACTGATCATCTTGGTCACTACCTAAATGCAGGATTATAAATTATTTTAGGATCCATGTAAACTGCACATGTACAAAGCAATATATTTCTAAATAGTTTAAAACAGTAATTCAAGCACTGCACCCTTTATGATTGTAATGCAGTCATCTCCTTATGTGGTTTTATTACAAAAAGCTTAATTTTGTGAGGGGCTGTTCTCACAGGGTCAGCAGCCTGTTAGAGGCTGGTCTCACTCTATCCTGAAACCCAAAGCAGCTTCCTGTGGGATTTAAGAGCTGCAGCTGTTCCAGTGAATTCAAGATGTGTCTTACCAAGCTTTGCACCTAAGGAAAAGCTGCAGCCATTGGGCTGGGCAGCACCTGATGTTATACATAGGATCCCTCTATTCTCTGCTTAAAATAATCCATGCTGAGGGGAGATTTTGTAGGCTTCCAGGGGCTCACTCTCTGCTGGACTTGGTCCTGTAAAACAGAGGAACTGGCAGAGGCACTGGAATATGAATATTGCAGGAGTCAGCTTTCCCACCTAATGTATTTGGCAGGAGGAGCTCTGACCCGCAGGGAAGGCAAGCTGAACCCCTGGAGAAGGAGGGATGACTATCCTGGGAAAACAAGCAGTGAAAAACGAAACAAACTGCATTACATCAGGGTTGCTTGTTTATCAGAGGGGCTGCACAACTTCAGCTCCTGATTTCTGAGGAGAACAGAGCCTGTGCCAGGACCTTACAAAGGCTGGGCATGAGGCCACACAGTGATAGCGTGTTCTTCACAGCAAATAATCACATCAGTACCAACTTCTTGTGCAAAGTGCTTGGAGATCGTACATCATCCTTAACAGGAACATTTCCTGCTATCCTGCTGCCAGGGAGAAAGGAGGAGGCACTGAGTGCTGGTGCTCTCAGCTGGGTGGGAGGGCAGCAGTGCCACAGCCCCCGAGTGGGTCACATTTATCCTCTGCTTTTAATCCGGGTTCATCTGACAGTGATTCCAACTTGTTTTCATTGAACAGAACCATGTGTTTGGTTTTCAGCAGCACATGAAAAAGTCAGGGCACTGTTCACAAGCTGAAATGCCTCCACAGAGAGGGAAAGGATGGGGCTGCATCTGCCTCACCACTCACTATTTCTCTTCAAAGCCTGGGTTAGATTTACTGCAGCCGTCAATCAGCTCCAAGCACTTACTCCATTTCCCCCCCTCTTTGTAAATCACATCCATGTACTGCTGTCATTTGGATAGTATAAGGTACCTCCCCCCTAAAGGGCCTCTCCAGCTGAAAGCAAAACAAGCACCTGATAATCCACAGGAAACCCTGTGGGATATAAATATACCTGCAGTGTATCAGGGCACAGTAAGCAGAGGGAATCGAAAGGCTGAACGCCAGGGTGCCAAGTCCAGATCACAGGAGCATCCCTCTTGTTTTGCCTCAAATGGGAACAGTTTGTCCAGACTGTTATAACCTAATTCCACAAATTCCACACAACCCACCCCCTTGCCATTTCTTTTGCCTCCTTGCTCCAGGTAATGCAGTAAAATACTGATCCAGACCTGCTCTGTGTGCAGCTGAGATTTCTCTCTGGTTTAAAGCAGTCTCTGCCTCCACAGCCATAAAACAAGGCAACACTGGGATAAACAAAGTTTTGTCCTTGCATAGAAGTTCTAAACTCTGAGGGACAATCCTCACTGGATGCCAAGCCTCATGCAAGCTCACAGGTATTTGACAATTTACATCCTACTTGGGATTACATTTGTTCTCACATCCTATTTCTCACAGAAAGGGCAACTGGAATTGGACACTTGGTGCTCACCTGACAGATAAATATCCTTCCTGTAAACAGGAAGCTTGTTCAGTTTTTTGCCAGAAATAAAGTTGCATCCAGCAGTAACTATAGGAGGGCAGACTTCAGGCTCCATGCTGTAAACACTATCAGATGCAAAAAATAGTTTCTGGATTTTATACAAGGTATTAGACTATCAAGATGTGATTACAAGGCATAGGTTTTTCTGGGAGCCTATTTATGTGCAGCTGAACACAGCTTTTGATCCATGAAGCTCCTTTTTTTTATATAAGATGCAGTTTGGCAAGTTTTAGCACTTAGTTAACTAATTCCCACCAGAAATACTGAAAGCATGGTTTCCATTTATAGCAAAGGGGATTAGGCTGATTTAGAAATACAGTATGTTGACAGTACTATTTAAAAGCATATGGACAATTTGCTCCTTTCTTCTTTATGACAAAAATGAGTGGTAACCATCAAATTCTCTGCATCAGAGCACTGGCCTCTCTGTTTTGTCAAGATCAGTGTAATCTTTTCCAGTTGTAAAATCAAATCCAAAGTTGCCTGATTTATTGTTCTTTGCTCTCCTCAAAAGGCACCGAGGCATCTCCACAGCCCTTTCCAGGCAAACTTAGTGTAAATCACTGCAGGAAGGCTTCCAGAGCATGACTTTGATTGGTGCAATAGTTCCCAACACTAGATACTATTTAATTGTGAGTATTTGGTGATGATTTTCTATTATTTGCAAAAGTTTACGCTAGTACTCTTCAAGAAATCTATGACAATATAATGCAAGAGGAGAAGAATTATGTTTTGTTTGTTATTCACATATGTCTTGTTGGAGCCTCTGTAATTATTCTGCTTGGGCTTCATGCAAAGAAATGTCTCAGAGACTCCTGCAGTGGAACAGAAACAATCCCAGCACAAAAGATGCATGTCCATACTTAAATCACAAAACCACAGGATGGAGGGGACCTGCTCCAGCAGGGAAATGTGCACAAACACAGTGTGCCCTTACAGAATGAAATAAAAGTATTCATAATATAGAAAATGGATCCATTGATATAGCCAGTGATCATTTGTTAAGGCTCCTAGGCAAAAGCCCAGCCTTTGAAAAGTCCTGATTGTCCAGCACATACATAAAGATTTCCTAGATACAGGAATATATCTGACAGTGATGCAGGAACTTCACAGGAAAAGCTGCCACTGTCACAGGGGACAGCAGGCTGTCACACTCATCCTCTGGCTGCCAGCCACCAAGGGATGCAGGCTGCAAGAAAGCTCAGGATTTTCCTACAGGCACCAAAAATAAGGTACCAGAGCCAGAAGTGATGCTGTGGATGTTTGCCTTTAGATCTGACTCAAATATCTGCACCATTTCATATCGGCAGCGCTCAAGAAAAGCATATACACAGAGGTAACAGAGTCGAAGGAAGGAGTGGGAGGATCCATGAGCAAAGCCATGGAGGAAGTCCAAGTCCTACCCTCAAGTGTAGGGAGTTCTTTTGAGTCCTGTGCAATATTTCTTGCTTACAGAAAATGCACTGAAATGGAAAATGCTGACTCCCAACAAGCAGGGACTGAAATGAGTCTCAGCTGAAGTCAGTGAGACTTTGTGTGCCAGCCCAATCTGATATTCACAGTGATCTGCAGTCACTCTCTTCATCCATTTGCTAACTGCAGTGCATTATAGTGAATGAATAACACTGTATTTTCTTGACTATATCTTAGACTAATGCCATGAATACTTTTGTTAATGATCCAGAACATTCACAGCCCGTTTTAATTATTTCATCTCCCTTGTATATCTCAATTATTAAAATAAGCAAAAGTTAGCAAAAAAAAAAAAAGTGTTAGGAACAAAGTTTAAGCATGAGAACAGCTCTGTGCTCTCATCAGCACAATCCAGAAAACATTTGGTTGCCAACAGTTCAGTGATTCATGAAAATCACATTTTCATCTGAAATCTGTGTTTGGTTGAGGCCCCAGGCAGGTGGTACCAACCTGTCAGGCTTAACACACAGAAGGATTTCAGAGCATTTCAGGACAGTGCTGTTTTAAATGAAACAATCCAGTGTGGGCTTTGTTGATCCTCAGGTACAGAGGATTTTAGAACAGCTCTAACCAAAGAATCAAAGAATACTTTTCTGTTCCTGCACCTCTCTCATAGGGAGACCTAACAAGTACTTTGGGGCAGGAGGAATTTAACACAACAAAAACTTCCCTTTGCCCTCCTACTGTTACATGCTGCAGATTATGGTAATATTTATGAGCATCAAAATCTTAAAATACTCAATGATTAAGCCAATAAAGCAACTATATCAGAAAGCAAATTTAATCCAGACAGGTGTATGGCAAAATGACTCAAGCCTTTGCTAACAAATGTAAGTGGAGATAATTCATTCTCTTTAAGCAAAGCTGTTCAATGTTTCACTCTTTAGAAGTGGCCAATTGGAGAAATATCCCCAAGACAAAAAATATTGTGCATTCAGAATGCTCCATGAAAGTGTGACCTGCGCTGCAATAACCAAATTGTTCACACTCCTGTCTCTCATGGAAGCAACATCAGGCAAATTTAGAACTGCATTATCAAATATTAGTCTGGTTACCATCAAACTCCAGAGTCCCTCAAAATACCTGCACAACTGTCCCCAGACAAACCAGCTCTTGACCAGCAGATGTGTCCCATTAACTGTTAAATAACACACTCAAAAAGATACACATGTGCACACATCTTGAACACAACTTTCGGGGCAATGCTTTTATGATTTAGTGCTTTCCCAAAATAGATGCATACATCTGCAGACTTGAAACATCTCACCCTTAGGAGCTTTAAAAAATACATATAATCATGCCACATTTTTGAGAAAAACTCCTTCCTATTGTGGGATCCTATTGCACTCAGCTCTGTTATGGATACTTGAGTGTCTCCAGGGCTAAGCACACTGAAATAATTGTAATCCAATTGTGCTGAAATATTTAAGGGCATTTGTTGCTGTAAGAACATTCCATTTGACTCAATCAAGACACACAGCCAGAATGCTTTCAGAAATAAAAGTTATGGCTTTTGTCCAGCTCCTGTGGAAGGAAATGGCCAGGCTGTCATCTGTCTAGCTGGGCTCTGTGTGGTTCTGCCTGGGTCATGGAACAATTGCTGGTGGTGTTAAAAAAAGGAGCTACCAGCTGAAAGAGCGAGTTTCACCAAGTGTACAGCTAAATATCCTAGGAAGCTGCTTTACTGTGCCAGGAGGTTTCCCAGAACAGCAAGAAATGACATTTCAGCCTTGCCTGTCATTAACTGCCCAAGGTACTGTGCTTTCATCCTGGCTTTTGCCATCCCTTCCACCCTCCTGGTGGCTAAACAAACTCCCCTACAGCTGTTGTTATTACTGATTTTGAGGCATGTAAACACAATTTGCATCAGCAAAACCTTCAGCTGTCATAAACCATATTTTGGCAGCTTGGTGTTGATGGTGACTAAAACATGTTTGCCATTGCAGAAAACACAGACCCAGATTTGGGTTTCTGGTGTCTCTTGTCTGTGTTTGTACAAAAGCTCCCTCAGTGCCTGGTCCAGGAGAGTAGACCACACTCATATTGACACAATAGTCACATATAAGTGTATCTTTGCAGTTTTTAACTATTGATTTCCTGATTCTTGGTTGTTTCACTTTATTAAGGGTTTTTTATGTTGCCTTTGTTTTTGTTTTGACTTAATGCAATTAAGTCTTGATTCATTACTTCATAATAGGAATAAAGAGAAGAAGGGCACCCTATTAGTAGAAGTTTGTAAAGTTAAAAATGTAAAAAAGAAATTAACAGCAAAATCACAAGTGAATAAAGAAAGCTAATCCTTTCATCCTGTAAAAATCAGGTTGATTTTAACAGTTCTACCATAGTTAGTATTTGAGAAGTACACCCTGTAACTTTTCTGAAGTCCTGCTCTCAGTATTCACTTCTGCTGGTGGAAATCAAGGATAAATTGTGACCACATGGTCCATCCTGCCCCTGCACTCGGGGTGAGGAAACATGCTGATGGAAACCAGCTCAGAAAGAGCCAGTGAAATATTTCCAGATTTTCTGACCCAAGGCCGATGGTCCAGTTCCAAGTAAAGATAATGCAAATTTTATAAACACAAAACAGCTGCTTTCCTTAAACCAGCAGACTGTTTCCTTTCAGAAATGGGCCAAAGAGCTGAGCATGCTGAAGGGTGAGTTTGTGATGTTACTTTTGAATTGACTGTAGGGAACTTGTTATTTAAAAATGATTGCAGCTTAAGGCTGGAATAAAAATGCTCTGAAATGACACTTCAGAAGCCAGTTCAGTGTGTTGGGTGACACTGCTGTCCTAGCAGTGCACACACAGGCTGTGTGTGTTCTGACAAACCCAACTCACAATTCCCTGCCATGTCAGTTGTTTTCCTTGCACTGTCAAAGCCACCCAAGGCTGGCCTGTTAGAAAATGTGTTTATTGAGCTGGACATGCTTTGTCAACTTCCTCTTCCCATTTCTGGTACTCATCAAGGTTGTTCTAAACTGGAGTTTTAAGAACTGGAGAAATTTGTTTTACCATGGGATGATTGAAATGAAGCTCCCTTTCCACACCAGTGGAAGAGCTTAACCCACCCTGTCTTTCCACCTTTTCAAGAAAATAGTTGAAAATTTGATAGACTTTTATAGCAAGAATAAAATGAAAAATGAGTAATGCTTAAATCCTTTATTACTGCCTTTCTCCTCACCTCTAGGAGCTGATGTATAAATTTTTTATAACATGTTATTTTATGCTTCCTGACCTAAATGGCTGCATAATCTTAATGTTACTACACTGTAATTTGGTCACAAACTATATTTTTGTGGTATGTGAAGTGCCATCCGAATGTAGTAAAGCACAGCTGGCAGTGGCTGCTTGTAAAGAATTAAAGTAGAAGCAGCACTGATATTTTTTAAAAAGAAATTAATTTTCATGCACATCATATGTGTATCAAGCCTTCTTGTGCAAACATCAGTGCTTGGTATTTCTTGGTTCAGTAATTAGGATTCTGAAAATACAGGTCATGTTTCCAATTGCATATCATTCCAGTTGCCTTATTGAGCCATATTTAAGCTAAAACCTACACAGTGATTCAGAGACAAACCCAGCATAATGCAAAGTTTTACCTTGGAAAACAATCAAGACCTTGAATGTTGGCTAAGAAACAGAATGAATAATCCAATACACGTGGGGACATCAGAATAAAATTAATACAATTATTGAGACTGACGAGCAAGTGATGTTCATACACGCAAAATATTTGTCATCATATCGTATTCAAGCAACCACAGTTTTTATAGGTGATAATTTTAAATTCTGGGAAGTGGATATACTACAATTGCACTCAGTGCTATAGAGCAGAGATCCCTCAAGAACTGATACCACCAGTAAATGTGAAAAGCTGATTTCCACAAGTCTGTGCCTTCACAGAACAGCACACAGCACTGAACACACACACCTCGTTAACAAACCACAGTCTGTTCTAATTTAGGCCCATGCAAATAGAACTGGAGTTGTTCCAGATTTGTATCTGTAATTGATAGCAGAATTTGGGTAGTGTATGTACACACACACACACACACACACACACACACACACACATATAACATAAGCTTTCCTCCCACTACTGTTTACAAGGCTTTCCGAGTAAGAAAAGCTCCTTAAAAATAAATATATTTTTAATTACAGGGAGATTTTTTCAGAACAGTCTTTCACTTAATCAATCCTGAAGTGCATTAACTTCTGTAATCCCAAATAATTGACTCTCCCTTGATAATCAGAGTTCAGATTTAGGTTTTTGGACTGCTTCCTTGCCATGTGTTATACCTTGTCTTGGGAAGTACTCTGTGAGAGGGCCAGCAATGAGCAACTGCAGTTAATGTGTTTCTGGCTGGATATTGCTGATGCCTTTTACTCTCTCTGCAGTTTCATTAATGTCTTTCACATGTTAAGATCCCTTTTCATCAGAACATCCCAGCCATGTAGAAAGGTGGCTGAGTGATGCTGGCAGTGTTTTCACAGATGGAGATCTATTGGTGGGGAGTGTGATGCAAGGGGCAGAATGCAACACTAGAAACCAGTTTATTGGATCTTATTTCAGTGCTCCAACCACTGGATTCTCCTGTCTCCATATGGATTTAAAGGATTAGTTGTGAGCTAAGTCAGTTTTACAAAATACATTCAAGTTGCACGGGCTACTTTTGCTGTGTTCAGAAATAAGCAGCAACATCCAACAATTTCATGGCAGGGAAACCACAATAAAGAGCCTTGTGAGTTCAGACAGTGCTGGTTCAATGCTCTGGGGAGTATTCAGCAATGCTGTCAGTGATTTTATCATCCACAAAGTGGTTCATCTGTGAACCAGTAGCCAGGGCCACATAATGGTTCCCCTTGTTCAAGTGGAAGGGAGGAAGGGGATGGTTTGAGCAGTTTCAGAGGGGCAGTCCATAGGCTGAAACCTCATGGAAATGCCTAAAGCAAATTATCCCTCATTCTCCCCCAGTAATATCTGGCAGCTTGGGACCATGAGCACAAATTGGAGCAAACCTGAACTGCCCCAAGTTTTGCCAAGAGCTCAAACAGTCCCCCCAAACCAAAGGATGTGAAAGGGCTGATGTCGCCTCCCCTTCCAGGAGAAATCCTCCTTTCTAAGAGATTGCAATGTCTTCCAGAAAGACTTGGATCAGGATTTTACTGTGGACCTGGAACTGCACCACAGCAACGAGCACTTCCACCCACCATGGAGCACAACCTGCCCCAGATCATTTTGGGGGCCATTCCTTGTTTTCCTTAGCAAAGAGCCTCATTAGGACACAACCAACATAGCAGGCAAAGTGCCAAACCCCAGCAAGTTTCAACCAGCAACAGACAGCAAATCTTGACCTCCTACAACTAAACCACAACTTTCATAGCAATGTAAAACACCCCATTAATTAATGGCTCAAGTGGATTCTGGTCCTGTGGATGGGGTGGGCAGAGAGCCCAGGTGAGGCTGGCCAGGGCCACCAAAGCCTCACCTGGGCTCTCAGCAGTCCCTGTCTCTGCCAGGACAGCACAAAGACCTTCTGTTAATTAAGCAGATTTTGGCCATATTGTCCCAGTCCAGACCTGGAGGGAGTTCGTTGTGCTTGTAAGACCCTTGAAGTGCCACGTCTTTGCTGGCAAGAGCCAGCACAGCTTTACTTTCCCTGTTCTCCCTCTGTTTTACACACCACAAGTGCCCCGTGCCATCGCTGGCACTCCCAACCTGTGCAGTCCTTGTCACCAGCAGAGTGGCAGCTGCCCTTGGAGACACGAGGGACAGGAATAGCAGGGTTGCTGCAGGTCACTGCCTCCTGTGAAAGTTCACACACCACCTGCTCCAGCCCTGACCCCTCATAAAATAACAGTCCTTCAAAAACACACGGGGTCTGGCCTGGCTCCTTGGGCTCACCAGCTCTGCCCCCTCAGTGACAGCACGGGGCACTGGCCAGGCTGGTGCCACTGCTTATAACAGCTTCACAAGTTTACTCTTTAATTTAACTCCTTGCGTTTTGTCATCCCTCTGAAAGACACAGACTTCACGTGTAAGTGGGGGGCAGTCTGGCATTGACCAGACTCCATCTTTAGGCTCATTGGTATGTGCTCTGCATTTCTCCCATTCCCTCTCTGCCTGCCTGGAAGGACTTGCAGCCCTGCTTTCTTTTTAAAAGGAGGATAAATAGGAGCTTTGTAGGCTTGTCCAAACTCCCTGTACAAATGTGTAGGGCGAGTGAGTGGCTGACTTGTCCTAAGCAATTTTCCACAATCTGTACCCTAACTAGACAAAAATACTAATTTTCTCATACAAGACTAACAAATATACCTCGAGAAAATACACATCTGTGCTGAGGAAAGGGTGTCTTTCTTTTCCTTCCCTTTTGTGAGCTCACTGGTGAAGCTCTAAACCCCAGAGCTGGCCACACTGGCTGTGTAGCAGTTTGCAGTCCCACGTGTAAGTTCACTTGCACTTTTCCTACTTTAGCTCGTTATTCTGCTAATAGTGAACACTCCCTTTCCCCGTTTCTGAAAGATCTGCTCCAGCCAGGGTCACGTTTTGCTTGTCTTGAACAACGCTCTGAGCTGCCATCACATGAAGAATGGGGTGCCTGTCATTAACCTCCCTAAAGGGCAGATTTTGGGGTGCAGAGGCAGCCAGGTCCCTGTTCCTCCCCTTCTTTCCTTCTCCTTGCCGGAGGCAGCTCCGTCTCCTGAGGTGCTGGGCTGCTGTAACAGGATCTCCCTGCTGCTCACTGCTCTGAACTCTTGTTTTTCTTGGCACAGTGCTCCCCAAGACACTCGAAAACAGAAAGCAACTCAAAGCTCTCTTGGCTTCCTTCCTTGCCTCTGCTCCCCCTTTCCTTTCTTGAAACAGTTTATGAATAAAATAGCAATATTCTGTCTTAAAAGCGTTGGGTTACAATGCTAAAATTTGGATTGCAAGGGCTCTATTCAGTGTTCAGAAGTGGCAGATGTTTGCAACAGGCACAGCGGGAAAAACCCATCCCAGATTCCTGCAGTGGGAAGTTAAGGTGCAGGCTCGATTTTTGGTAGAAATATGAATCCCCGTAGATCACTTGCTGCATATTTTAATGACATTTAAACATAACCAGACACAATTAATAGTTGAGAATCAGGGAGCTATTCTAAGCAGCAGGGGCTGAAAGTGCTGGGCTCCACTGAAGAGTTATTCACCATTCACGGAGGAATGGGCTGAAGAGAGTCTGCAGGAAATTAGCAGGAAATAACATCTCACCCAAATGGAATATTTTAATTCATGCTAATACAAAACGCTAAGAAAATAAATGTATCTGTGAAGGATTCCTGTAAGCACCAAACAATCGGTGCTTCCCATGCTCCTTTCTCAGCGGGGCTGATAGTTCCAGAAAACGCGCAGGAATTTTAATCTCTTGTGACTGTAGCACAGAGCTCGAGTCTATATGGGGGATGGAAAATTTACATGCACCTGGAAGCAAACATAAATCACAGTCCGCAGCCTCCTCCGGCCATCCAGGCACTGCGGCTCATTCCAGACATTTCCAAGGCTGGAATATTTGCTGGTTTTTGCACAGCGCCGTTCACGCTCACGCAGCTCCCAGGGAGTTCAGCTGTTACTCAGACCCGTGGTTTGGCCCATCCTCCATGGTTTTACCCTCGCTGGGGATCTGCTCCGTGAAACGGGAAAGTGAGAGCAGCTGGGACTCAACAGGAAATCTGTCACATCTACAGAGCCATAAAGAAGCAGCGTGTGATCCAAATATGCTCAAGTTTGCAATTCTTCAGTGCAGATCTGCTGACATCAAGGGCTGTGGGACTGACTCCAGCTGGGTATTCACCCCAGCTTTTCCCTGAGCTCACACCAGCCATGTGAATGCAGGAACCCATTTCTGCTCCTTTTCCCTTCCCCTCTGTGGCAAAATCAGCTGCAGGAGATCCTGCATGTAGTGGGACACACCTGGGTGTAGTCATGGCAATGCCACATCCTTTGGGAGAACCAGGCCACTCTCACCATAGAACTGCAATTTCTAATACATAAATATCCTGCACAAAATATAAGAGTAGGTCTGCAAGAGTTTAGGGAGAAAATAAACCTGCATTTTCCAAGTTTTTCTAGCAGAATAATGAAGGGAAAAAAATCCATATCTCTCTGTCGTTGCAATGCCAGAGGTTTGTTTGCCAAGATTTGCATTTAATCTTACCTACATTACTGTAGAAAATTAAAGACATCTGACAATTCAGAGGAACTTCCAGATACACCCTATAAAATGCTGATACAATACTGAGATTGTACAAGTACCTACAGATAAATCTTGTGGTTTTATGACTTCAGTAAGGGCAGTTTGTTGGAGATAAGTAACATGATAGTGATACTAGCCTGATATCACGTTACCTGAAAGAAACACACAGAACTATAGGGAAATAAATAAATAAATAAATAAATGCAGGAAAGTGGTTCCTAGATTTGTATTCCACATTCCCTAGAGCAGCAGCATCCACAGGGAGACCAAGAGGTTCAGAGCCAAGTGCTGTTCCCAGCAGGAAGGTGTGGGGATGTGCCACTGAGAACTCAGGGTAGATTTTATAACACTCTCACTGCGGTGATACTGGAGCATGAAAATTGTTTTGTCAGTGGTATCTGCTGGCTCCTGTGCTTACCACATTTCTGCCTGGTTGTTCAGAAATCATACAAGGAGAAAAGGAGGGAAAAGGGAGGAATTAGGTATGGCTGTTGGTAGGATGACTGACTGATCAGAGATAATTTCAAAATACTCATATTTGCAGATAGAAACTGTTCAAAAGTACCCTATTTTCAGGTTTCAATCATAGTTTTACCAGCCTCTACTCATACTACTAAAATACACCAACGGGAAGCAAATTTTCATTAATGCTCTTTTTTAAAAATAGCAGTTTCTAAATATTACAAGATGCATTTCACATAACATAGTATTGTTGTTTAGCATAACATAATAAGTATTTAGGTAGAAAGAATATTTTCCCATCTAGTTCTTTTGAAGAGCTTCTTCTGTTGGAAAAGTATGCAGTAGCTCATAATACTGATTTCCCTGAAAAGCAGATTGAGTTTTTATTCCAGTGTGCGGTGGATAGTGGATAAAAATCCATTTTCCCTTTTCCTGTAAACTTCTCTCAAAGAACAGAAATAAAACCAAGTTACATTATGCATCCTGAAGACAGTAAGCTTGTCATGCTGCACTTGTGATGCCATGAAAAAAAATTAATGGCCAAGGGCCTGGATTAATCTTTCATCATCATTTAGATTCACTTTTCGGTCACCTCTACTACAGCTTTACACAGCTCACACACCTGAGACAGCCATCAGTGGGGTTGTGTTAGTCTGGCAAACTAAACTGCTCCAGTAAACCTCACCCAGTTAAACAGCAGTGAAATCCAGCTGCTGGCCCCTTGGCTGATGGCTGCAGAAGAGGAGCAAAAGATTCCCCAGAGAAACTTTGGGGATAAGTGATGGGTCAGAGGAACAGTGCCGAGCGGTTCAGATCAGCCACAGGGCACAGCTCGTGCTGGTTCCCTTCTGCTGACACTTAATTTCAGTCAGTGAGCTGATAAATTGGGTTCTCAGCAGAAGGAATCGGGCATAGTGCAGGTGATGGAGCAGCTTGGGCACACAGCACTGCTGGGTTTGTACCAAGGTGAACCCAGCCCCTGTTCAGGACATGGGTGACACCGACACCTCACCCCAGGGCAGGGCTGGGGCTGGAGCCAAGGATGTGAAACTGCTGCTGCATCTCGTCAGGACAGTGCCCTTAGGAACAGTCAGAATGTTGGGAAATACTGTGTTTGGTAGGAAAACCCAATTCTAAAAACCCATCAAAACTCGTGTGGGGAGGTATTGCAAAACAGCCGAAAATGTATTCAGCCTGAACTCGGTAGAGTGCAAATAATGCAAACATTTCCCGTTATTAGTAAGAAAATAATTGTGATAGTTTGTGCCTCCACTTAATTTAATAAAACTGTTCTACATCCCTGGTATGTGTGCCTGTGGCTGGTCCTTATTAAAGGAGGCAGTGTGTGCCAAGGGATGGTAGTCATTAAAAAAGCAATGCACGCCAGAAGCTGTCAGCCCAGCTCACTGCTGAGTATCAGGTGCTGAAAACATTGGGTTTAGCAAACACAAGAGAATTAAGGCAAAAGCAATAATGTTAGACTAACATACAATGTATGTTTTTTCTCTAAAATTGGTCCTCCAGAACACAATATTGACTGCTGTTCAGGCCTGCACTGCTTGGGACTGCCTGGGAGCTGCACTCTGGTGTGTAACCCTTTGCAGCTCATCCCAAGCACAAGGGCAGTGAGCAGGGAATGGGATGTGCCTGTGCAGTCCCAAGGCAAGATAAGCATTTTCAGTGCTCACAAGGAGCTGAGAGAACCCTCACTCAGGGAAAGCTGACCACTGGCTACAAAATACACCATAAAGGAAATAGCTCAACATGGATCCGTGACAAAAAGAAACATTTCCCTTCCTTTTCTCTGAAATCCTTGGCTGCATCTCTTGCCACTTTTGTGCAAGTGAGGTGCACCATCCTCTGCACCTAAAAGAGGGAACCCACTCAGTCCCAGATGTGAACATACAGTACCTCTGGCTCAGAATATTATCAAATACCACGATGACAACTCATTTTATAGCTCCAATTGCTGCAGGAAGGCACAGATGTGTAACAGGAATCTGACTGCTTTGTATAATCTTGGCTACTTAATAGAGATGTGGGAGAACTCGTAGGAGAATGGGGCCGAGGAGGATACAACTGTGCACAAAAACTGGAGGAGGGTCACACCCTGCACTGTCCTTTTGCCAATTTAGAAGACAATTACAGAGAAGAGGCTTTGCTCAAGCCACACACATTGAAAGAAAAAAAAGAAAAAAAAAAAAGTGGAATTAAAAGGAAGTGATTAAGAGAAGGGTTAAGAGAGGGAAGATGTAAATCCAGTCTCCTGGGCTTTATTTAGAAATGTCTGGCAAGCAGGACTTCCATAACAAGTCAAAAGGCAGATTTTCATTTTGAAGTCATGACAAAATACATGTTATGCTCAGTAATGCTACACTTCAGCAGTTACAATTGGTTTTAATTAAGTTTGTGCATGACATGTACACACAGATGCAGAAATGGATGGCCTGAGTTAACTCTTGGTCTCCAGGTCTTCAGGAGGAACACAAAGAACTGACATTACAGCTCTGGATATTTTACCACCACCTCTCAGCCTCTCCATTTTGTCTCAGGACAATCTTACACCATGTGCTAGGCTGTATAAAAGCCAAGCATAACCACTTAAAAACGGAAATTATCCTTCATTTAAGGAGATCAAAGAGGCAGCCAAAATTGCAACTCCTACAGCATTTATCCAGACCACAGTATAGAATGAGATCAGTGAAAGTTAATGAAAGCTTTTGTACAGACAAAAGGAGAAACAGGATGGGGATGTAACAAGTACTTAACTTGCCCTGAAGTGTTTGTCTTGGGAGCCCAAATGACAGCTCTTTTTTTGGGGACAGGCAGTGTGAAGCTGGGAAGACTAGAGAATAAATAAAATTATTAGAGGTGGTAGTTTTATATGTTCATTTCTCTTTCAGAGGTTTCTAAATCTGGCTGTCTGTTTCTATTCTCCATGTAGGCTGAGTGCAGACTGGTGGCCCTCCAACCTCCCCCTCCTCCTTAGAACCTCTTTAGAACAAGTCAAAGTCCACAGGTGACCCATTCTCAGGGAGTATTTTCAGGAATTAATTTCTCTGTGCAAAGCTCTGAGGTTTTACCAGCTCCAGTAGCCCAAATGTTTTCAGCTGGAGACAATCTGTGCAGCAGTTGAACTGTCAGAGCAGGCAGAGCCCACCTGCCTCCAGGTGCCAGATGTTCTGAGTGGTGCCAGATGTTCAGAGTGGGCACAAGTTCCACTGAGAACTGGACCACCACAGGTTCACTCTTGAGCACTGAACAACAAATGTGTATTGTTGCATGTCAGAATTTACTTGCCCGTAACTACAAAGATCATTGATATTTACAATTCGTTTTCTCACCATTTTTCACACTGATAAAGCAGCTGTAGGAAAAGAAATAAGTATTTTTTTGAGGAGAAAGGTGCACCATGGTTTGGTCAGCACTGTTCAGAAAGACCAGCACAGGTTAATGTCAAGCCCAGCAGTGTGGACTCAGTCATATAAAAGGAAAATAGTTGTTACTTGAAGAGTTGCTGAGAAGAGCTTTACTTTCTCAAGTAGGAAATTAAGCTAAATACTTCAAAATGGAAAATTTGAACTGCAGTCAGAGTAAGTGAAAAAATGTCCTCGGGTTGAAGTGAGCTACTTTGGCTTAGGTCTCTGAGTATTAATTCCTGCCAGCAATACTTAGAAAAAATATAAACTTAATTAGGACAGAAGGACTGGTGTGGGTATTGGCCTTATTTTTCCAAATCCTTCAATGTTGCTTCATTTAACCCTGCCAATGAATCTTTTCCTTTGATCTTAAACTAACAGGATTAAAACCAACTTGTTAAAATTGAATCCTGAGGTCACAGTGAAGATTTGTTGAGGCAGAACTTTGTTAAAGCTGCTGTGTTTTCTTTTAGTTATTTATGGAGTTTTATTTCAGAGTTCCTTCGTTATGAAGGTAGATAGTAATTGTATTTTACAGTTGGGTAAAATTTTACAGTTAGGCTTTAGTTATAACAAAGAGCTATTTGTTACTATGGTCCAAGAAGTCTGGAGCTGGAAAAGGTTTTATTCTTTGAGAGGCCTGTCACATCATCTTGGTGTTCAGTGGGACTGACTCTGGCATCTTTTTTTTTTTGGAGGTCCTACACTGTCATTAATGGAAATAAATGGAAGTTTGAAAATAAACCATCTCAGTCAGGAGAGATCCTTGCATTTCATGCACACTCAGGTGTCTGTGGCTGCTCCATCCCTGGAAGTGTTCAGTGCCAGGATGGATGAAGCCCTGATGTAGTGAACAGCACCCATGCCCAGGGCAGGTGAATTTGGAATCAGATGATCTTTAGAAGCCCTTCCAACCCAAAATATTCCATCATTCCATGATTGTACTCAAAAGCTGGCCATGAACCCCTTAACTGAGTCAATCCAGAAACAGCTGCCGCTGTAACAGTGCTGAAATCCCATGGAAGAGGCACCCGAGGTGATTTAGCAGGTGGGCTCAACATCCTCTGCTTTTCTGCATCCCAGTGCACTCCATAATGTTACTGGGACTCTCATTTAATAACTGGGAGCCTGCCCCTGATTTTGGAATTAGGACTAAGTTGCAGAGCATTGTATCATTTGTTTTCAACATCTTTACAGGAATTTTCTGTTTGAAGTGTTGGCAGCAATCTTGAGGTTACTCACATTAATAACAAATTCTATAACATCATTTACTGCCACACAGAAATTAATAGGTAAATTAAACATAGTAGTGGTTTCATTATTTAGCAGTGACCTTACATAACAATTTTATTTTTATTAGCAGGGGTGTTACATTGTAAAGATTGGCTGCATTATGAACTACAAAACTACACTATAAACCTTAGCAAAGGGGCCAGTCAGCCACGTGTAAGTGCTGCATTCCAGAGCCAACACTAACTCAGTCTCATGTCTAACATCATTTAGTGCAGAGCTAATGAGAGCAAGTCAGGAGAGACATAAAGAGTATGTATTTATGTAGAAAATGTGACCCTTATTCCTTTACAAGTAGTCATGGAATATATGTGCATGTAAGTAATGGTAAATGAGTACGGCACAGCCATAACATTAATTCATAGAGATTAATTCATGCAGATGAAATACTGGAGCAGCTCAGGCCTGTGTTAGTAAAATGCTGAGGAATGTCATTTATGGGAAAGACTTGAGCAGCTGTCATCAGCTCGTGAGCGTGCTGGAAAAATTATGGCCAAGTAAAAAAATGATAGGTTGGGTTTTTAGCTCATATAAAGAACTGCTTTTTGTGCTTAGTGGAAAAAGAACACCAGGAGATGTGCCCTACAGTTTCATTTTCTGTTCATCTTTGCTTTTTTGTTATCACTAAACTTAGAGATAGTTCTCGTGCCCCACATGACTTGGTTGTTTGAAAGCTGCTTGACCATTGCATTGGGATTTTGGGCAGGTTTTGGTAGCTGTGAGAAGCTGCCAGAAGCTTTTGCCATGCCCAGTGGAGCCAGTGCCAGGCTCAGCCCATCAGCAACAGTGGTGGAACCTCTGGGATAACAAATCTGAGAAGGGGAGAAGCTGCATTCCTTGGAAAGACCTGTGGTGGAGTAGGGGAAGAAGTCTTAAGGTTTAATTTTGAATTCTTATTATCCTTCTCTGATTTGATTGGTGATAAATGAAACCAGTCTGCCCAGTGGAGTCTGGGAAAGTCACTGATGGATCTCCCTGCCCTTATCCCCCTCCACAAACCCTTCCTTGTCTTTCCTTTCCTGCCCATCTGAGGAGGGCAGTGGTGCAGCAGCACTGGCATCCATCCAGGATCAACCCACCACAATGATTTACGTTTTATTCCAATTAAAAATCTGTGGAGTTATGGATGATATTTATTCTCCCAGTCAATTGGCCAGATTTTTGATTGGCTTTATTATATACTAAATTCCTCTGAAGTGATATAATATTTACTTGTAGCCTTGCCTGGGTGCAAAAGAAAATATAAATTCACATTTTTGTCTTATTGAAGACTAATCACGTACCATAAACAGTTTTGAACAGGCAAGATGTGGATCAGATTGCCTTCCCATATGATTGTGTTAGAATTAATTAGGGATGTATGTATGGAAAGTAGCATTTGTCCTCTAATTGCATGAATCTGTTCTGCATACCTGTGAATTCTTCATTCCTACTTATACCATTACTAAGTGTATTAGTGGAGTAGAAAGTGGCAAAAGCAGTTGACTGCTAGTGAGAAAATTTCCTAGAACTAAAATAATGGGCTATTTGTAGTCAGCTCAAGTTTTAAATACTTCAAGTTGCCCTTTGAAGAAGAAAAAAACTGCTAGGGTAGAAAACGAGGAGGGAGTTTCATCCACAAATATTTACATTGAGAAAGACATTTTCTACTAAGATGGAAAAAATGCTGTCATGCTTTCACACTTTCAGAAGAATGGCCAGCGTGTGGGTAAGAAGTTGGCTGATTTCTCTGGACCATTTACAAATAAGGATGAAAAAGCAAGTTGTAAAATTTCCAAGCTCCAACAAAACAGCAGCAACAGTCTGGGATGCAGATTCCAAGGGTGCTCCCAGTGCTCCCCACAGCAGAAGAAACACTGTGTGAGGACAAAGAAACATCAGCTAGAAAGTATTGAGGCCATTATTTCAAATTTAAACAGATTAGTCACATATCTTGATTTGTACTGCATTTACACTGAACCTGCTCCCACTGACTGAAGAAATAAGAAAGCAGAGAGAGGATTTCAGAGAATGAAAAGTACAACAACTTGTTTTTCTTGTGCTTAATTTTAACTTCAAGTTTAGAAGGGAGAAGGGTTTGGATTATCTAGAGAATAGAAATAAAAGAATTAGCTGTGTTGGTTCTTGGTCTTCATAAGAAATGGTGACACAAGGAGCATGCTTATCCGCACAGACAAAACATTATCCAAAATGACATCGGTTTAAAGCAGAAAACCCCCAGTTCATGTGGAATGGAGGAGGAGACAGCAAAGAAAACCTCGGGGTTCTTTTCACATGAGAAGGAATAATATCAGAGCCACAGCCAACTCCCATTTCAGAGCCAAAAATAAACGTGGAATGATGCAAACCTGAGCTCCATAGTCCCCAGTGAAGATCCCTGCTGCCTAATGAAAACCAGAGCCCCAGGTTAGGCACCCAACTACTTTTCAATCCAGTAAAAAGAGATAAGCACCTAAGCATTCCAAAGAGCCAAACCCAGCTTGACACTGCCTTCCAGCTCCTATGATTTCACCTTTTCACACATGTCAGCAGGACTTTCACTGCTGAGGTGAGAATTATAAATGTCACAGTTAACACTCAGGTTTTTAAAGTATGAAGGGCAAAGTAATTGTTTCATGTTGAATATTAGCTTCTTCCTGAAAAGGCAATAATAAAAGTGTCAGATACTCCCTACAATCTGTTTAGGCATGGCAGCTCTCTTTACAGAACATAAAAGCTTGGCTGTGGAGAAGAAAAGCTTTGAGTTTCAGACTTTCTTTTTTCCCCTAACTGTAATAGAGATATAATCTATATTTTCCTAATGCTTTGAATAATATGTCCTAAATAATCACTCAGAGCTGTTATGAAAACCGGGAAATTCAGTATTCACATCCTTCACAGACCTGTTTCTCTTTCAGATGTGTTTTTGGGTGTTTTTGCAGGCTTTTAGAATTACACTGGCAGTTTCTCGTGAACTTCAGGGGGGAAAAGAAAATCAGGCAGCTTTAATCTTGCCAGTGTAGCTCATGAAAGCAGCCAGTGGGCCATTGGAGGGATTAACCACCAGGAGCCTCAACCCAGCCCCTGGTGTAAGCAAATGTCCCAGGCAGCTTCCAGCAGAGCGTGAAGGCTGCAGCCCTTAATGGAGCTGGCATTAAAGAGCAGCCCTGCATCACATGGGCTCCAGGGAAGGCCCTTGACATCAGAAAGAGCTGAACTCTGACCTTGGCCCTTGCCACCTTGATTAGCAGCCAGAGCAATTTGTCCAGGGTTATTGTGTGCGCAGGGCTGCAGCAGCTGGGCAGCTTGGAATTCCTAAAGCAAACAGCAAGAAGCTGCACCATGTGCTCCTTTACGCACCCAAACTGCATTAAAAGATTGTTAAAGTGTTAAATGGAACGTCCCCACGGGCCGGGGCAGCTCTGTGTCCTTTCCTTTATTCCTGTGCTCACACACTGTCCCCCCAAGCTCCCTTCAGGGCACACACAAGGGCCAGCCCGGCTGGGACGAGCAGCTTTGCAGGACTTTTGTGTTCCCCAAATTGTTCAGTGGCCGTTTCACATGACTGACTCCCTGACACAGCGCTGCGAGGACAGAATTGCTAATTTTGCCACAGTTATCCCCTTTTGTGGCGTTTTCCCAAACATTAATTAATCCCCCCAACTGCCCAGCGAGACGTTAAGAGGTACGGACCTGAAACACGGGGGAAAAAAGTAATTCCGGGGGGGGGGGGGGGGGGGGGGGGTGACAGGGAATTTGGCGCGTTGGGAGCCCTAGATGGGATTTGTTGGAGTATTCAGAGTTACATCATAACTCTGAATGCTTAGAGAAGGGACAGGACTGCATTGTGAGGCTCTGGGGTGGCAGCACTCCAGATCAGCCAGATGAGGGGACTCATGCTGGGCATTGACACAATGGGCAGTGTCCAACTTGTGGCCACCTGCAAAAATCTCATTTTCAGTGATCAGCAGCAATAGTTGAGTGTTTTAAAAAAGAGGCCATGTTTCCCCCATCTTGGTCTTCTTCATCCTTAATGATTCTCTGATTTTCCATGTCCGTCTGGCTCCTTTCCCCTGGCAGGGCACCCCACAGTTTAAATCTCCTGCCCCAGCCAGTCCCTGCTTGTGCAGGCACAATTTGCCACTGCAAACCTGACGTCCTAATACTCCCTGTGTGCAAGCCAGCATATTTTCCCCTATATTCATTCTCAGAAACAGATGAGCCTATTTCTTTTTTTTTTCTTTTTTCCTCTTGAAATTTTTTCCACAAAACTAAATGTGAAGCAGATACTCAGTGTGGATAATTTCAACCTTCTGGGTAAAGCTGGTAAACTGTGAGTAACCTAAAAATGATCGGAAAAGATGCCCAGGATGACTAATTGCAGGTATCTTTACCAATCTCAAACAAATAATAAATAAAAGGGTGCTGTGAAAAACTCTTGTTTTGGAAACCTCCCTAGTAATTCCATATTATGTGTGGAAAGGGTGTCAGTTCTACTCAGCAGAGCATGTTCTGCACCCAGGCATCCACCAGAGGGTAGGGAAGTGGGTAAATATTCCAAAGGGCTGTATTTCAGTGATCCAGAAAGTGGTAGGGATGAAATAAGGCAGATATCAAAGCCATGAATTACAGCAGCCAACTGAGGCTGGAGGGCAACCAGGAGAAAGATAAATATCCAGGCAAAACTGGGAACTGGGACCTGACACAGAGCAGGAAACCAGCAGCCTGGTGCTGGAGCCAAGGGGAAACACAAGGAGAAGGCAGCAGAGAATCAGAGCCCATCACAGGGACACAGATTTAGGATGAGGTGTAAGCAGTGCCTGCTGAAGCTGGATTTGGAAACCTGCTCCCCAGTGCCTCCTTGGGTCTTGTACCTGCTGGGCCGTGGGTCTGACTCACGGAAAATTAAGATTCCCCACAGGTAAATTCAGTAGCTGATAAAAATACAAAGACCTGCAATATTTATTTTTTTTTTTTTGTTGCTGAATATTCTGATTTTTTTTTAATTTGATACTGGCAATGTTCATTTATGAACTGAAGCACTGAGGGTTTTCATTTAACAGGACAGGTTTCTTTAAATAATCTACTTACAACAGAAATGCATACTTTGGCATGAAAAAATAGTTCTGTTCCCCAGCGTCTCTGGAACACCACAGACTTGAAAGCAAAAGTTTTTGTTGTGTAAGCAAAAAAAAGTGCATGTCAAAGCTGAATTTGCTTTATTATTTTCCTTGAAAATATCAGCTAAACTTTCCAAGGGAATACATTTTAAAAGTCCACAGTGGTTGATTAGACACAAATCAAACCAGATGCACAAACAGCCTTCACATGAAAATTCCCAAGCTAGACTAGATCATACTTTGGAACTGAAATCCTATAGCAGATTGAAACCTGGAGATTGAGAAAATATGTTCTGGGCTCTGAATAAATATACCCCTGAACAAAGTCAGATGCCCCTGAGCTGGTTGCCCATCCCAGGGTGCATTCTGCAATGTGTGTCCTACAGAGATGAACTCTGGATGTGCTTTCAGCTTTAATCTGGTGGCTCTGTCACATGTCGTCCTCCCCTAGTAAAGATATTTACTGACGCACCACTCGCTAATTCCTGGAGAAAGGCATTCTGCTTGTCCAGAGAGAGCTCTTTGTGCACTACATTTGTTTATAAAGTTACTCATGCAGAAGTACCTGCAAGGTCAGGACCTACATTTTCTCCCAGCAGCAATTATGAGCTGCATGTTAATGGTGAAACCACTCATGACTTAATGCTACAACAAATTATGGTGTAGCTTCAGAGGAGGAATGCCATTCCCACAGGGCATCTGTAATCAATGATATAATTAATGAACAGATAATTTACACTGTGGCTGCTGTAAGCTCAATACACGCTGTCATTTGCTGTACTGTCCTAGTCTCACTCTGTGCCAAAAATGAATTATTCACAAATAGAATTTTTCACAAATAGAACCACTGAAATGGATGGTTAGACGCTTTATTAATGCTGAACTGTGAGGCAATGCATTGACCCAGTCTGTGAGATCCCACCTAATTTGTTCCTGTTTAAACATGTGTAGGACATTATCTTTGAGCAAGTAAATCCTCCAGACAGGTCCTCAGCTACACTGAGTTACTCCAGCACAGAAATCATTTCTCTTCCTGACAGATAGCACCTCCGAAGACTGAGGAGAAGCTGAAGGATTTAGTATTTTAAAATTTGAGGAACCACAGAGATAAAAGTAAAAAGCTTCATTATTCAATGTGCCTCTGCCCATCTCAGCACCCGTTGGAGTTCAGGAAAATGTTCCTATCAATGTCACTTCAGAGTCATCCAGCATTTGGCAAAAACTTTGCAAAGGGTCTCCTCCAACATGAAAAAGGAATGCTTCAGCATGCAACATCATCATCATATTTCTGATATGCTAACTTTTAAAATACTGTTTCCCTTTCTATAAATTCTATTTCATTACAAACTCTTCTTTTTTATTTCCTACTACAAATGCAACTAACACAGACTTTCTTCTTATAAATCTGAGTTAATTAAATTGGCGTATGCCAGTGTAAGCAATCTCTTTTTAAATACAGGCTCTTTGGTTCCTGAAAATCCCTCTTATTTGGAATAACTGCTGTTACTTCAAAGCATCCAGTGAAAACCGAGGGCTCTTTCATTTTTTAATAAAGAGATTTTCTGGTCCAAGGGGGCACACCTGATATGGTTTGCATCCAAAGCAAGTGGTCTGTAATAAGTGGCCCAATGAAAGTTTAAGCCTGCTTTCAAGGGTCATCAGCTTTTCTGACTGTTACTTGATCTGTTTAGAACTGGCTAATTTGTTAATCAGAGCAAAGCTTCAGACTTACTGTGATCACCTCCTTAATGCTGTTTTCACACACTGATAATTAAAGCAAAAATCCTATACAAGATTGTCATATGCTTTTCTGAAAACACAAAATACAGCAGCCCCTGGTGGAGTATTAAATCATGCTCCAGATGTCAGAAGTTTGTTCTGTTCATACAGGGATTTAAAACTCATTTTCTCTAGTATTTTGCATCAAGGGTTTGGTTTTCCTTTTCCTCTGACATCCTGCCTATCAGCCGAGTTGATTTTCATCCCTCACTGCTTTATGGCTGCATGTTGTAGTGGGATTAGTCCCTATTCAGATGGTGAATAATGCAAAACAGACTTACCATCCTCTCTGTATCCTAAAGCTGGGCAGTTTGGTTGCAGCAAGCCTTGGATCCCAAAATGATGTAGACTTTAAGAGTTTCTCTGCATGGAAAAGTCTCCATGATATAATCTGAATCTGTCTTTTGGAAAAAACAAACAAACAAAAAACAGAGTTTATTGGTGCCAAACTCTAGTTTTCAAATTAAACTTCAGTTTAGTTGAATCCTTCCCTAACAGTTTCCCATTAAATAAAAATGTTCCAATCTCCAATGAAAAGAGCCCCACACAGGTTTTTACACAAAATTTTCCAGGAGAATTTAAACTGTTTCAAGCCAGTGTTCTCATACAAACTGTTTTCCCTATTACAGTATGGACTGTGTGTAGGGAAAAGAGAGTGATAATAGGGGGCTGCAAAATGCATGTCAGCTGGGGAATAACTGACCTGCTTGGAAGAATTTTTATGTGTTTTCTCCTGACTTGGCTTGAGGAAAAAAACAAAACATCAGCTGTGAGCAGGATATTTCTGCCACTGAAAATCTACATGGTCACACCTGAGCATCTCCTGGAAAAATGAAATGCTGTAGTTTAGAATCTGGAGAGTTTCTTGGAAAGGCATTTACCCTAACATGCATCAGGCAGGGCTGTGTTTGCCCTGTTTGAACTGGTCACTCATGAGTTACAATAATGTCTGCTTTTAGCTCTTTAGTTTGCTAGAGAAATGCACAAGGAAATCTTTCATTTAAAATACCTATTTGTTGATTTTTTTTTAGGCCCAGCAGACTATTTTCTCTACCTGAAAAGGCAGATGTATTCACATGTGAGCTTGCTAAGGCACAAAGTCCTTCTCTTCCTTACTGTGCGTGTGTGTGTTTAAGTCACGGAGAGAAATTCAGCATCATTGTTCTTTATGATCTTTCCAGTCTGGGAGTCAGGTCCATGACTGTAGGCCAGTCTCGTTGCATGAAATAAAATATTTCTCCGGAACACCACAGTTAGTCTTTAACTGATTTACTGTAGTTAAACAGTAACAGTGAGAGTGTTCATGGTCCCGAGGCTGGTGGCAAAACCACCCGTACAAACAAGGCATTCATGAGAGCAGGAGACAGGCTGAGCTCTCCCTCAGCCTCCGAGCGTGGGGCAGGACCAGCAAGGAAATCCCAGCCCAGCTCTGCAGCCCAGCTGGAATAAATTCTGAAATGAAAGGTCTCTAGATACCGAGCAAGACTGGGAATGTTTTGAAGGTTGCAGGGAAAACGTTTGGTCTCCACATGAATGTCTGTGATGAAGTCACCTCCGAGCCTGGCAGCAGCTCGAGGCAGCAGATGAGAAATATGAGAATATCCAGCAGTGGGGACAGGCAGATGGGTGTTCCAGGGAATGATGGGAGCTTCTCCTTCTCTGCTAGTTAGAGGAGGGAGTTGTAAAATTAAAAAAAAAAATATTAAAAAAAAAAAAGAGATTATTAAATCTGTTCAAGGTGGATGAGCTAATCTTCTCTCATTCCTCCTTTTAAATTCCAGCACACTGGCCGTGATCAGCCAAAAAAACAAATCAAGCTACTGGATGCTTTGCTTAGCTACCACTCAGCTGAAACAGTCTTCGTGTCAGATGATCTATGATCTCTTTATTACATGAAAATTGCTCCTGTTCAATGGCTTAGGGAAGAGCAGCTCAGCCACTGAGGAAGCTCTTCCACTTTCTCTAGCCACCTTCAGCTGAGTATCTGAGTTTGTTACTCATGCCTCCTGATTTGTAGGCAATGCTGCTAACCAGAGCATTACAAACTTTCAGAAAATGCTTTGCATGGGCCTTTCCAAGCTCTTGAACCACTCATGGTCAGAATTTATTTATTTATTTGAACAATTTGGGAGTCTCACGCAGCTTTCTGTGTCCTGTAAATCCCAGACTGCCTGAATACTTATGGAAATACCAATATCTGTGGAACACAATGGCCCTCCAGACTGTCTGCAATTCTGCAAGCTTATTTGTGTCAACAGAAGGCAGGAAATTGAGTGTGGCAATAGCTGGGAGGGAGTGGGGAGCAGCAGTTCCATGGATACCCTCAGGCAATGGATGGAGGGCAGGGGGGATTGTGCCATTATTTATCCATATAGCGTTGTGAAGGTACAGTTAAAAAAAAAAATCACTGCTGGTAGAAAAGAGGAGGGTTCAGATAATTTGCAAAGCAGATGTTCTATGGTTCCATTACTTATGTCATTGTTGGACGTTGGGACTGCTGTAGGATCCAGGGAATGCTCCATAGGGTGGCTGAGCAGTGCTCAAAGGGAGCAGGAGTCTGTGAGCAGTGCCTCTGTCACTCCAAGGTGTAAATTCCAGATTTGCTGCTCTGGCTGCCTGGGCCAGGCTCACACAGCTGAGGTGGCTCCAGAGGAGCTGGTGCTCAGGGATGGATGCTGCCCCTGGCTCAGCATCCTGTGCCCTCTCACCAGCACTCAGCCTGGCAGGTCCCTTTCAGGAGCCCCCAGCCCAGGGACAGCTCTGGAGAAGATCTGGAGAAGGTCCATCCTCCTGCTGTCCCCAGAGGACAGCAGCAACAACTGAGGCTGGAATCTCAGCTCTGCCTGCATCCTGCATCTCCCTGTGCAGAAATACTGCTCTTCCCAGCAGTGATGACTGCACAAATAAACAACCTCCCTGGGGCAGAGGGGTCAAAGCAACAGATATTTAACAAACAACACAGTGTATAGAAAAATCTCAGCTAGAACCCACTCGTTTTTAGGGTCTCATAAATATTCCCCAACACTTTCCCTTTGGAGAGGCATTTTCCACAGCTGAAGTCTGCTCAAAACAGGTGGCCAGGGTTGTTTTTCTGTTTGTTTGGGGGAGCTCTGCAGCAGAATTACAGCTGCCATGTTCTAGTTTTCAACACGTTCAGAAAATAGAAACAAGTAGTCTTCTTTGTGGAGCTACAGACAGGCACAATAAGCCAAGTTTTAAGGCTGCTTCAACGCTGGTGGAGTTCTCACCAAGGGAAATATTTTTTGTATGAGCAGTAGATTGCTTTTTGTGCTCCACTCGCAGCTTTGAAAGCTGTTGACACACATGCACAACAGACTTTGCCTTTTATTTTTTTCTGCTCAATTGAAAGCAGCTTTTCTTTCCTTAGATTTATGATATCTTGTTTTCTTGAGTATTAAAATGCTTTGAGAAAAGATAGAAAAATATATTAATTTTCCACAGGCAATATATTTTAGTAGAAAATTGGTGAATGCTTATGTTAAATCTAAACAATGCAAGCTGTTAAGACGTGGAAATACAGTATTAGCAAGCAAGCTTTAAAAAAAAAAAGATAGCTAGGAAAGAGAAACATAGAAACAACCCCCAAAACTAAATTCTCTATAAAAATTCTCTATGCAAATTCTCCATAAAAAAATCAGCCTTACATATAAGGACATGGAAGCAAGATTTGTTTATCATGACCTTTAACAAATCTCTCTTATGATTTGGAGCCAAGTCCAACCTGGATCATCTGTTTTGCCTCTATCAGCAGCAGAAAGTTCAGGGCTTCATTCAGTTCAGGGCTGGTTTGCAACAATTAAATGATTAATCCTAAAGTTGGGCAAATCTCAATTCAGGTATGATGCTGGAGCCCTTTACCTCAAACTCAATGCAGCAAAAATAGAGACACAGATTTTGTGCAGTTTCTTGAGGAAAGGTCTGAGGATTTGTACACAATTTGCATTTTGCCCTTTGGCTCTCACATAATTAGGGACATCTCTAGATTTGTTTTTCAAACTGAGACCATGAGGGGAGGGACAGTGAGCTCCTGTGTGAGCCTACAGGGCTCTGTTTGCCAAGGTGCAAGGCTTTTCCCAGGAAAGGAAACAAAGGCTTCATTTTAGGGAGCTTTATAATGAGCCTTTTAGAAAAGATGGAAGAATGCGTTAACCAAGAATAAATGCAACAGAAATGGAGATGTTTGAATTGTATATCCCATAGAATTATCTTCAGGGGTTTAAAGGTTTTAAAAATTTAGATGTTCTTGGAGAGGAAGTCAAGCATTCTTTTTTTTTCTTTTCCCATGGAGAAAAAAAAGTCAAGATGACTAGCCTTGTACATATTTAATTTAGCTCCACCAATGTTTATAGCAGGGGACACACAGTGTTTTACTGCAATAAGATGAATATTTATTAACAATTGGAAATGATCTGTTCCAAAATGTACAGTGCATCCCAGTGATGTTTGATCACAGAGGTCCAGGTGTTTCCTGTCTGAGTTTGGAAGGCTGCTGGTGTGTGATGGGATACTGAACCATGCTTTTTTAAGTTTAATGTGCAGCACAGCAGCGTTTTACTCTGTCTCATCCCTCAAAATGCAAGTGGTTAAAAAATTTTAAACTTTTGTATTGCCTAATCTAATGTGGAGGATGGACTCAGGAAATCTAATATGCACAAGGAGCTGGCACTGCTCTTTATTCCAACTTCTCTGCTGGAGTTCTGTGAACTGTTTCACTAACAGGGAATGGGAAAGTGAGGAACTCAATAATGTCTACATTATGCCTCCACTGTGTGTTGATGGTAATTCCCCAGTGTTTGCTGGTAATGGTCTGAGTTTGGGCTTTGTTCTTTCTGAACAGTCCAGCTGGGCTCACTGCACTGCCCAGTAGGTCCCATCTCAGCAAAGGGTTTCAAGACTATTAAGGTGACCTTAATTAGACTCTTTTCACACATCCAGAAGGAATTTTAGTGATGACTGTACTTGCAGGAGACTGCAGTGATGCATTTCTCTTCACCCAGACAAATGTGAAATTACAGAGGATAACTCCTGAGAGCAGAGGTGAACAGAACAGCTCCTGGCAGTGTCCTGCAGTCCTGCTGCTAGCCCACCCCTGGGACCCCTCTGCCCACACATGCACCTTTCCTTCCAGGAGAAACCCATGCAGGAGTGGAGAATGGGCACTTGGGTAACACCCATGATGTCCTGGAAAGCTCCCAAGGCCAGCCCTTGTCACTCAGCCATCATTAAACGGGCCAGAAACTTCAGTGTTCTCAGTGTTAGAATCTTCAGGCAGTTTTTACTGACATCTAAAGCCCATCGTTAGTGAGCTTGGACTCCCCAGCATTTCCACATTGTCTGTGTCCTAGCCACTGAACACAAATCCAGTGACAGGCAAGCTGACCTGCTTTTCCATGACACGCTCCCCATGAGGAAAGCTTTACCTTGGGACCGTAAGTGCGTGCCGTGTTTAGTAAGTGTGCTCCTCTGTCTCTTCTCCGGGAGGAAATTGGGTTTCTGTTTATTTCTGTTTACTGCAGAAAGGCTACTCTAAAGCTCTCAGAGTGCAGATTTTGTGTGGAACTCTGAGCTGTGCTGCTGGGAGCAGTTGTACTCCTGTGTGGTCACCACATCACAACAGGGAGAAGATTTCAAGAGCATTGTGTTGTTTACAAAGCCCATTTCTTTTGGAAAGCTGATTTTGACGGTAGCTGTTTGCCTTGGGAAAGGGTGAGAGTGTTGTCACATTCTCAGAAGGACCAGAAGTGTTTCGGCAGGAAAAGTCACTTCGTGGAGAGACATGACCAGCCAAGGGAAGGCAGCTGGTGCCAGTGAAGCTGGCTGCCAGCTGAGCTAGCCCAGTTCTGCAGGTCCTCATGAGTGCTTGGGTGGAAGTCAGGGAATCCTTCCTGCTTCCACAGCTGTGTCCACCTGTGACAGCAGTCCCAGACTGCCACCAGCCCAGTGCAGCCCTGTTTTATCCCATCCACTTCAAGAAACAACAAAATCCACTGGGAAGGCAAAGCTGAATTTCAAAAGCCCTCTGTGAGGAGAAGGAAACAGAGATTTTGGACAAATTTCTAAGCCCGGAAGGGAAGGTATCATTAGAAAGCTTGATTTCTAAACAAGCCAAGCCTGTCACTCGGGAGCCATCTAGTGCCTGCCTGGTCCCTGCGTGGGGACAGTGAGCACACCCTGACTGCCCAGCTACACCCCAAACCACCCCAAGGCACCTGGAACGGGTCAGATCCACTGCCCCAAGAGCTTGTGTCCAGTCCTGGAAGCTGACGCCCATAGAAATGTTTTGGTTGGTTCTTCTGATGATTTGCATGTCAGTGCTCACAACCTTTATTTTGAATAGTAATTAGCACATTGCCTACAGGTATGAATCGAAGACAAGTGGGTGAGGAAATGCTCCCTGCATTGGTTTGTGCAATGTTCCTATAGGTGGGACCAGAGGTATGGGCAGGGCATAGCTAATCCTATAAAGTCCTTCCACACTTCCCATTCACGGGTGCAAGGGCTGTTCAGATTAAAGGATGTGCTCTGAGGATGGGAAGCAGCATGTCTGATGTTTGAACATGCTGGAATTTTCCCAAGTTCCACCAGTCCTTGTTTTTCACTGCTTCTTTCTCAGTCTCACCTTTTAAGCTTTACTTTGTTATTCTTTATCCACTTGGGAGTTGTGGATAATGGGAGTAGAATTATGTAAAGTAAACTTCTTCTTTTATCATGAATTTTATATTCAGGTTTTGTTCTAAAGAAGTCTCAGGGGGGTGTGACTTGTTTTTATGAACTCTTACTGAAACAGAAAAAAGTCTTTCTTTTAGTTGAAAGTTTAGGAAAAAGGAACAGAGCTGGCCCAGGCTATCTTCAGAGAGTCTTTAAAAAAAAAATATCATGCATTAAAAGGTGTTTGATCCAGCTGCCTATTTTCACTCACAACACAACAATCTACCTTTGAATTCCAGACTCAAAGGTGATTATTGCACTTTATTTTCCAAAGTGACCATAAAACACTGTTAAGCACCTTCACATTGCTCCAGCCCAGCCCAGGCTCTCCAGAGCTGTGGCTGGAGTCCAGTCCCTGCTTTTCCTGCTGCTGCTGCTGCAGCAATTCTCCTTTGAGCTACCCCATCCTCAGATCCAGCTTGGATCATGCAGGGAAAAGCCCCGTGTGGCACTTCAGACAAGGAAATGCCACTAGAGATCTGCTGTGTGCCCACTGCAGATGTCCCTCATGGCTCAGACCAAAACAAGGATAAAACCTTAATCAAAGAAATGCTCTCAGGAAGTGGTATCTGGTTAAGAATTCAATATTGTCATTGTGATCACTCCAGGTAGAAGGAGGGGTGTTCTACCATGTAGCTTGGGCTGATACCATGAAAGAAAAGTTGTTCTATGCACAGAAACCCTAATCAAGCTTTTTCTCTATAAATTAAAGCCATTTTTCCTCCAGGATTTTCCTATATCCTTCTCCCACATGAGCCTCAGCCCCATATCTCTGTGAGCCATCCACTGGGCAGCACTTGGACATGCTGTGGATTTCCCAGATAAAAATGTATTCTGAGGAGTCCCCATGAGCTCTCAGGACAGCTGGGACAGCTTCCAGGCTTCCCAGCAGGCCAAAAACTTCAGGACTTACTGCAGGGAGATGAGAGCACATTTCTACTGCTGCATTTTCCTGCAAAGTCAGGCTACAAGGGACCTGGAAACATTTGCTGGATGATGAGGAGGCTCCTTCTCCTCCTTCTCCTCCTTCTCCTCCTTCTCCTCCTTCTCCTCCTTCTCCTCCTCCTTCTCCTTCTCCTTCTCCTTCTCCTTCTCCTTCTCCTTCTCCTTCTCCTTCTCCTTCTCCTTCTCCTTCTCCTTCTCCTTCTCCTTCTCCTTCTCCTTCTCCTTCTCCTTCTCCTTCTCCTTCTCCTTCTCCTTCTCCTTCTCCTTCTTCTCCTTGAGGAGTATTCTGAGGAGAAGATTTTATATAACAGCATTTCCAAAGCACAGAGTCACACCTGAAGCCAAGGTGAGCTTCAGCCTGTATCCTGTCCCCTGCTTGTTGTTTCCCTGGCCGAGGCAAAATTCCATCAGATCTCAGGGTTTGAGTTCAGTGCCACTTCCAGGCAGCCCTGGTGGATGGAGCCCCCCCATTATTTGGGAGATTTACTCATCGTTTTCGTGATGCAGAAGGCTGGAAATGAGAGCACCTCTTTTCCCCTGTGCTGACTCCAGCAGTTTTTGGTGCAGGAGCCCTGGGGAAGCTGTGATTCAGTCCTGCAGCCACGTAACAACGTGGCCGTAATGAGTAACACATTTGTACTTTCCATTCTCCCTCTGAGAAAGGGCCTATAAATAAGGCATATTTGCCCTCAGATCAAGAAAACCTTTTTCTTAAATAATGTCATTAAATTTTAAATTAGATGGATAGGCAATTACTGGTGAAAATGTTAAATACTGGATAATCTATGAATATGACCTAATTTAATATAATTTCATAAATGCTTGAATTCAATTAAATAAAATTTTTTGTGTAACATTTAAACTGTTTGCTTAGCTTTCCCCAGAGCTCACAGTAGGTTACTATGAGCCAAACAGCATTACAGCATTTGTTTAAAGTGCCAGAAGGCTTAGGATAGATCCCATACTCTTGGAGCTGAATCCCCAGTCACTGGACAGCCGTTTCTGGGCAGAAGCTGCCGTATTAAATAATTGCTAGCTAATAAATATATTTTAGACACATTATAAACCTGGACATTAAGCCTTTTAGAGTAAATGAGATGTTTATTGCAGAAAAATATATAATTTGCTGTTTTGACCTGGGTGTGTTGTCATGGAAACCCAAATCTTTCTTGAGCAATAAAAAATCTGCTTGTCATCTGATTTGAGCTGGTTATTTGCACAGGTGGTTTTCTTAGCAGACAAGTGCTTAGTAAAAACAAATCTATTCTTTCTCAATAGTTCCATTATGTGTTTCCGCAACAATGTGTTTCATTTCGTTAGTTTTGTAATTAATGACCTATTATCAACTAATTAAATCACATGTAGATTTTATATGAGTTCATCTGTTACACAACACTTGCTCCCCAATCCTCCTTCCTGGGTGTGTTAAGCTTGGAAAAGTTTTAATTAATGGTGAGAATGAAGTATTGGAGGTTGCAGGTACTTCAGACAGACTAAAGTAGTAACAAATGTGGACACATAAATATATCCAACAATTTAATACCGATTTCCTTCAATGAAGTAAAGCAGCAGTAGGAATAATTTAAATCAGATTTCCAATCCCTACGTAAAACCGTTGTAAAATATGAAGTTCATCTGTTTGCAGACAGTGGAAACTGAAATATGAACTATGCCAGCAGTTCCAAAATGTCATCCAAAACAGAATTTAACTTAATAGACAACATCTTTGGTGTTAGGCGTGCTCCAGACCCCTCTGAGATGGGCTCATTAACTGATTTCGGATCAGATCCGTGGTTTGGGATGGAAGCTGTCTCCAGCTGTCACAGCCATCACATGGGAGAGCTGGTTTGTAGGTCTGGGCTGATTTTTACAGCATCATAAAGAGCAGCAATAGTAGAGCTGAGATGGAAACACATAAGACAAAAGAAAGCACTTTTGATCGTGCGGTAATTTTAATGGGAGTTTTAAGGCAAAGATGACTCCGTGATGGAGCTTTGAACAACTCCTGTGTGATTCCACTGACTCTTCTGAACTGTTTGAGCTGGAGACTGATGATACCCAGGATCAAACAGGACCAGGTGGACTGTGTTTTTTCATTTCTGTGCAGTGGAGAGGGGTCGGGGTGGCCAGGAGCTGGACATGGAGCTGCCAGGCTGGCAGGGGTGGTCAGTGGCTGCAGAGTAACATTAAAAACTCTTTGGAGCTCTCATGGGGGTGTCTTGGGGTACCCTCCATGGGGAGGAGCTCACCTGAAGGAGGTGAAGATCTAAAGAAAGAAATCCTGCATCCCACCTGGAGGTAGAGGAAGGGTTTAATGGAAAATTTCCATGTTGAAGCCCTTGGCTTCAAACTGAGCTGCTTTTCTTGGTGGTTTTGAGCATCTACAAAGAAGCTCTGCAGGACTTTAGATTTCAAGAAAATACTCAAGGCAGATAACAGGCCCTTACACATGCCTTTGCCAGTGTGGAAAATAGTGTAAACAGCTTTTTAAGACCGATTATACAAGTGATGTGTTTAGTCTATAAGCTGGGTACCACAACTGAAGCACCTTTGTTTCTGCTTGGAATGACTTTATCAAAGATTCAAGTTTTATACTTTCAGTGGAATGTTAAATCATGTGCAGCCCCGGTGCCTTGGGAACGCAATGTTTCAGGGCAGTGTTTGGGTAAAAGTGTCATTTGATTCCTCTGTTTATGGAATTTTGCCAGAGGACAGCAGTATATTTATTTAGTATTATATTTAAGAATAAATTTGGGCTTTGTGCAAAAATGGACACACAGAGTACTGTAACTAACTCACTAGATGGCACCACAGCCCCAGGAACATGGGAAGGATGTGCTTAGTTCCTGAGTTTATCTGGAATTCCGTGTGCTTTTATACCATAGATGAGGTGTGATGGTGATGAGAATTGCCACGGAGCAAACGATGCTGAGATCTCAGCTCACACACACGGGTTTTACCCTGTCCCACACACTGCACTGAGCAGCTCAGAACCTGCAATACAACGGAAAGGCTCGAGGGGATTGTAACTGGAGCAAATATTTCCGTCCACAAAAAATGGAAGGAGCTTCTCTGAAGGGCGGAAGGAGCGGGAAAAGAACAGGGTCTTAATTTTTTGAGAGGACTCAGGAATAGAAAGAGCTGTGGCCAAAAGTGGAGCGACAGCTTTAACACACTAAAAATGCCAGTAAACTTGGAAGGGCTGTGCTTGTGGAACAGAAATTCTACAGAAAGCTTGGAAAAGAGGAAAGACTTGCCAGATTGAATTGGAGGGCAGATAAGAGGTATTCTAGGGATAATATATTTCCTTATCTTGGAGAAAGAAAGTATTCCATCCATAATCTTACTATTTCCCTGAAGATTAGTGAATTGCAAACTAGGGCCAGCTCTTCATCTGCTGTTGACTTTCGCGGCTCCTCTGACTTTAAGTGAAGTCGCTCTGAGTTAAACCAGATGAAGATCAGATCTCTGTGAGTTTGAAGCATTTATCAAGAGAGCAGATAACATCTTTTTTTCTTTTTCTTTATCCTGAAGAACGTTATTGAATTACGTGCAAAGTTAAGGCATCCTGTATTTTCCCTAAATTGTGTTAACAGTGTGGTTTTTATTGAAGCGCTCAGATGTTCCGCTTGTTATTTGCATTCTTGAATCGTTCTCATCCAGGCTGATGCGTTGTGTTTAAAGCAGCAGTTTGGCGATCCTCAGGTTCCACTCAGATCCTCAGGTTCCACTCACTGGAGCTGGACGTGTGAGCTGTGAGCTCTGACTGACGAGGTTCGGCAGGTCCGGCCGCGGTGTGCTAAGCCATGAGCACCTCCAGCTCTTCACCTAATGCCTCCATGCCTGCCAGCATCAGCGTCCTCTGCACAGGGTGACACGATGGGACATGTGCCAGCGCTTGGAGTGGCCCAGTTCAGTGAGCTGGCAGAACTGGTGAGGGCACTGTGAAACGCAGCAGCGAGGGATGGACACGCTCCTCTGTGCTGGCATGGACACACAGCTGCCAGCTGGGGGTGAACAGCCAAAGCTGAGGGTGACAGAGGTGTCACAGACCTGCAGAAGTGTGTCTGTGTGTCTGTGTCTGTGTGTGTCTGTGTGTGTCTGTCTGTCTGTGTCTCTGTCTCTATGTCTGTGTTCGTGTGTCTGTGTCTGTGTGTCTGTGTGTGTGTGTCTGTGTGTGTGTGTCTGTGTGTCTGTGTCCGTGTGTCTGTGTGTGTGTGTGTCTGTGTGTCTGTGTGTGTGTCTGTATGTCTGTGTGTGTGTGTCTGTGTCCGTGTGTCTGTATGTCTGTGTCTGTGTGTCTGTGTCTGTGTGTGTCTGTGTGTGTCTGTCTGTGTCTCTGTCTCTATGTCTGTGTTCGTGTGTCTGTGTTCGTGTGTCTGTGTGTGTGTCCGTGTGTGTGTCTGTATGTCTGTGTCTGTGTGTCTGTGTCTGTGTGTCTGTGTGTCTGTGTCTGTGTGTCTGTGTGTCTGTGTCTGTGTCTGTGTGTCTGTGTCCGTGTGTGTGTCCGTGTGTCCGTGTGTCTGTGTCCGTGTGTCTGTGTGTCTGTGTCTGTGTGTGTGTCTGTGTGTGTGTGTGTCTGTGTGTCTGTGTCCGTGTGTGTGTGTGTGTGTGTCTGTGTGTCTGTGTCCGTGTGTCTGTCTGTCTGTGTGTCTGTGTCCGTGTGTCTGTGTGTGTCTGTGTGTGTCTGTCTGTATGTCTGTGTCCATGTGTCTGTGTGTCTGTGTCCGTGTGTCTGTCTGTCTGTGTCTGTGTGTCTGTGTCCGTGTGTCTGTCTGTCTGTGTGTCTGTGTGTCTGTGTCTGTGTCTGTGTGTCTGTGTCTGTGTGTCTGTGTCTGTGTCTGTGTGTCTGTGTCTGTGTGTCTGTGTCTGTGTGTCTGTGTGTGTGTCTGTGTGTCTGTGTCCGTGTGTCTGTCTGTCTGTGTGTCTGTGTCTGTGTGTCTGTGTGTGTGTCCATCCATCTCTACCAACAGCACTGAGCACCTTCTCAATCTCATCCTCTTCATGGGTGTTAATGTCTCAACCAAAGCCTACCAAAACTCACCAACTTCGTATCAGTTCTGAACAAGGAGTCAAAGTGAGGGGTTTCCATTTCATTATTAAAATTACTTGCAGTTTTGTGTTTTCTGACATTATTCCAGTGTTTCTTGTTCCTTTCCCCAATAGTTCTTTACATGAGTTAAGCCTCAAGAGCTGTTTAGGGCAGGGTCTCCTTCTTCAGAGACAGCAGCCAGTCTGTAGGGTGAGCAGCGAGTGAGGCTGAAGGATAACCTTGTTATTTTTAGAAAAATAAGAATATTCTTTCCCATTATTTCCAAGCCTGGTAACCATGTTTTGCCTGTTGATTCAGTGAAAAAGTCTTATTGTTTTCCCTGAGGTACAAGTTTTATTGTATGAAGATGCTTTTAGCATTGGAACTGATGTTATCAACTACTCAAAGCCTCTGAGTAAAAGTTATATCAAAATTATAACTGCTGAATAGAGGAACTCAATTTATGTCACCTGGCTATCAGACAAATACTGGTTTTAGCTGTGGAGGATTTAGAAAGCAAGTGAACTCAAATTTTCTCCAAATTTCACAAATCTGTGCCTGAGAATGTCTGTTTGTCTGTCTCCAGTCACAACTCCCAGGAATCTGTGACACGCTGGAGCCATCAAACACCATAATCTCAGGAGAAACTGCAAGGTGAATTCTGTGATGTTCAAATCCTTCTTTTTCAGCTGCCCTCCTTTAATTGCTGGTGCAGAGCTGCCCTGCTGGCAGAGCAGGGGTGACAGTAGTTCATCTGCACTGAAGTTTCCAATTAGTTTGTGTCCAATTCAGACTGCTGAGATGTGCATCCAGCCTTCCCCAGACAAGTTGTCTTTCCACAAAAGCAAGCATTGACAGGCGGAGGAGGAGTGATTTAGCCATTTGGCCAGGATTTAAAGACTTTGTCTTGCAGGCAGAGTGCCTGGCTTGCAGGAGGTGCCAGAGAAATGGGTGCTGCTCCCACACACCATGGCTGGGCTGGGCTCCTCCTCGGGGCAGAACGAGAGCTGATGAAATGTTTCTGCTTGCTTTAAAGCTAAGGTGGGTGCTGACCCACTTTGGACAACAGGCCAGCGTAACCTTTGCTCAGGAGAGCATAGCAAAGCTCTCAAAGGAAGCTCGGTGGGTTTGGGTGGCCTTGGGAGCTGTTGTGGTGGCCAGGTGAGACGCAGCAGAGCATCCTTGGCTTGGTGCCATGGGTTATTCCAGGTGCGAGCTGCCACAGCCTGACTCTGTGCCCCTGGAAGTCACGGGGAGCTCGATCACTGCTGTCACCAAGCAGCAGGGCTGGTTACACAGAAACCATTTGGTGCCAGTATCACCCTCCTTCGCTGAGGTGTGACATTTTCAATTGCTGCAAATTGGCAGAGAGCTCGTATAATTGAAGTATTTGAATAATAAGGCTCATTTCCTTAGAAATGTTAACAGGGCTGTAACCCAGTGGCACATGCCTCATGGCCCCTGATGCTTCAGTGCCTCTTTCCCCTTAATCCTGACACCTACAGTGTTTAAAAAAAAAATAAATAAATATAGAAATATGAAAAATGGCTACAGCAGATGCATTTCTTTAAAAATACTGTAATGGAATTTGTTATTATAGGTCATTACTGTGCACCCATAAATATTTACATATTTTTATGCTGTATTCACTGGCCATGACAGATTGAAAATAGTTCTGTGGTTTCTGTGTTTTAATAACAGTGTGTTTCTTTCAATATTTTCCAGTAGTCAGCTGCATATTTCTAAATGATCATTCTGGAGGTTGCCTCTCCAGACAGAGATATAGAAATATATTTAACCCACTTGTAATATATTGGATTTTTCTTTATAATCTCATTAAAAAGTGTGCAGTGAACACAAACCCATAATTTACCTGGTGTTGTAGTTTCATTAAACATCAAAAGGGTGCTTGATGGAGTAGAATAATCCTATTCTGCACCCTTCATTGAACATCTTTCAGAATAAGTTTATTCATTTAATTAGAAGGTTTCTCTGTGTGAAGTTGCACTGGTTTTACCAGTCTGACTGAATTTACATTTGTTACCCAAAGCACCCTCTATTTAACTGCACTTAGGATAAGTGTGGTAGGACACGTGCTGAAAAATATCTCCACAAATTGGTACTTATTTTTAAAATTGAGTTAGTACTAATTCAAAAGTGAAGGAGCAGAGAAGCTACATTACACTTTAAAGTGGAATTTTCCCTTCAAATCTGTGGATTAGTCATGGCAAACAATGAAATGTTTAACTCAACATTAAATGGGATTATTAAATATCTTTTCAAAGTGGAAAATCATATGCATTATTCTATCCCCAGTACAAAAGGACGGTGAATTAGTTTCTCTCTTCATTCAGTGTAAAACAATGATAATACCATGGGCACACTTCAGCCTCAGAGGACCCTGCTGAACCCCATCCACTGAGGAGTGTCTGGATGGTTTTAACATGAAGGTGACATTCTTTGTCATTAAAACATGGCTTTGTTGTAATCACAGTGAGCCTTGTAAAGGTTGGGACGTTGCAGGCTGGGCTGTTGTAAACTGGGATATTGCAGATCTGAGCTCCCCATGCCAGGCCTGGATGCAGACAGAAATTCTGGAGAGATGCTGAGCAGTTCAGCAGTCAGGACACTCACTTGGAAGAGTGAAGGCTTTTCATCTCCATTTTTCTCTTTTATGTGTCTGGCTTTGGGGCGTGTGACCTTTCTGCCATGGGATCGATGTGTCTGTAACCATTAATTCCAGGCAAAGCAGGGTCTGTTTGTAACCCTGGAGATTAGGATGTAACACATGGGCAGGTCTCTCCTTTCTCCAGAATGGATAGGTGGCTAACTAGGCAGTTCTCCTAATCAATGCCATTGGCTTCCCTGGGAAAGGGATGAGCTCTGGCTGTAGACATGCAGAGATGGATGGCTCTTCAGCATCCAAAAGAGCAAGAAGGGAATGGAGCTGGAATACTTTAAAAGCAATTTTTTTAAAAAAATTCATAAAGTCTGACTCCCTCTCATGCCTGTGTTGGGTTAGGTGCGAGCTGATTTCCTGCACAGTATGAAATACATTGCAGCTATTTTCTAGAATTAGATCTCTTTTCTCATGTGAGTAATAATCAAAAGAAACATTAATAGAAGTTAAAACATTGCTGAGCCCCAAATTTATGCTATTTACTCCCAGATAAGCATGAAAAGCTTGTAGCCAACTGTGCACAGTTCTTTTTAAGAAAAAAATATCGGATGGAAATTATGCCAGGCTAACAGGAATTGTCTTTCCTGGGGATCTGAAAGGATCTTTGGAAGTAGAATTGCTGGCTAATGAGATCATTTGAATATTCTGTACATGGCTGACAATCCCACTGGACAGAAGAGGTTCAGCATCCTTCACCTCTTGGCCTGTCTCACATCGAGCCATGACAAGGTTGCTGAAATGGATTCCATGGAGACAGCTCTGGAGAAAAACAGGGGAAGGGCACTCACTAGAGTTTCATACTGTAGCTCCTTTGCAAGGGGATTCCTCCCAGCAAAACCCTTCCTGTGCCCAGGGCTCCAGTCCTTGCAGTCCATACAGCACAGTGCCCTCTTGGATTGCAAAAAGTCTGTAGCTGGCAGAGAATCACTTCAAAACTGCGAGCTTTTTGTACTCAGCTATTCATGGGTGCATAAATTTCTGGAACAAATATGAAGAATTCTTCACTGTGGTGCACCAACTCTGTTGTTGAGGGTTAAAGGCTTTATTGTGAGCTGAACCATCAGTGCTCAGAACTAATCAGGGATTTTGCTGTGGTTTATTTGGGCCATGGGGGTGACCCAGTAAGAGATAAGACATACCCAGTTGTGTTCAGGTGATTGCTTCTTTTGTTGCTGTAATTACTCCTTGGAGGCTGGTTAGTAGTTAAAATAACCTGACACTTTTGTTAGACAAATCCATGTTAAACCAACAGGACAGGTAACTTGAGGCATAAGTCAGAAATAAGACAGTGGCTATATCATGTTTTGAGGCTCCCTTAACAGTCAGTAGAATAAAGGGGGTTTTTATCCCTGACCAGGTTTTCTGCCTACCAGGACATCCAGGGCAGTGGCAACATTGCTTCCACAGAAAGGAACTAGACAAAGAAAAATGATTGCTTTTGTATACAAAATGTTTTGAACACAGGAGATGCATTTCAAATATTTTATCTTTTCATGGGATGAACTAAGGTTTAATCATTTGATTTTGTTCTGAATATTTCAGTGCAGGAAATAAATCCTGATATCCTTTAGCATTTGTTTCCAGTCCCCTCATCCTGCCACTGTTCAACGTCCTGTATATTTTGGGATCTTGTGATCTCTGTTTCATGTTTGTTAGAAGATTCTCTCTCTGAGCTTCGTGCCATCCCCACATGAGGCTGTAGCAAATAAAACAAGAGCAGGTACAAAGCCATGCCAGAAACTCAGTCACTGAGCTAAGAACAGGTTTTGGACTGAGTCAGCATCTGTCGTGGTGCAGCAGGCTGCTGTTTTTCTGGGGTGGCTGCCACGGTGTGCTTCAGCAGCAAAGCATTCCCCTTAGACTGTGTGGGTGTCAACCCGTCTCCACTCCAGTGGCAAAATTCCCATCAGCTTCAAGGAGATGAGGGTGCCTTTTCAATTCTCTGGGCTCAGTGGGAGATTTCTTCTGTGTGGCATGCTGTGCTAATGCTTTGCTTTTCCCACGTTTCCTGTGGATTACTTGATATGACAACTATTGGTCTTTATTAAACCTACTTCTTATTTTTCTTTTTTTCTCTTTTAATTTCACTTTCATGTTACTCCCATCTAGCCCTACAATGAAAAAAAGTAAAACATTTACCATGAAGACAAAGTAGGTCTGCTGTCCCTTTGGATTTGAAATAAACCTTCAACATCAGCTTGAAGGGCAGGTGCTTGAAGCTGTATCTGGAAGATGTTGAGGTGAAATACACTTTGAGAAATGAGAAATGGCAGAATTCCTTGTTAATTCTGAAGTAGCTGTGTTGATCCTGTCCAAGGGTTGCCTACATACAGCTACTGAGAGAAACAAATCTAAGTTTGTTTTAAATAGATTAGTCAAACTTCACTAAGTGCTTGTGTCGACATTCTCATTGGAAATTAAAGTGACCCTAATGCAGTTTCATTCACTTAGAAAATTGATTACCTGTATGGACAGAGCATTGCAAGCAATAATATTCCCATGGCTTAATGAGTTACCATTCATCAGCTGACTGTCAATAACCTGTTGTCTGTAGCTGCCATGCAGCCCACTTTCCCTGTCCCTGAGAGGGGCTGACAGCCTGCCCTGCTCAGCCCCATGACAGGCTGTAATCTTTGCGTCCCCATCTCCTTGACATCACGCCCATCCTTCGGAAGTTTAGACTTTTGTTGAGTGATTGCTGTGGACTTTGTGCAAACAGATCTTCCCCACATTCAGGCCCACCACAGGAAACTCTGTGCTTGAGTAACCCCCTTGCAGGAGAAGGAAAAAACCTATTTCTGTGCCAATTTTGGGCGAGGCTGACACAATCTGTGTCACAAGACAGGGTGCAGGCAAGAGAGGCTATGGCCGTATCCATTTTATTCAGCCTGGAGAAGCTTTGGGGTGACCCAATTGTCTCTTCCAGTGCCTGAAGGGAGCCTGCAAGAAACATGGAGAGAGACTGTTTATAAGGGCTTGGAGTGAAGGACAAGGGGAATGGTTTCACACTGACAGAGGGCAGGGGTAGATTAGATTTTAGGAGAAAAAATTCCTTATTGTGAGGGTGATGAGATGCTGACACAGGTTGCCTGGAGAAGATGTGGCTGACCCATCCCTGGAAGTGTCCAAGGGCAGGTTGGACAGGGTTTGGAGTAACCTGGTATTGTAAAAGGTGTCCTTGTCCATGGCAGGGAAGTTGAAACTGGACAATCTTTAGGATCCCTTGAATTCAGGACATCCAGTGATCCTTTGTTTGTGTTCATTTCTTTGCAGTACTTCATGGAAAGCCAGCGTGCTCTCATGCATTTTCGGCCAGAATTTGGTTGGTACAGGGGTACACTCACACAGGTAGTTTGCCAAGAAGGTGATTTCTGTGAGCTGATTTACCGTCCTGAGCATCACAGAGGCTGAGCTCCAGCTGTGCTCTGTGCTCATCCAGCACCTCCTGTCCCAGGAGTAAAAAAGCTGGTGGAAAACTGACCCAGCAACCATTCAATGCTAATTCAATGGAAGGTAGATGCAACCACAATTTCAGTTTTTCCATCATTATTTCCAATAAGTGCTCCTACAATTTTGAAACTCCACAGAGTTGACAATACAATGGAACAACTGTTCGTGAATTGCATGGTTTAAATTAATTATGAGTCCCAGTGAAGGAAGTAAGATGAACAAGTGAAAAGAGCTCTGCAGGCTTTTCAAATTATTGTAAAGTTGGGAAAATTGGGCCCACTGTGTCTATTACCCACTTTATAACAGTTGTAACTCGATTGTTTTGTTTGTTGCACTGCTGGATACTCTCATGGATCTTAAAGCCTTGCCAGTTGTTTTATTTATTGGTAATTTTGTTGAGTGCCACGGTAAAGATGAAATAATTGGACTTTGTTTACGGTGCCAAAACATGCTTTCCTGAATGACTGTTTTCAGCAGTCAGTGCAGTTAAATAAACTCATGGTCCAGATACCACAGGGAGGGTTAAGGAGGGTATTGGTTGTTTGCTTCCTGATTATCTTCAGATTTAAATCAAGTGAAGCACAACTGGGTTTAAATTTTGAAGCAGTTTTTCACTACGTTCCACTGTACTTGTATTGAGACAGAGTCTTTGTGTGGAGTTTTCTCCTCCTCAGGGGCATCCAAACTCACTCAAATTCACTCCTGCTCTTACAAGGAGCTTTCCAAGAAAAGGGCAAGTGAAGGCTTTGGAAACAAGCATTTGAACTACTCTGTTCAGTTCATTGGTAACATCCAGTTTCAGGTGTCATGAAGGGATTTTTGGAGATTACCAATATCTCATGCACAGGTCCCTGTGGAGCCACTGAAGCACAACAGAATATTTGAGGACATCTCTGACTCCTGTTGTCACTCTGTGTCACAGTATTTCAAAACATCACGACTACACCAACACATGAAAAGTGTATTCTGAAGGAAAAAGGGTGTTCTTAAATCAGCAGGAAGCAGAAGTACAGAACTACAGGCAGGCAAAAGGCTCTCAGTACAGAGAAAGACGTGGAAAAAAAGGAATGACAAGGTTTGGAGGAGCTGCTGTGGCAGAGCCAGGGACGTGGGACACGTGGGGAAAGCAGAGAAGCAGCATCAAAGGTTGTGGAAGTATCAAGGACACTGGTGTTTTAGTTAGATAAAAATGATAGAATTATTTGATGCCTATGAAAGCCATCATAGGCTTGACTCTTTTTTTTTTTCTTTTTTTGGTAATTCATTCAGCTTGCTTTTTTTAGAGTAAAAAAACTGTTTCTAGTTATGCTGTATGAAATTTATCATTTGAAATGAAAACATTCTAGTGAATCACCTCTTTCCCCTTTCTTCTCTCTTCCCCAGAACTCACCAAACATCAAAACATAACAAAAGGAGGAAAAATGAAGCTAAAAACCAAAAATTTGCTAATCTGTTCATTTAAGTGTTGCCTTAACATAGCCAGTGAGGTCTTTGCCATTATCTGCAGCAGGCATATAATTGTGGGAAATTTTAAAGGCCCCATCTGGCTCCCCAGTACATTTATTCTAATTGTGAAAAAGCAGGGATATTCTTGCCTCTCATTAGGGTAAGCTTGCTTGCCTTAGCTTCTTTCTTGTAACAACATAGGTCAAAGAGGAGACACCTTAATGAGAATCTCAGTAACATAAACAGGAAATGTGGTTCATTTTCTTATCTTCATTTGCAACTCAAAACTTCATGCCCAAAATGAAAACACTAATTTTCTTTAATTCAGTTTTTTGCTTTGTCTTTCTCATGGTTCTTTATCTATTAAGCAGGGCAATTATAGGATGTATTTTCATCATAAGTATTAATATTTCCATTTATGAATTAATTTACCAGCGCAGGAGCGAGGAACTAAAGAACAATTTAATTTTAATTCCTTGAGTTTATCTTTGGAAACAGTCATTTTCACTTCTTCAGCCCGCAAATTAGATGGAAAGGAAGAATTACATAGAGTCGAAGCTATTTAAAGTGGAGATGATCAAAAAGAAAAGAGCAGGGCACTTCAGCTTTCTGTCAACACATATTTTATATGCATCACTTTCATAGTGTCATACGGAGGCCAAAGATAACAATTCCCCATATTTTCCCTATGTGCTGGGCAACAAGAAAGGGGGAAACTCTTCCAAGGCAGTGATTTTATTCCTTAGACACAGAAAAAGCTCAGGCTTGGAGGAGGTGCTCAATCACTGCACTGTGCTATTGCTAAACTACGAATTCAGGAGAAATGGATGTCAAATTCAATAATCCCAGTTTTATTTTCCTTATGATGCAATTCAGTGTGCGTTTCTTGCCTGGCACGGGGAACACAGTGAGCCATTGTGTCAGGCTGAAGTGGAAACCTTGGCCAAGGCTGGTTGGATTGGGGAATTGCTCCAAACCCCACATGGTGTGTCTGTCTTCTGGAGCTCGGCTATCCCTGGGAAATGGGGTTTGGAGGAAGTGCTGCCCTGCTTGGAGTCCATCCATGCACCAAGTCCCAGGCCAAGAGGAGCACTAGCTTTAATTCCATGTGGTCACAAGCAGCAGCTTGAGCTAGTGAAGCCCACAAGCTGCTTGCACAATCCTTTTTTGTCAGCTCAGGTGTTATTTCCCAGAAGAAGGCTGCTCTCCTTCAAACTAAGAGGACAAAAGAGGAGTTCTTTAAGGAAAATCAACTTTCCTGTGAGCAGATGTTCCTAGTGCACAAAAAAAAAAAAAAATTCTGTTGCAAACAAAAAAATGCAACTATTTTATCACGTTTCATGTTGATCCTGAGATATAGAAAAATTGAAGTAATATATATCAAGTTGTTATATATTTATTACTCAGTGTAGAACATCTGAGGGGGGTTTTGTTTGGGGGGTTTTGGTTGTGTTTTTTGGGGGGTTTTTTGGTTTTGTTTGTTTTGGTTTTTTGTGGGTTTGTTTTTGGTTTTTTGTTGTTGTTGGGTTTTTTTGGGTTTGTGGGGTTTTTTTTGAGAAAAACTGCTGAAGATGGGAGAATTTAGTCCAGGAGCACCTGGGGAAGCTGAAGTTACACAAACAGGATACACACATGTTCCTCCATTGTTTTGCATTTCATGGAGTTGCTTGAGAATCCTTTAAGCACAGCAGGTTAGTTCCAGAAGGCTTCTCTGGGAACATCAGGTGTGCTATTGAAGCCAGTTCTAAATCAAGCACTCAAGTGAGAGGACAGCAAATGGTCAAAGCAAGAATGGCAGCTGGGAATGCTCCAGCTCCAAAATTCACACCTGGATCCAAAAGCTGCAGGAAAACCTGATCCCTCCACAAACAGACACATTTACAGATATATCTATTTTAATTGTAGCATACAGAGTGCCTGTGTAAAACTGTCTTTTCCTCATTACGTACATTAGCTTGGGAATAAATACAAAGCTGAGTAGGTGTGTGTGTGTGTGTGTGTGTACCACATTCCTGGCACTTTATCCACATCAAACCAACTCACGTTTTTAAACATTTATTTCCTGCATATCTCATACATTTCCTGTGTGCTGAGAAAAGTCCAGTGTGAACGTGGCCCGTGGTTTGATACAGAATTTAAAATTTTGCACTAGAAGTATTCATTTTTCTTCCTTTCAGATGAAAATATTGTCTTTGAATTCTTGCATTTGAATATTTAAAATATGTGTCTCTCCAGTCAGATTGCAAATTAATTGAGCTGAAATTAAATGCTAGCTACAACAGGCACAGATTTTTGATTTGGTCCTTCAAACCACTGCCCTTTAGCATAAAAGTAGGTTACTGTCACTGTGGGGAATGGGATCATCCCATGAAATCAAATGGCAAAACCATACCAAAGTCACTTTTTCTCTGGCATTTAATTGAGGAGCTCGGTACACAATCACTCTGTGCATTTCCATAAAGCTACTCGAGGGATGATATGTGAAAATAATTTATGTCTGCTTTATGCAAGGTCGTTAGCACTCATACAGAACACCAATAATGACAATAAACTATCTCATATACTCACCAAGTTTGCATAATATCGTTTTGTTGGTGAAAAGAAAAAGATTTAATGGCAAAGACTGTGTCTTTTGAAATAGGATTTAAAGGTTGCTGATGTTTTGATGAATTTTTTTTTTCTGGAATATTTGGTTTATATGTGAAATGCATTAAAGTAGACTCATAAGTGAAATTTCTGTTCAATTTTTAAGCAAATTTTAGCTTTAGAAGAAAACCCAGCTGTAATCATGAACTGAAACAGCTGCATACTGTAAGAGGGAGTTTTGTTTGATGAGGAACAAAACTTTGGTGTCTGTGCATGTGAGCTCTGCTGCATTCCTTGTGCATGAGGAGAGAATGCAGCTGAAGCACGGACTTCTTCCTGCATATCTTTATCAACACAGACTCTGCCCAGGAAGCTTACAGTCTAGGTAGATAAATGGGATAAAATCTTAAAATAAAGCCCAAATAATCTCATCCTAAAACATGGGGAAGAAGTAGAACTGATACAGGACTCAGTACAAAATTCGGTCTAATAGAAATGGTTCTTTTTTTTTTTTTCTTTTTTTAGTTCTATTTTAAAATCCCCTGAGCCCTAAATTCTCTTTTTTCACAAAGGCATCACCACTCCAAGCATTTCAGCACCTCCCTTCTACCTAAGCCAAGTTGCAAAAGGAAAATGCTCCTTGCTCGAGCCAGGCACCCAGAGCAGCTCAGTCTTGTGGGGAGGCTCCTTCCATCCCTATCCCCATGGCAGCAATAAAAGTAGTTGAACTGCTTTATTTTTAAAACAGTGCAGCAAATAACTTTCAATCTCAGAGTCTTTAGGGTACTTGGTAAGAAACCTCTGTGCAGTGCTGTCCTCAAACCCCCACTGTCCACAGCCTGCAGCAACACCTTCACCTTTTGCACAGGAAAAGGGCTGAAAATGCATTTTGTATTTTTCCATTTGTATTTTGCTGATCTGGTTACCCTCACTGGGTTTGATTCAGCCCAGTTTAGGTCCTCAAGGTCACACTCATCATCACTCGTGTTTATTCCCCTAACAAGAAGCATCACACTGTGACACTGACACTGTTAAGGGAGCACACGCTACTTGTGCACGAAACATCTTCTGCACTTAAATCCCCCTCAGAGCTTTCTGCTCTCTGGGATCCCTGACCAGGGAACATCCTGCTCCCAGCCTGGCTTTGCGCTCCAGAAATGAAAACTCCAGTTTGTGACAGGCCTTCACTGGGCCCATCCAGTACCAGCCACTAAAAGATGCAGCCCACGAGTTCACCCTGTACTCAGTGGGTAACGTCCCGCTGATGGCACCCAAGGTTTGTATGTCCATCCCTCCTCCAGCCTTGTCCTTGCAGGCACACACATCCCTCACTACCTGACAGCTGTATCCACCCCCCTGCTCTTCCTCAAGACCCTCCATATTCCCTGATTAAGATAAAATTTTGTGGACAAAAGAGGCAAAGCTGTGTCTCACATGCTGGTTATTGTTGAGGGGATATTTAATAGCTTTTAAATTCACTTTAGAAAATGGGAGTGGTGAGTCACATATAATTATTCCCAGATAGATCATTAATTACTTGATAAAGTTTCTACATAATGCTGCCTTTTGCTTTTTTTTTCTTTTTTTTTTTTTTTTTGCCATAATGATGGTTATTTGTCATTTATCTCAGTTTGCTTGTCAGTTGTTCCAGGTCCCTTTCATGCCCTGTGATATGTATGCAAATATTACAGATTGAGATTGATAAAGGTTGTATAACAAAGGCTGTTACTTTATTGGATTACAGGAGAGTTTATGAGAAACTCATTTGATTATTGTGTTGGAATGGTATCATTTGCACCAATACAAGTATGGAGTTACCTCATGACTAACTGCATTTTTCATTGGTTGTAATTCAGCTTTAGAAATCTGAGTTTCTTTGAGAATGCCAAAGACACCAACACAAAAATTACGTTTGAGAACCGAAATGTCTCTTTAATAATTTCACCTGGTTACTCTGGCATTTTCTTCATTTAGTTACAACTTCAAATGAAGTCCTCAGAACTTAAAGCATGAATTAAAGAGTGCATTTGAGCTATATGTTCTGTGAGAACAATCAGTATTTAGGCTCTAGCAAATGAATGAGATGGACATTGAGATTGATGCCCTTTTCTCTGTGGTTGCTTTAGAGAGCCAACCTTACACATTCAGAGGGGAGAAACAGGAGAGGCTCAAATTCAAGGAAAAGCCATTAATTCTCCCCTGGTTTTATTCGTTAATTTGACTCTTGAACTGATTTATCCCGTGTCAATGGGTCTCTTCACCTACCACCTGCTGTATCCTCCAACATCCCTCTCAATGCAGAGAATCACAGCAGTACAGAGCAGGCTCAGCACAGAGGTGACACTTGATGACAACATAATCAGGATACCTGTGCCAACATCTCCCAGACACCAGGCTGACACCAGAGGCTGTGTAGATCTTTACCAACCAGAAGCAGTGTCAGGTATTCGGGTGACACACTTGGGTGGTGCTTGCAGCCAGCACCACGTGTTACTCCCAGCCCTGTGTCTGGATGATTTAGGTGCCTGACGAGGCACAGCTCCCCAGCAACACCTACAGAAAATCCCAAACACAATGGTGATAACTTGCTCAGTAGCAGCTGGTGAACTCAGGGAATGGATTTATCCTCCCCCATAAACACTTGGACATTTATGAGTGAAGGCTGGATTCGTTCTCTGAGACACCCGGTGCTGTTGTGAGATTATTGCAGTTATTACTGTGCTGCCAACTCAAACACACCCAGCTGAAATGTTTTCGATTAGCTTTACTGTTCCCCATTATACTCTTTATTTCTCCGTAAATAAACAAAAACAGAAGAACTACCAGGGGAAAGTGTAGAGAGCTGAACTCAAACATCTTTACTGTGTTTGAGTTCTGACTGTTCCCAGTACCCCCAAGACTGTGGTCTTCACCCTCGGGCAGTTGGTCCTTAGGGCCATACCTCCAGGGCTATGTGGCTGTTGTAGGAACCATTTCAAAGTGTCTTTCTTGCAAGGAGGCAGGAGGACCGTGTCCTGTGAGCTGGTAGCTCCCTGGCCATGCTTGGGGCAGGATTTCCCCCATCTGCTGCCCATTACCCCGCAGCTCTCGCAGCGCAGAGCTTGGCGGGATGTACGTCAGTAGCGGCTCTTAAAACTGTCTGCAAAAGCTAAACAAAGCTCAGCAAAGTTAAACATTTGAAAAGATGCCCAGTCATTGTCACTCCTAACCAAGCTCAGCTGTCTGTCCAAGCCTCAGTCGTCCTGGGACTGAAGAAGTCCAAGTAGACACGACTTGGTGTTAGAGAACCTTCAGTCAGAGGTTAAATAATGCATTATCACAGGCTTTGGGACTGGGCTCAGCTTTAATTCTTCAGTCCTGGTTGCAGCATCTTTGCAATCTTCATTTAAAAGCAGCTGTCTGCTCCTCACTGCCTGTTTTCAATGCCTGAATTACTGATGCCGTGATATTCTCAGGTTTCTAACATCTGCTAAGTATTTTGGTCAAAATAAAGATTCAGAACTTCAGATACAAGCCTCATGTATGAAGGTGGATGCAAAGCACAGGTGTACTACCTAAATAGTTTATTTGCATATGGAATACAAGATCAGTCTTATATAATTAGCCTAGAAATACCTGTTTGCATCAACAGGATTCAGAACCTCTTGACTACAGACGGTGATATGGGGATTAGTTCAGACCACCAACAGAATCCTAAATTTATATTCAAGCCTGAGGAGTCAATGCAAATACACCTCATTAGGCTATCGAAAGTTAAGGCATATTTTTCATTTTCTGGTAAAGATCTTATTTTGAAAAATAATGAAAACAGACTCTGTCACACAAGGGTTTGAGATGCCAGCCCTGGGACGTGATCTGCTTGGGCTGGGGCACTGCTGATGTTAGCCCTGCCCTACACAAATTACATTTGTATCAGTCACGGAGATAATCTCTGATGCAGTGTGGTGTGGTCATAAAATAAACTTAACTGGAAGCATCTGAATTTCGAGTCTCTTTGATATTTTTTTCAGGTTCCCTTGGGACACGTGTGCTCCCCAGAGTTTGATGTGAAGGCGTTTGAAGTCTACAGAAATCCTTCTGTTGACTTCAGACACTTTGGGACTTGGCTTCTAAAGCTGTGGGTGTGGAAATGTTCTTCATCCCACTGGAGCAGTGTCATCAGCTTTCCTTGCCTTTTAAGGGCAAGCTCTGTTTTTAGAGAAACACTGTGGGATATGAGAGCCAGAAACAAAACAAACTTCCTCCCCCAGTACTTCAATACAATTTGTAAGCCTGTTGATTTGGAGCAATAGGCTAATACTTTCTTTTTTATCATCTTGGCTGTGTTTTAAGGATACTGATTGCTGTAGGATTTTAATGAGATTCCCCAGATCCTGATCCAGGCCCACCCAGCTCCTTCCCTTGAGACAGTGACGCTCTCTCAGATGGAACAAATTTCATCTGACCTGGGATAAATCGAACCAGTAGCCTTGAGATAAAACACCTTTCCCAGTTCCCAGCCCACAATCAATCCATGGTTTAATATTGTTACAGTTAACATGTGTGACTTCACTGCTGATTATCAGAACTGGCTGGTAAGAGGAGCAGAACTTCCCAAAATCAGATTTGTGGAAGTTTAATAACAGCCCTGTTGTGCACTAAACATCCGTGGAACACACGTTGCTCTGCCTGGGAAAAGTGCATTATGTATTTCACTTTAATGACTGAGATGCATTTAGTGACAGTTCATAGCAAACTTCACTTTACTGTTCAAAAGACACTCTATTTTTTCTAAATACTCTTTGGACATATTCTAAATCCAAACATTTTACTGGAATAATGTATCTGTCAGATTATGGAAGGAGCTGGTCTAGGGCTAATTCAGTACACACAAATGTTAATGTAAATACTGCATTTCAATGAGGCAAATATTTCACTGTGAGATCTGCTGTATTAGCATCCAAGTGTTAGGACATAAACATATATTTTAGATTAGTGATCCACAGACCAAATGTATCTGTGTAATAGCTAGCCTGGGTGATTTTTTAAAAATGCTGTGATTTCTTTCAGCAATAAGTGAAGTTTCCAGCATGAGTAGAATGGTTTGCCCAGTCTGGATGCTCGTGGGAAGGTCAGGCTTTGACAAAGATGGTAGGAAAGTTCAGTAGAAGAATTTTAAAGTACTTCGGAAATTATTTTAAAAGCTTAAAAATTGTGTAAAACATAGAATGTTTTGGTACTGACAGAGGAAAAGGGGACCCTCTCCCGCATGTCTAAAGGAGCAGGTGGAGCTAGAAACTCCCTGAACTTCAGGCAAAGGATGAGAACGTGGAGCCCATGAGAGAACCTGGGATTTGGGCTGGTTTAAAGAATTGTTTCTCCTATTTGATGGAGGGTGACCTGTTGTTCAGCTCTAGCCCTCAGGCTGCTGCCCTGCCACTAAATTAGACCTTTTAAAATAAATGAGTTCAGTGTTAGATACCAGCTGGGGGATTCTCATTGGGCTTTTAAAATTTTTCAGTCTTGAAGTACCTCCAAAGTTCAGAATTTACAACCTACTAATAATGCCACAATGTATGTATTTTTATTAGACTCCCTATCAAATGCTGGTCTAATACCTTTGCTGTCTTTATTTATGAGGAGATTGTTTCCAGCTACTGTTAATGTATTTTACACAGCCATGATGTAATTGTTAAGCAGTTGTAATGAAGATTGAAGGTTTAATAATGCCAAGTGTTACAAATTTCTATTTAATCATTCCTAAATCGATTAGTTACTTTCACCCAAATGCCGGGCCATCGAAACAGGGAGAGCTAAAGATCTGAACTGCTGTGGCCAGGCTTTGATAAATGGTATTTTGGTGCAGTGGTAATTGGGTTATTGAATTTACTCATCTTCCAAATGATGTTTGCATTGTCTCAGCATACGTGTCTAGGGCCAGGGGAAGGTCATTAGGCGCTTCAGACCGGGGGCATGTTTGGGTTAAAGTGATTTTGAACAGCCAGAGTTGAGGTTAGTCAATTAAAGGAAATAGCACAGAGAAATGCTACAGAAGGCCATGTTATAGGCTGGTCACCGGGGAGGTCCCAAAGGCCTGGTTAAAGCAGTCTAAAGATTCTTTAAGTAAATGTCTACTCCCTGCCCCGGGCTCTTTAGACAAAGGCAAATTGCTGTGAGAAATGCCCTGCACTTAAAACACCTTTCACCTGGAAACAAACTCACACTTGGCCAGGGGAAAGCATTAAATTATAATAGTTTTTGTGTATATAAACACAGCCTTCAGTGAGCTTCCAGAAGGGCTGGGAAGAAGGGAATTCTGGAAGGGAATGTGCCCAGGCTGCCCCTCTGGGGTGGTGTTGGAGGCAGGGACACCCTGTGCTGGCTGGGTTCATCCTCAGCACCTGGGATGTCCTGGCTGAGCCCTGCCCAAAGATCAGCTCCACCATCAGGGCAGCACTGCTTCGATGGGGTGAAGCTGTTTCAGAGTCACAGTAGGTAATTTATTTTGATCTCCATCCTGGATAGAGCCTGCCAGTGCCAAGGAGCTCAGCATTTCTGTGTGAGAGATGAGCTGCTGACTGTGTGGGGGGGGTGGTTGGATGCCCTGGCTCTGCCTGGGAGAATTTCCCTCATCATCTGCCAGCACCTGTCCTGAGTGACCAGCCATCAGTTCCAGTAGAGTCCAAACACCCAACTCATCACTGCTGTCTGCATTTCAGATGAAAACCAAAGGAGTTTTGTCATTGCTCAGGTGTTTCTCATTAATTAGAGTGTTAGAACAAGAGAAGAGGAAGAAGCAGGAGAAGCCTTTCATGTTTCTGCGTTCTCACATTAATTCCAGAGATTTTCAGAGTACCTGATATTCTCTAATATTCTGAACAGTCACAGGGAAGAGCACCCTTGACATGAAAAATGAGCCCACTGTAGTTTTAATACTTGGCTAATTGTGTGTGGAGACCATTCTTTAGTTTCAAGGCACTGGAAAGAGGCTCCTGTTCTACAATATTTCTGTTGTGCAATTTTATAAAAGCCTGTCATTTCATAAGCACACTGGTTTATATTTGATTTCTGTCCTCTAAACACTATTTAAATCACAAGTAATAATTTCTAATCTTGTAAAATGCCCAAAGCTTAAATCAATAACCATTTGATGAATACATAACCCGAGGACATTCTGTTTGGCTGATAAATGATAATTGTGGGAGTGCCTGGCAGCTTTTGTGGTTAAGCCTTTGCTTTCATACAATTAAATGGCCGACTCCTTCAAACACTTGACACACTCTTCATGATAATTGCACAGGGAGCTTACTGGGGACAAGTGAGACAAAGACCTTTCTCCTGGTGCCTGGAAAGGATCAGCTGGAAAGCCAGGGTGGTCTGGCTCTTCTGGGTGACTTTTTGGGTCGCTGCTGGTGCTCTGTCTGAAGTGTCCCCTCTGCTGCCCTGCCCTACTGCTCTGCCAAGGGTCCTGTCCCTGAGCTCCTGCTGCTGCCACAAGTTCTGCCCTGGGCTGGAGCTTCTCCAGCTGTCCCCAGGCAAGGCCAGTGCTCCCTGGCAGAGCTCAGCCCTGTGCCAGGGGACACATCAAACAGGCCAGGACACTTCTGTACCCAGGGGTTCAGTGATGACAGTGGAATCTCTGCAGTCCTTCACGGTCAGTTTATATCATTTTGTGAGATCTGAGCCCAGTAAAGGGACTGTAAGAAGACTGCAATAATCTGCAAACCATCGGATTGCCTCCTAGAGGCATGGTGTTTTACCTGGGAACGTATCTCAGACACGTGTTAATGCAACAAAAACCATTCCCATGGTGTAATGTTCCTCATCTCCAGCATATTCACTCTGGAGCAGAGGCAGTTCCTTATCCCCAGTTCTCATACTAAACCCAGCCTGGTGTGAGGGTGCCCGGGCGCAGAAGGAGTGTCATTATGTTCAGAATGATGTTCTTCCCTGTAGAGCCACTTCCAGCCTCTGCAGTTGCTCTGCCATATGCCAAATGTGTAAAATCTTGTTCACATTTCCTTCCCTGCCTTCACCAGAGAGCAGCTCTTCAGTGGAGCTGACAATTACAGCTCTTCCTGCTGTGAAGGACCTGTAGGACATCCCTGGCCATCAGGATTTACAGGGACACTTAGGAAGTATCTTTAGCCTCTCTTCCCTGTGCTGATGAAGTTACAAAGTGAGGCACGAGCAGCTTGACTGTGAGATTAGAGATCAACCAGAAAAAAATGTTTTCGTGCACTGCCATTCCTTTATGTCGACTCCTGCATCACTCAGAAGTGGGGGGGAGGGGGGGGGAAAGGTGGGAGAAAATGAAACCCTAATTATTTTTTTTTCTTTAACGATCACCAGCAAAATAAACAGAGCATTTAGAGATTCTGGCATGGATGAGATAGTGAGCATTTATTTTCTGTATTGCTCTAGCCACAGTGTCATCCAGGACTGCATCTCACATGACAAGGAGCAATTAAAGGAAAATGTGTCCAGGCTATGCTCCTGCCAAACTGAATCATGACCCTTCTTTTGGCAGCCTCATGCATGAATCCCTCCCCTTGGGGAGCACCAGGCAGGAGCTGATTTGCCAACTGCCATGAGCCATACATTTCTTTGTGCATGGATGTCATGTTAGTGACATTACGCAGTGGTTGAAAACAGAGTTTATGCATCAGCATAAAGGGCTTTTTTTAACAGTGCTCAGATACCCAGAGATGAACAGCAGCATCCAAGCAGGGAGGCAGTGTCCCTTCACAGGGTGTTTGCTTTGTTCCAAGTCAAAATTCACAGCCATTTGATTTTAAAAGACACTGTACAATATATACAGATAAAAGTGTATTAAATTGCTTAGTTTGAATATAAGCAGCTGTGGATATGGTAGCTGAGAGCACCTGGGGAGTTGTATACCACAGACATAGGATTTTCTGTACAGTTTATTCAATTAAAGTGTGAAAAGTGTCTAAAAGAGTTATTTGAAGGGCTTTTGTTCTCCTGCACAATCTCTGCCTCCCACTCCTTTCTTTTGTAGAGGTCCCAGAGCACAGCTCAGGAAGGAAATAATGAAGGGAGAAGTATCTGGGAAGGACACACAGCTCTACAACAGAGCTGGCTTAGCAACATCACTCCCAGTATGTCTGGTTCACAGAGGAGATTTGAATAACTGTCCTGTATATTTAACATAAACCTGCTCATTAGAATTCAACATGCTTATATTGCCTCCATAGCAAACATTGTTTTTGTTTCAAACAAAGACATCTCACCAGCTAAAGGAACAGTGCCATGACTTACAGACCAAAGCACAATAAACAGAGTGAGAAACCTTACACAGAATAACATCTAATCTGTGTAAATGTGTATTGGATTCATCTGGATGTAGCTACAACGCAGCCTGTTCCAGCAGCCTGATCTGCTGGCAGTAGCATTCATACCATGCCAGAATTGGGATTTTGCTGCCTCCACATCTAGTCCAGTGGCATTTTAGGCACTGGGGAATGTCAGGAGTGACCTCCAGATACTGCAGGTGCTCCTGAGCCCTGCATCCCATGTGGCAGGTGCACGGATGTCTGAAGGAGTCTTGGATGACTCTGGGTGTCTATATCTACGTTGCCATTTTAATGTTGTGCTAAGACAAATGTAGTATTTCTTGACAACAAAAAGCAGCTTTGTTAATCCAAGTTTGCCAACACAAATCACCCAGAACTCTCTTCATCTCAAGTCTGCTGGAAATGGAAAGGATCAAAACCTCTGATGGAGCTGGAGATGCTGCTCCAGAAGCATCGGAAAGCCCTGATGCTTTCTCTTAGTGCTCTTAGGAGATTTTGGGGCTCCCATCCCCAGTCCTTCATTTCTTATACATGTGTTACATCACTGAGGTTCAGGTTGTGACCTCTTCCTTATTTAAAGAGCATCTCAGATCCCTGTCCTGTGCTGCCTTCAGAGAGCAGCACCTTCTGAACCCAGCCCTGTTCTGTGTCCTTGTACAGGTGTCCTGTTCCTGTCCTTGCTAAAGACTAATTTTGGCACAGAATTACACAAGTACTGCCAATAAACACGGCTTCAGCTTATGAAAAAATGCTATTGTAAAGTGTTCCACACAAGAGAGGAATCCTAATACACCCTAAAATTTATATTTGGTCATTACAGTCATTAAAGTCTGATAAAATTCCCTTAACCTAATCCACCCATTTTAAAATGAAATGTAGTTGGTATTAATCAGTAAGAAAGCTTCATTAATTAGCTGGGATCATCTTGTGAACATGAAAACTCCTCCTGATGATTAAAGTAAAAAATCCCGAGCCCAAGTACCTCTATAATGAAAAGCTCCATTAGTATTTGGAAAAAATTGCAATTTTTCCAGAGTAACCTTAATACAGTGAGTGAGACTGTGTCTGTGTGTGTGGTTACAGCGTGACATGAATTTTACCAGAATCCTAATCCCCAAAGTGAAAGTACAGAGCAGACACAACTGATAAATACCAGAAGGTAGAACATGAGCCAGGTCCTATAGTCATGAAATTCAGCCTCCTTATAATTACCAGAAAACAGATAAAGTGGAAAAAATTCCAGACTTTCGGAGATGTCTGCTTTTCCAGAGCTGTACTTTTCATTTCCAGCAGTGCTTGGTGCTATCATCACACAGCTGGAGAGAGAAAGGACTGTCGTACTCCCTGCAGGCTTCTAGAGCTAACAGGAGGCAGGGATTCCTACACCGTGTGTTCATTCCTCCAGGAAAGGTTTCCCCTGCTCGCCTTTTTGCTTTGGTGATGTGGATTTTCCACATCCCAGCACATATTCCTGGAACCGCTCACTGCCTGCTCCCTGCACAGGGCTACCAGCAGCACTGGAAGTGCTCAGATCCTCAGCATGCCTGGGAAGGGCAGGGGGGTATTTCAGAGTACACCTGACAGGAAGGTAGAAATGTTTCTTCTTTTCAGCAGAAGTTCATTGCTGCAGATCAGAGATTTTCAGGATAAACTCACTCAAAGTCAAACAGCTTTTCAGACACAACACTTAATTCAAAGACATTTAGTACAAGCAGTCGTCCAATTTGTCATATCTTGGAGTGCCAGCATTTTTAACAAAATATCGAATAGGCACCTCATGGCAAACAGAGTGAAATTGCTTTTTTTTTTCTATTAGACTTCAGACAATATTGTATTATGTAGTTAAGGGAGAAGAACTTTTCCTCAAATTTCCAAGTGGTGAATCCCTGTTTAATTCTGCTAATGGCACTTAACACAGATGGCTAAAAAGGGTAATTATCTTCTTTAGCTTTCTGCCACCTGCCACAAACGAACTGTTTTCTTTAATTGCTCAGAATTACTCTTAATCACACATAACAGTTACTTAAACCCTAGTCACATATTGCAACTCAAGAGCAAGATTTTAACCCCAAACATGCAACTTAAGAATTTACCCCCCTGACCAAGAGCACAATGCCAGGGTGTGCTGTGACAGCTGGAAAGATTAAAAAGATTAATCTTTTCTCTTGCAGGTCAGAGCAAAGTTTGCAGGCTAATCGCACGAGTCCTGTGGTCTGATCCAAGCAATTACCAGAGCAACCAAAAGGCTATATCCACAGCAGCAGGAAAAAATTCACACCATTTCTTCCTGTTGTTTCACTTTCTCCAGCAAATGGTCAGTTTTAAAAGCCACACAGTCAGACTGATCTGAAAAATGACGTACTGAAGAACTGAAAGGTGTGACATTAACTGTACCTGACTGATGAGGCCAAGCTTTTTAGAACCCTGGAGATAACAGATAAAATAATCCCATTTCCATAGGGACATTATTTTGAATTAAATTGATGTTAGGCATTTAAAAATGCCAACATGACACCTTTTGGAAATTTCTGGCTGCATTATATTTTATAACAGCAATTCTTGCCTCCCACCACTCAGAAGCCATGTGTTTGTTGGAAGAACAGTAATTCTTTCCTTCTTTACTACTGTTCTTGATGTCTGAACCACATATTCAGATTGCATGCAATGATTCAGAAGCCATCCCATTAATTCTGCCTCCTCATCACCACACTGAATTGAAAAAGCACTAATGCAAATCCTGAGTTTTAGCTAGGTCTCTGTGCTTAAGAGAAATGAAAAAGCACCAACCTTAGTGTTCCATGAATTATGAAGTCTGTAACTCTCCATCACATTTTCCCAAGTTTGTTAGAGAAAGTTCACAATTGAATTCATACACAAGGGGGTATGAGGAAAATTAGGGTGGACACTAGTGAGAAGAATTCTTTTAAGTGAAAACAAACACCAAGCAGAAGTTCCCCTTCTCAATATAAAATAGTCTACAGCACACTTGATCTGTGTTACACCCTTTGAAGGACACACGCAATTTTTGAAAAATTACTCCATTATTTTGAAATGTGATAAATTTATGAATACTGCAGTTTAGCTTTTTTTTTTTTTTCCCCCTCTGCTGTTCCACTTTGTATTTTTAAATGTGAGAGTGGGAGAGGGAAAGGAAATCATTTAGAAGCACAGACCTGGAAAAGAGCTTTAGGAAGCTCATACGTGTTCACCTATCTCAGGATAAACAGAGCCCTAAACCATGAAATGAGCAATGACTCAGAAACTCCACAAAAAAAGATTCCTGAACTTGATCTTTAAGGAAATTAATTATCTATGACACTAATATTGTACACGAGGGCTTTGCCCTGTGCTCCATCTTGGTGAGAGTTTCTATTTCATAAATTCCTTGAACCAGCCTGATTAACACTTCTAAGAGAGTCTCGGCTGCACAAAAAGTCCCTGAGTAGGCGTGAGAAAGAAAAGGTCTGATGGCACTGGTGCCCCTAATACAGCAGGGAAGGTTTGTCTACTAATAGTATTTACCTTTGTTTCTTGGTAAATAGCAAACTATTATTGGACAGCTAGAGGAAAGGTCAAGAAACACCTTTTTTTCCCCTTTAAGGAACATGTTTACTTTGTCTTCAGCTTCAGCTAAAAAGTGCTTTTTGTAGAGTAATATAGTACAGCATCGCTCAAATGTATCAGACCTTCTGACACTGACTTAATTTAATGGTAGAAGATAAGAATTTTCAGTGCTCAGGTGTCCTTATTGCCATCCCGCTCCAGCTTCCATCTGGGTTTGTGACAATAATAACAATAATAATAATAATGACTCATAAAATGTAGCTGTTTTCATATAAACATTGTCCAGATGACAATAGATTTTTATAATCAGCTCTGTTGGCAGCCAGTGAATGCACTGCTGGTGTGTTGGTGCTGGGAGGGCACAGGGCTGCAGGAAATGAAAACAACTTCAGAAGGAGGAGAGATTAAATACAATCAATCCATCACAGCACGATAAGTAACGGGCTCGCAGAGTTTTAATGGACTAAAGAGTGTAATGTGTTTGGTTTGGGAACCGCAGAGTTTAATCAAGTATTTTTACATTTTTAAACAGGAAACGGCCTTTTCTGCAAAGGATATACACATTTGCAGTGCATAAATCAGTTCCTGAGTCCCAGGATTCTGATCTCATGGTCTTTACCATGCAATTAACTTTAACTCTTTCTCTAAGGGAAGGCCTGCTCATTTTGGCAGTGTGATGTGATGTGATGAGTTGTCGCTGTTGTTTTTCCATGTATGCCAGCCTGGCTGCTGGGAATGGGATCAGGAAGGTTCATGGCAAGGGCTGGGCCCAGTGTGGCCTTTCTTTAGCACTGTACAAACGTCAGGTTTATTTAACACCGTCCAGGTTTCAGGCAGGACAGCAGGTAGCTGTGACAGCTGCCTTTTAAATTATGCAGCAAAACAAGCTGAGGACAAATACAACTGAGCAGTGGCTTGTTAAAGGAATCTCTTGGACACTGCCGTGGTTATTCCTTCAGAAAACCCGTGGCATCACTTTGAAATAAAATCAGGCAAAATTGAGGGTGCATGTATTTCCTGACACGATTGCTAGGTACCATGGTATAAGTAGCTATTGCCAACATAAAATATGCACAGCTGCTCACACACAAATATGTCTTGTCTGAGATTACTGGTAACTTACCCGCACCCAAATGAGGTGGAAAATTGACAAAACATGTATGGTTAATATACCCCCTCATAGACTGCTTTTGAGAAACCCAGTTCATGCATTATACATTAATTTAGCCAACTGCACATGCATGGACAGGTTATTATGATGATGAAGGTGGCCACCTTGTCAAAATGTAGGGGACCCATTCAGACACCACTGAATGACACCAGGACTGGGAGCCCTGCAGCAGAGCTGCACAGACTCTTCTGGGAGCCAAAAAGGGTTCTGGGAACCCCATTCTTGCCAGGAAATCAGGTGGCCCTGAATATAGTCTGTGTACAGATCCCCCAGCTTACAAGCAGTTGTAAACTCACAGACCATTGGCTTTGCTAGCTCCTGCCCAAGAAATATTTTTAGTATTAAAGCTTGAATTTAGGAAAGACTCATTTTCCTAAGTTGGCTTTTTCTCCCTTTCTAATTAACACCTAAAAGCTACAGTGAGAAAGAAGATATGAATGCAGAGAAAGCAAATATTTGAAACACTTTCAAACAAACACTGAAACTAAAGGGAAAATGTTTGAAATAAATGTTGCTTTTTAAGTTATGGGAAAGGTTTTCTGAAGCATTCTTTAAGGAAGACATACCCAGATACAGGGATGTGTTCATTCCCCTGATACTGAATGGAAAAATACTAAAAAAGAAGTCTTTTTGTGCTTTCAAGTAGATTTTAAGAAGAGTGTGTTCTGCTTTAACACCACAGTTGAAGGATTGCAGTGAAACTACAGGTGAACAAGACACTGGCTAAACTGCTTGACAGAAATGAAAAATAAACCAACAAAATACTGGACAAAAGCAGCCTAGCTCAGAATGCATTGCTGTGATTCCAGGTTCCTGTTCCCTCATGATGTACCAACATAAACAGACAACTTTCACAAGAAAAATTATGGACTGCTTGAATTAATATAAAATTATATTAATAAAATGGTAACAGGGAAATAGATAGAAATTCGTATCTGTCCCAAAACCTTGAGAACTTTTTTTTTTTTTTAATAGGAAATGCAATAAGAAACCTCATCCATGGGTGAAAGCCTGACTGTTATTTCAGATTGCAACCTCCTTTTCTCTCTTTTCTTTCTTTCATTGGCATTTGTTTTCTATTCATGTGCTTCCTTAGTCCTGTCTTCTGTGGTATCATGGCACCATGACCAAAGTGACAGACTTTTGTCTCTGCTGGATTAATCAGTGTGTTCTTTGATCCATAACATATGCTCTTCGTAGACATTTAGCATCAACATATTCAAGATTTGTGGTCTGGCAGTTCAGTGCCTGATGTTACCCCAGCTGATAGACACTTTGGAGTTTTTTGGGTTTTTTTTCTTTAATGGAGCCTGCCTTTAATCCATAATAGGGCTTAAACAACAGAGTTAAATATGTGATGCTAAATATTTGGGTGGATAGCTTTGCTTGAAGATAATTTTTTTTGGGGGGTGAGAAAGCACTGAGTGGCTCCCAGACAAACCCAAGCTCTCTGTAGGCACAGCGTGGATGTTTTGATGCAGATTTTGCCCCAGGGTCTCTGTGTTCGTGGCCAGGGAAGAAGACAAGAACTCCAATCATTCTGGTGTCTATCCCAGAATACTCTGACATTACTCCAGGGGCACAGCCAGGCTCCACAGCCAGTGAAAAACCAGGGAAAGGTACTTCAGCTACCAAAAACTGGGCTGCTGTGACCCAGGGCTGAGACTGCTTTGTGATGGGAACCCCAAATCCATCTGCTGGGGTGGTCCTGGTGGGATGCAGGAGGTGCTGGGCCAGCCACAGCAACAGGAGGGCAATTCCCAGGGAATGCCACTCCTCACCCAGCTCATTCCTGGGAACAGGGACCCACACGGGCTCTGCAAGTGGGTGGCTGAGTTGGGAAACATGGCCTTTATTTCCTCTAAGTGCTGTGTCAAACTGCAGAAAGTTGTATCTGAGGAAACTGGTAAGGGCAGGGAAAAGAACAGAAGAAATAGGGGGTAAACCAAGATGTTTTTCCTTTAGTATATCAATTAAATAAAGGATATCAATTAATGAGATTCCAAGAATTGAATTATTTTTCATTGACAGGTACAGCATGTGATTTATGGCTCAGCTACTCCTTTACTGATCATGCTGCTATAAAGGGCTACATAATATATTGCTTTCTACTATGCCATGCACAGCCAGAAATGGCAAGTATAAAACGGGATTAACTGCCCTCAAAATAGTCTGGGCTTGAAATTAATTGTAAAAGGGTGATGTCAAAACTCCTTTTGACTTCAGAAGGTGCTGAACTACCTCCTCATCCCCATCTCCTACTGCACTCAGGCACATCCCTGTCTATGGCAGACTGGGCCCCAAAATAGTCCATGTAATTCAGAGCAGAGAGGATTTTTTATTTTTTATTTTTTTTAAAGCATTGTCCTGCCATGAAGAATTAAACAGAAAATGAATGGAGAAACCAAATGTCAGCTGCTCCCTTAGACTTCAAGGTTCAGGAAACTGCTTAGTGGGAGTAGGAAGAGACTGGCAGGCTGAAATGTAAGAGAATAATTGCATTATAAGAAGATTATGGAAGATTATTTTTCTTGTGGGCCCCAGATTTCTGCAAAAACAATCCTGAATTGCATCCTACGATGGCAAAATGAATTCCCCCATTCCTCCAAACAACCGGGGTTTATTAACTGCGTATTCCTTTGGTGTGGGCAAAATTAAAAATGGGCTTGCATTGCAAAACATTCCATGCATCTTTCTTTCCTTTGACAACGTGGAGCTTAATGTGATTAACAATGTGGAAAGAGGAAAAAAAAACATATATTTTTTTTAACATACGACCTCACTAATAATCCAGAAATCAGTGTGCGCCCTGGGAGGGTTCCCCCAGGAGAGGGCTGGGGAGCAGGGAGCAGGGTGGCCTGCCTTCATTTCCCCATCAGTGTGATGCTCCTGCAGCCCTGGGTAGCTGGGGGTTGTTTTTGTTGGTTTTTTGGGTTTGGGGTGGTTTTTGGTGGTGGTGGTGGTTTGGGTTTTTTTGTTTTGTTCTGTTTTGTTTTTGGGGATGTTTTTTTACTGTTTAACTGTAACCACTGGGAATGGAATCAGAGCTTCTTGTGGCCCAGTATGAATATTAATAAGACACTGGGCCATGGAGTTCCTGGCTGATTTTGACAGTTTAAAGGATCAGTTAGTTAATTAGAAGATGACATGGCACATCGCATCCCTTGGCTCCGTCCTGCCTTCTGTCTCCTCTTTTCATTTTCTTTTTTGACATGTTAGATTACATCATTACTTGTAGTTTCACTTGTTAGCCACACCATGAAATGAGACTATTTTAAGCTGTAATTATTGTGATTTCTCTCCTCCACTAAGAACATGAAACTCAAAGAAAGCAGAGAGCAACTTGAATTTCAAAGACTTACATGCCTGGCAGTTTATAACCTTCTAACTACAGCCAAGAAACAGGAAAAAAAAAATAATAGCACAGAAAATTGTGTTGATTATCATACTGGCAACCAATATAGTGTTTTAAGCAGGCAGCCCCATCATCTGGGATTAATCTGTGACTAAATTAATGCTCCCATAGGTGTATTTCTCAGAAATCCAGAGTCTCTTCCCCCCAGCCATGTGACTGTGCCTCTAGATATGTATGTGAAGTCCAGGACATTTGTGTCCTAGTCAAAGTCTGAGTTTTCTGTCATCATCATGGTCAGAACAGACACAAATAATTTACAAAGAAAGCACAGCACTCTGCAGAACCCTCTCATTTGGGGAAACAACAGAGGAGAGCAAAGCAGGGGATAAGAAATGTCCTTGAAATCTTATTTCCCATTTAAGCCTCATACCCCAAAGCAGTCAAACTGCAACCCAAACCATAAAAAAAATATTTAAAATAAATACAGTCACACCATAAATCACACAAACTTTCAAGTTCTGCATCCCAGGTTCATGCTGCAATCAGCCACCAGGATGAAAATTCTGGACACATAGTATGACTTTGAAAGAAACACAGTCACTTATTTTGTCCGTTCTTGGACAATCTCATTAATTAATATTGGTATTCTAACTTCCATTCTGTCTGTAAAATTCTTATCAAGGACATTGGTCTGTTTCTGCCGAGAAATGCAGAGAAACATCAGTCTGCAGGAAAACTGGAATGCTTTTTTGGATTAGGGAAAACCAGCAGCTCTGAGGCTTCACTGGAAATGACAAGATTGGTGGGTGAATGTGTCTTCTGATAGGAGTGGTCATTTCTGGGTTATGATTCCTTGTGTACTTTGCCTCTTTTTTTTTTTTAATCAAATATTTATATCTGTGTATTCATTTCAATACTGCCTGATCAATACTGCTTATCAGAATGTGTATTTTAAAGGAAGAAATGGCAGAGGAAGTGCAGCTGTGGGATAGCTCCATGCAGTTGGCCAATACAAGAGCCAATGTGGGTAATTTATGTCTTTCATTAAAGTAAACATTGATTCACAGAGCTGCCCAGAAATACAGTGCTAATAACAGGTGGAAATCACTTCCATTGCCACTGAAGATAAAGCCAGGTGATGTGACCTGGAGAAGGAACAAAACTGGGAGTTGTGTGCCCTCCAACAGGGATTAATGCTTGCACTTGATGACCTCAGAGGTCTTTTCCAGCCTAAATGCTTCTGTGACTTTCCTCATTGAACCAGAATTCCTTGCTCCAGATGAGCCAAGTTAAGCATGAAAAGTGTCCTTCTTGTGTCAGAGAAGGCATTAATACTTAGAGTGTCTTTTATCCAATCAATGTTTTTGCAATAGGATTGATTTTACAATGAAATGAGACATGAACCAGCTCTGCTGCAATTCCATGAGCTGGTGAGATTACACTGCAAAGAGGATAAATGGTAAGCAAAGACTGTTGTGCATTATTGGTGTGTTTCGTGAGCTAAACAATGGAAATCTGCACTGGGTATGACCTGAGCCACCTTCTGTATCCTCCCACAGTTTCAAGATTGGTGGTGCTGGGAGAGCACGGGTGGGTTCCCAGCACAGACACAGCCTGGCTCTGGGATTGGAGCCAGCCAGATTCCCCATTTCCCTTTGTCCTTTCCTCTCCTCTCCTCTCACCCCACACACCTGCTCGGGTTTTGCTGTACTTTTGCTGCAGCACAGACTCTGCTGCTGCCTCACGTCCCCAGCAGAGTCGCTGCTGTCCCCTCTGAGAGCCCACACTGGAATTAATCACACACACCAGCTCTGGAGCTAATGCCAATCTCCTTCAGTGGAAACACATCTTTCCCAACTTCAAAGACAGAAATGAACACTTACATTTCCTTTGTTCTTAAAAGACTCGAATCCCTTCTCATTGAAGGTCTGCTCGTCTCCTGGGTCTTCTCTGCACAGGAGCTCTAGCAGAGAATTACCAATCAAACCCCTCATTGTCCACCTGAACCTGGAAATGAAAACAAAGGCAAACACATAAGCAAGGCCTTTCTGACTGCCATTTACCATTAATACTTAATATTCCCACATATTCTTTTCATCGGGTGGTTAATATAAAACCTAATGAACCATAGATGGCATTCCTGTTTTGCTCTGTTTCATATTAAGTGTCGAGCAGTAAAAACTGAGAAATGAAAGATAATATCTTTTCAAATAGAAATGGCTTAAAATTCTTAATATGAATACAGTAGCTAAAACACAAAAGTGAGGACTGTGATCCTTAGCACATCTTGGCAGTTTCTGGCCATAGGTTATTAAGCATTATTCAGCTGACCCTAAGGGGAGTTCATCTGGAGACATTAAGGTCAGAGAGTATAAGCACTTGGACACAGTCAAATGGATTTTACACCTTTGTATCTCTCTGACATTACTGTTTTGCTTCAGCAAACTGCCTAATATCAGATATATCCTACTGGGTACCTTTCTAAATCACTTCAATTTTCTTTGTCCCTGGGCTACAGTTATATGATCAGGAGCCAAAGCTATCACAGGCTATGATATACTATTTTACTTCCTCGTTTGTATTAGAATGAACTTTATTAGCTTTTGGGGCACGTGTCCATCAGTTTTAAAGATGAAGTACTATGTCAATAGCTTTTATGCAGCATTCAGGCCCACCGAATCATTTGGCGTGCTCTGAGATTATTAGAAGTGTATTATCACTTTTACAGAAAACATTCTTATTTTGAAATTACCATCACTCAGAGCAGCCTGTGCTTACCAATACTGTCTCTCTAAAGTGATATTTCACAGCAAAATCAAAATGGGGATTGATGCTCTGTAAGTAATTTCATATTTGACAGCATGTGAACCTTATAAACACAGTTGTAGAACTAACATTTGACTCACACTCCCGTACTTTCATTATCCACTTTCTTCCTTTAAATCTTCCTAATTTGCTATTGTATATTCTTGTAACTGCTAACAATAACCACAGCACTTTCACCATGTAAAAAGTGACAATTTCTGCAAGCTTAAATTTGTCATTCTTCTTAAATAGAGGCTGTCCAGTTAAATAACCCGTAAAAAATTACAGAGATTAGTTTGGCTGTTACACCATCAAAACCAGGAAATCAAAGATGCTTTTTTTGTGAGGAAGCTGAGGTTTCAGCTAACAGGGAAGAAGCTTTTAGAACACAAATCCAGCCTATAATCAGATTTTCTCATTTCCTTGCCAGCCTTCCGTACTTTTGGTTTTGTGCTTCGCAGTGGCTGCTCCCATTGTGTCATGAATGGAAAAGGGACGAGGGATTTGAGCTAAAGGACAAGGAGTGTGATCTGCCTCCAGGTCCTTCCCTCAGCTGGGCATTGCTAGGCTGGAAGTGTCTCAGCTGGCAGATGGTGATTTTGGAGCTGGTTACGCTTAGGTGAAAGAGCACTCCCTTTTTGATGAGTTCATTCTCTGGCCTCGGCAGCTCAAACCCTGTTTCACCTGCTTCCATCACAGTGTCATCACTGTAAATCCAGCTTGAACATCCTCAGGTTCAGGGATCACCTTTTGTCTTCAGCTTTGGCCAAGACCTCTTGGCACTGCCGTAATCAACACCCAGAGAGGCAGCCCATGGGAGGAGGAGTGTCTTGGTCCATAGGTCAGCTCTCCTGGTTCTCCCCATCACAAGGTCTCAGTGGCATATTAAACAGTTATTTACCCTATTCTGACCTCATCGTTCTGCTTCATGGAAGACTGATTTAACCCAATAGTGTTGTGCCTGCTGGCCCTGCAGCTTACTGGGAGGATGCTGGGTTGCTCCTGAACCATCACTGCCTTCCTCAAGTGGCATAAATTACAGAGATATCAGACTTTTAAAGAGCTTCAAGGACAGAACAATTCCTTCAGCAGTTTAACAATAAGTATCATTTCATTTAAGTTACTTCTGAGGATTGGAACTCTTTCAGAGATGCTAAGTGGAGCAAATAAGGATCTCAAGACTTCAGCATTAACTGATGGGAATAAAGCCAAAGTTTTACATTTGCTTTCACATCCTCTCTTGTGGTATGTTTTAGTTTAAATATTTTGGCTCAGTCTTGAAGCTTCCAATGCATAGGCAGATTGCTATGCCCACATGCAAAAAAAACCCCCACCAGAATAGAGATCTTTTTTGCTGTTATATTTAGAGTATGTATTTAATTATTGTGCCTGCACGATGCCATAGAAAATCCTGGTTTGCTTTTGCATATTCAACAAAGAACTTTTCAGGAGGGTATTTTTAAATTACATTCACACTAATTACATCTATTATTAAGAACCCAATGCTTCACAGCTATCAGTGGGCTGTATTATTGAACATTTTCAAATAAACACAGGGAAACAGAACTCAGTCTCAACACATTCCCATCAGAGGCACTCGAGTTTTAATAAAGGTAACCCAGTGGTTATAATTAAAAAACACCTTCTCACACTTTGAAAAATCCCAGATACTGAACTTTGAAGGATGGTTGTGTAACACAGTTCTCTTTCACACCACACTGGGTAACCATAATCTGTACAGTTCCATCACTTCTGTTTATTTAACACACCAAAGCAAGAATTATTTATAAAGTCACAGCTGTTCTTTTTACTAGCTTTTGTTTCCCACAAATCTTAAATATTTGTAAAAACAAGAAAAGTAATTAAAGTATTGATACATTAAGCAAACGCTTCCCTAACCGCGGTGCTTAAATAGGAATCACTTGTTTAAACAGAACTTGCTAAGTATATGTACAGAAATACAATGTTAAATAGTTACTGCAGAGCAGGAAAGCCAACTTGCATTTAAAGAAACAAAACAAACAATGCCAGGCCATCAGTGATATCACAGGCAGCATTAGGAGCTCCCAGCCCCGAGCTGGCTTTGGTGTGTGGCCAGCTCTGTGCAGGAGCTGTGTGCCATCTGCTCCTCACACAAAGGACACGAGTTTATTCTTGCTGGTGGGAACTGCTGTCCAAGAGCCAACCCTTGGCAGCTCCAGTCCCTACCCTTGAAAAGCTGGCAGAGAGTGCTTTTTAGCCTTTGAGTTCCCTAATAATGATCCCCTCCAGGGTGCAGGTCCCTCCTGAGTGCTTCATTTCCCTCTTTATTCTGATTCACCATCCCGTGCAGACAGGCAGGACACCTGAAGTGCGTCAGTCTCCCGTGGATTCCCCTTACCTGCCAGCCGCCTGGCAGGCTTAATCAGGGAATAAATCAAACATTTAAACAGAAAAAATTTATATTAGGTTTGTAGTTGCAAGCTGAGAGGTTGCATATTGAAACTAAGACACATCCAAAAAGCAAAACCAGCGTTCCCTCCTTGTCTGTCCAGGACCTCCAGCTTCCCGGGGACAAGAGCAGCATCCTCCCCTTTGTGGTGGCAGTCTGGCTGCTTCCCACCTTCTCCTGTTCCCTGGGAATCAGCTCTTGGACACAAAAGCACACGTCTGATAGTCGGAGCCAGGTATTGTGGCGAAGGGGATTTTGCAGGCGCGGTCACAGGCAGGCGGTCGGGGAGTGAGTAATCTAGAAAAATGCTAATGAAAGCTCTTGCTGGCACCTTGTGTATTCAAAGGCTATTTCCTATTGTTCCCAGTCAGCTGGCTCGCTGACTTCCCATTCAGCCCGGATTGCTCGGATTCAGCTGGGACCACTCTAACATTGCCATTACACGTGATGTAAACCCTCCACTGCGTCCCTTTGGTTAAGCTCATTATCTGTGGCCCTGGCGAGACCACACATGGCACGTTGTTAGCGCTGATGACAGGAACCAGAACGAGCTGCCTGATCGGGACACGCCAAGGGAAACCTGGATTTACCTGCCCCAGGTACAGCAGGTGGTGACGAGGGTTCCTGTAAGGCACCAGGCTTCCTTCATCGATATGTCATAAAACAAGTGGCATAATTAACATCCAGCCCATCCCAGCAGCTCGTGTGACTCTCCCTGCCTGGATGGGTCCAGCAGCACAGAGAGCATCCCTCCGTTCTTGGTATCCATCCTGCCACCCCAAAAAAGAGCCACTAGGAGAGAGAGTTGGCCTCATCAGACCTGGCATCACTCACTGAACTCCTGTGAAGTCTCACAGGAACTAAACTGGAAGCTTGTACCAACTTTGTGCTGAGAACACACAAATTGCAACAGCTTAGGAGGAGCTGACCAAATTTAGCAGATTTCACAGGGACAAACCATCCCGGTGCCAAACTTCAAACTCCTGTTTCAAATTATGTTGATACTAAAACCCTCTCAAAGAAAGCATCCAGAATTTCAGAACATGGACAAATTCTTTTTTTTTTTCTCCCTTTTTTTTCTCTTTTTTTTTTTTTTCCTCTTGGAAATGACTGAAGCTTCAGCTCGAATGTACCATTAAAGGCAGAAATCAGCACTGGACAAAGCCCAGGACACAAGTTTACAGCCCAAATGTTTAAAGTTTGGCAAAGTGCTGTAAAAACCAGTCTATACTGACCTGAGGCAGTGCTTCCAATTCTGCCTATGAGATGAATAGGGGAGATACAAGTTATATTTCAATAATGGAAACACCACCACTGGCACTGGCCTGGCTCCAGGGTGAGCTCTTTGTGTCTGGAGAATCCCAAACATCACATTTATGGGACCCTCCACTCACACATCAAAACAAGTCTTCTGCTGGGCTCACTCTCCTGGCCTGACTTAGGGATTATCTCTCTCAGTGAGATGAAACACTTATCTCCTGCAGTCTATCACATTGCTATAGGGAAATAACAAATAAGTGTGTTTCTGTTGAAACTGGAAATTAAATATCCTGCATGTTTCTGGTTTATTTCTAAGCAGATCCAGCTGCATGCTATTCCCAAAAAAAACCAAAAAACAAACAAACAAAAAAAAAAAAAACAACAACAACAACAAAAAAAATTCCTGACTGACTTCAGCCACCTGAACAGAACACTAACATTTATTTAAATGGCATCTAGTATTTGAGAAGAAAGTTAATTGCATTTAAGAAGAAAACCAAAATCACAAAGTTTTTGGAAGCTTTACCTTAAGTTGTTTAATCAAATTACATAACCAAAAAATTATCTAATCAAAGCCATAAACTTTTTTTACAATTTCCATAGAGTCTGAGGTTTTTTTATTTAATTCACTTATCGTCATCATCTTTTTCTGCTTTTAGGGAACAATAGTCCCCTCATACAAGAATTTTCCAGTTGTTCAAGATCCACAGTCACTGGCTGTGAACCAGCTTTGGAAAAGCTGTGGTATGTAGTGTCATATCTCACCAAGGCTAGCCTGAACCATTCCTTGAGGGCAGCACTAACATCCAGGCTGCCTCTGCTTTGCTCCAGCCTTGCAGCACAGTCACAGCTCAGGGATAAAGCTCCTGCTTGCTCTTGGGTGTTTGGCAGGGGTTCCAGTCTCAGGTGGGTTTGAAAGGAACCCCTGGAGATCATCCAGTGCAACCCCCTGCCACAGCAGGGACATCCAGACCAGGTTGCACAGGATGATGTCCAGGTGGGTTTTGAATAACCCCAGAGAAGGAAACTCCACAGAGTCTCTGGACAGCTGTTCCAGGGCTCTGCCACCCTCACAATAAAGAAGTTTTTTCTCATATTCAGACAGAACTTCCTGTGTTTCAATGTGTGCCCGTTGTCCCTTGGCCTGTTGCTGGACACCACTGAAACGAGGTCTCCTTTCTTTCTCTTCTTTGTTTCTTTTTGTAGGCAGGCAAATTTTGCTACCAAAATAAAGCCTCGGAGTCAAGGGACTCCTTGTCAGTCTCTGTTTAGTAAAGTTGCACTAAAGCATGGGCTGCATTGCAGTAACTGAACATTTTAATTCAAACCATGAGTCGGGGCCATTGCAGCAAGAGCTGAGTACTCTACAAAACCCTGCATGAAAGCACCTGTGTACAGAGTTTGGACAGAAAAGATGATCCTTGTGCAATATTTCCCATGCGATCCACAGAAATTCACTGAACAGAAAGTCAGAACCAGTTAGATAACCAGGGCCAGGATCCATCTGGGAATGGCACCCTTGGTCTCACTCCTGGCTGCTCTGTCACCTTCTCTTCTTTATGGCAGCATGAGTTGCAGTGAGGTTATAAAAATGCACCCCCTTCCTGAATGCTTAAACAACTGGGAAAATTACAGTCAATTCACCCTCCCAACACAAGGTAGTGCTTCTCACAGACTGAGAAATATCCATAAAGCCTGTGAGTTACGAGTACTTTTCTAGCTCATTGGGCAGTTCACTGCTGTCTTACCCTTTACATCTGTGGTACAGGTTTAATGCAGATCTACGCACTCGAATGCTGAGTACTCGTAAATGCCACAGTGATTTTATTGTTCGTATTTTTATAATCTCATAAAGTTTATATTTTTAATATCACAGATAATATGTGAACCTGTCATTTACACCACTCAAATAGACAATGGGAGTCGGTAGTGTAAATGGCCATTTTTCACTTGGAATACATATTAGTCTAAAACTAATCTATATCAATACAAGACGCTCTTTTTTTCTTTTTTGTTTTTTTTCCCCCTAAATCCACATACATTCACATATATCTCTGTTTTGCAGCCAGGTCCTAGAGATGTGGAGGCTTTCAGGGACAGAGATGCCTTTCTCTGTTGTGCTTGTTAAACACCCAGTTCAGTCAGCTGCTGCTATAAAACTGAGGCTTTCAAATAGCACCACAGTCCAGGAGGGAAATAAATGCTACTGAGCATATTCAACTTCACCATGGCTGAGTTCTGTACCATGACATTCATTTCATTGTGCCTTACGTTCAAACCCTGCTCCCAGCCTGCTGAAATGTGGGAAGAATTATCCTGAGGGACCCTAGTAAAACGCAGTCGTGTTTATTTGTAATTGCTACAAAATGCTTTACAAAATTGTTAGTGTCCTTTATTATGCTTGCTGCTGAAGCACTTGCCTGTTAATTAGAGAAATTTCAGCTGTCATAGCTGGCAATTATAGCTTGTGTATCACTGTCTGTTATGAATAGTCAATGAGGGCTGATTAATATGCATGAGTGGCGGTATATAGCAGTGCCTGGGCTCCGGGAGAGGCAGAGGGAGGGAGCAGTGAGCTCTCAGTGCTGGGGACAGGCAGAGCTCCGAGCTGCTGCCACCGCCAGTGCCGGCTCCAGCCCCTCACCTGCGGGTCCCAGCCCCTCACCTGCGGGTCCCAGCCCCTCACCTGGATGTGTGCTGGCCACAGGCATCGCTCTGGCTGCTCGGGGGAATAAGGAAGATCCTTTCTGCCGCTTGAATCTAAACATGGGATGCAGTTTGTGCACTCTGCAGAAGCCAGAAGAGCAGTACAAGTTACTCTATGAAGTTTGTCAGGTAAAGAATTAGATTTTGTTTCTCTTTTAGGCTTGTGAGCACGGTTAAGGGCAGGGAAGCTGGAATACCAAGGATTGGAAATGAAAGTGGGTTTGCCTTGTTTGAAATCTGTGTGATAATGATTATGGTTTTAGCCTGTATCTTCCCATTCACGCGTGCAGAACATCAGATATTTAAATGTAGCTGTTATACATCAAACTTTTCACAAAACTCTCATCACAAATTAAGACTGTGTTCATTTCTCCAGTGTGTATTAGGTTAAATTTCTCATCAAGGATCACGGCTTGATCACACACTCCTTGCACAAGTGGAAAAGATGCCCGAGGAAGGTTTTGTACCTGTTTACAAGTACCTAGAGCCCCTTGTTGGTGTGCAGTGTGTTCACTGGTGCTCAGTCTGGTCTGTAAGTGCCTGTCACTGAGAGTTTGGAGCTAGTTGTTGCAGGTGTTGCACCTTGATGTCTAAAAATACCAGCTAACAAACAGATTTGACAGCAGATTAAAACTACTGCCCTACAGATCTTTAGATACCAAATTACTCACATGAACATTCTGAGAAGTTTCCTGTGAGTGTATTAACACATCAACCTCTCTTACAAAGATTTTATTTCTTGTTTCTGCTTTCCCTTCTGCGTGCCTCTGAAATTCCTTACTCTGTCACATCCACAGTACAATTTGGGCTGAGGCAGTGGGATGGAGCCCTGCAAAGTGACGGCCAAGTGTTCAGGACGTATTCCTGCAGATCTCTCTGGAAATACTCACAGCCACATACACTCACAGTCAGTACTGAAAAGGTGGATTGGTTGTCTGTACAAAGGCTCTGGATGGACAGACACCACCCCGATCCTTCGAGCTGTACTTTTCCCCCCTTGCCGTTCCTGAGGTGCTTTAGGATAAGTGACAATTGCCGGGTGACATTCCCAGCGCTGCTCCGTGCTGCCGGCAGAGGGAATTGCTCAGCAATTCCCGAGTCCTGCTGCCTTTCCCACCTGCAGCTGATCCCAGATACTGATGTCACTGACAACAAAGTGAATAAAAGATGTGGTCTGTATGTTATGCTAGTAGGGAAGTGATTAAATTTTAACCACGTAGTTGTGATCTAATTCTCACTCGCTCACCCAAAGGACGCTGACGCTTCACAGAATGGAAAAAAAAAAAAAAACCGACTGTGGTAGCAAATAGAAAGACATGTTGACTGTCATTTCTATTTATACCAGCACACTTCCACTTGCTGAGCTGCTTGCATGTGATGGGGGGAGGAATTTTAGAGGGAGGTAATTGGATTTTTCAGCCAGTGTTCTGAACTGAGAAGGGGTTGCAGATGCTGCCTGCAGCAGCACACCTGGGGCCAGGTATGGTTTGCGTGAATGCTCTGCTCAGGTACACAGTGGCTGTGGGAATAATTCCGTATCTATCCTGCCAAGTTTTTGTGCAGACTGGGTTTGGGGACTGTCAGTGAGTCACATTCAGGAGTGAAACAACCTGGACAGACGGAGACAGCCCCTGATCACAAACGCTGTGATTGCTCAGGAAGCTTGCTCAGTTCTTGTCGTGAAGGGAGGGTGGCAGAGAACCTGTGCAACTTACTGACATCTCCCAACAGATGCAGGACAACATTCTTTAAATACACGTCCTGAAATGAGTCCCAGGAACAGTTCCTGCTGATATCTGAGATGAGTGAACTATTCAGTGCTGGCTGCAGGTGCAGATCCCTGGCAGGAGTTTGGTTTTAGAATTTTGTCAACCTGCAGAGTGCTGCAGCCTGGTTTCAGCAACGTGTGAGTGCCCAGGGCTCCTCATTAAGTATGGAAGTCTTTTGGGAAACACTTTTGGAATACCCTCAGTTTCCACAGAAGTGAAAGGTGCGTGTAATCCTGTAAAACTGGGCTTTCTAACATAGTAAAACCTGAATTATTTAAGACTATAATCCCTGATTATTCTAGAATAAAAATAACTGTGCAAAATTATTTCAACAGGGGTCTACTTTGATTTCTCTCTTTCGCAAGATAGGAGGGAGGGAATTCTATAGCTTATGTAGCACATCCAGATAATTACATGTCACTACAACTATAAAAATACGTCCTCATGTAACCTGAACAGAAGAGCAATCACTTAAAATTTAACGGTGAGGAAGATGAAGGATCACTGCCATTTAAAATTACAGAATATAGAAGATAAAAGTTTCAAAATCTGCCTGCGGTAAAAAATGTCTCTTACAATGTTTTTTTGTGTCATCCATGTAACCCTAATATCATGTTATAAGAAGGCATTGCTGTTTAAGAGTTCTGAGTTAGACAAAATTTGCATAACTTGATTTTAGGGAATATTGAGCATCATTACAAATAAATCTTCTTAGCCCTATTTTTTAAAAGTTCATGACTCCAAGATGTAGGAATTCAGAAAACACTTGAAGGAATTAATAATAGTACATAACTGCACTTTCTCTATTAGGCCAAGAGCTTTAGTGTGGCTGGGAAATTAATGCCCCCATAAATTACAATTCCAGAAGGTCTGGTACTGCTGGCTCTGTAAGTCCTCTAACAGTGAGCACAAAGAGGATCAAATATACCAGGGCTCAGGCTTTATCCCTTCCTCATCCATAGATAATTCAAAGAGATCCTCTTCATTAAGGGCTTTGGCACATTGCCTACAATTTCTTTTTGGGCCGCTGTGAGCTTAATGATGCAGAACAATGGTCTTCCCTCTTGTTGAGCACTTACCTTATTGTACCTTTAATCACATAATAAAAACCAAATTAAGACACCTCCTCATTAGAGTCTGTTGTAGCTGTGCATATCAATGCTTTGTGCTGCAGATACAAAGGGGCCCGTGGCAGCTCGGAGCCTTGATGCAGAGCAGTGTCCCACTGACGAGTGTGGCAGCAATGGGATGCACATCCCATCTTAGATGGATCCCAAGGTTTGCTTCCCAGCTGAATACAGCATATTAAATGAATTCATATACAGTATTAGATTTTTGGGTGTCCGGTTAAATGGAGATCTTCTTCAGAAGATACTAAAAGTTATGAAAGTGGAAGGAGAAGAGGGAAGAAAGAAAACTGGAAAATTGGGAGGATGTTTAACACCAGGTTTCTGTTGTGCTTTTCCCAACGTCATCAACTCCTACATAAACAATAACAGAAAGAAGGGCTTTTCCCTTCATATGAAAATTCCTGGGGGACCAAAAAAGTGAACTCCATACAGAAGAATGAGTCATCTGAGATAGACTTTTTGAGGTCTATGCAAAATAGAGTAAAAAAAGTGTAAGCCTGCAATTTAAGGAACTTTTTCAGTACCTGTTTCACACTAAGCACACGTTGCCCACAGTATGGGAGGTAAACGCACAGTGAAGTAATTTCCTAAATTGGCATAGTGTTTTATAGAATCCTCACCATCACAGAATGGTTTGGATTGGAAGGGACCTTAAGGATCCTGTGATTCCAACCCCACCTTCCACTGGAAGAATTTCTGAGGATGTCAGTATAGAATTTTAAATCACAGATAGGACTCTAAACTTGCATGGGCAATGCTCAGACCTGTTCCCTGGGATTTAAGATGATGGAGTCCACCCAGTGCTCACAGGGGGAAGATACCATAAGAACAGCCCAGCAAAACTGGTACTTGCAACTGAGAAAACCTGAGATAAGTGAGCACAGAGGCCAGCCCCTTCCTCCAGGCTGTCCCTGCAGGGTAAGGACAGGCTGGCAGGAAACAAGCTCGTGTTGCCACTGCCCTTGGTTCAGCTGAGCCGAGGTCAGAAGATTCTGCTCGGTGATTGTTGAGCTGGCACCCCTCACAAATACTAAAGTTCATATATAAATAAACAGTTGTTGCCATGATCTTTCAGGGTGTCGGAAACTTGAAAGCCTCACTCACATGCTGCTGGTCTGGCACGTCCCCGAGGCATGGAAAAATGACAGTGTTGGTAAAAAACAATGGTGGGCAAGCTGGATTTGTGTTTTAAAGCAGACTGAGATGCTCTGTGGCCAAGGTTATATAAGCACCGAGGTCAGATACAAACTCTGTGCTAATGAGAGGTCAGCAGTGATGAGGAACAAGCCAACACTGTTTTCCATTGGCAGCTTCCAGTGGCATCGCTTGCAGGGCACTGCTGTCCAGCAGAGCCCCCACACAAACCTGCTGCACTGAACTAATCACCAGTGCAGGTCCCTTTGCCATCAGAATCCCATTTGCACGTTCAGACTTGAGAAAATGAGAGCAAAGTAATCAATCAGTAAGAAAGCCTAATTCAAGGAAACAGTCTAACTAGACTTAAACCTACTGAGCAATGATGTTATCCAAAAGCAGGGCCAAAGTGAAGCTTGCCAAGATAAACATTCAGCTCAAAAAAAAAAAAAAAAAAAAAAAAAACTCAACCCTAATCACAACCGTAAGATTTGGAAAACAGAAATAATTGCCTCTGTACATATGCTTTTCACACCCTCAAATTTAATTGGGCAGCCAGAGAATTAGTTGCTCTACATTTCACTGGTTTTCCATGTTAAGACCAAAGTGGTGGTGCCAATTACAGGGAACTACTCTACTTGAAATACAGTGTATGGCTTCAAGTGCTCTGTATGTGCAGCCTGTGCTGCAGCTGAAATTAAAACTAGTGCTGAAGTTCAATTCTGTCACTTCACTACCATTAAACTTGACCTCAATAACAGTTGTGGACCTATCACACTTACTTCAAAGTAAGCATGTGTTTGCTTAAACAAGAAGTTAATTCCAAGGGCTTTGTTCTAGACAGGGTTTTCTACTGCAGAATTAGTTCAGCTGTAGAAAAACTCTGCTTGACAGACTGGAGACTCATAATCTTCAGAAAACTGCCCTTTAATGATTGTGGCGCCTGTCTGTGGCTCACAAGTCCTCTTTCCTAATTAGACATTTACCAGAAACTGGCAATTGAAATTTTCCTCTTCACTTGATGATGAATAATGCAATGCTTCTGTTATGATTTCTCTGGCAGATATTCTTTATTGTAAAGTTAGAGGAATATTTTGGCCATTAAAGGAACCTAAACAAGAGCTGATATGAAATAAACAAATGCCTAATGGTCACCTGTGATATAAATGCATAATTTGACCTACTTTGCACAAAAAATATCTTACTGCTGCATAATCTTCCTAAAATCTACAGTGCCTTTCATCTTTTCAGTGGGCTGATAAAATGCTCAGCCATAGCATGGATTTATTAGGATTTCTTTTTAAATGATGAATGATTGAAGGGATGAGTTTTGTGATGCTTTGCACTTACACATCTGTTTAATGCTACGAAGCAGGTGGCAAGAAGTCACAAGGGAGAAGGCACCAGAGACAATCACTCTGTGCTTTACTGTCACATGTCAGACATGGGCTGAGAAAAAAGGAAACATATGGAGTAATGAAAAAGTGCAGATTCAGTAAATGTGTTTTGTTGTGTTCATTAATAATGGAACAAAAGGTCAGGCTTCATTTTCACTGGGACAGGACAACTCTACAGTTACATGGACACTGGGATTGGTCCTTGCAGAGATTTGGTGAGCAAAGGGGAGCAGATCCAAGTGGCTCCCTGGAACTTGGTCACAAGTCAGGGATTTGACAGGAAAGGAACAGAATAAATAATATCAAATATACATAAACATTACATATTACAGTACTAATTTAAGCAGTGGCTATTGAAAAAAAAAAAATCTTCCTGTTAATATGGAATATCTTTAGGCAAAAGGCCAGACCAAAGCACAAATGGTCAAAATCAGGGCACTGGTTTCTTCCTTGTGTCCATACAGGGATAATCCTGGGTAGGGACACAGAGGTCCCTAATAATAACAAAAACTACGAACAGAAGTGCAACAAGAGGGTATTTTGCAGCTTCAAACCCATACTCTTTGCATTCCTGCAAAGTGAAAACTGAACATTATTTTAGAGAAAGCAATCATTCATATGCTGGAAGATCACAGCTGATAAGAATTTTTTAATTTGGCCGAGGTGCTTCAGAGCTCAGCAGAAGCTCTTATGTCTGACCTGGTGCATCCGTGTTAGTGCCATCAGATTAACCAAAAGCCAAGGAAAATGAAGATGTTTTTATCCATGTCACACCATGAGAGCTCACTGTGAGAACATGGCAGGGTGGAGGGAGGTGGTGGTGGGATTCCTGCCTACCTGAGCCCTCCTGAGGTTCGTTTCCTTCAGCCACTTCAGCTCTGCTTATGGAAAATCCAAGGTGACAAAGCTGAAGCAGCAAGGCCTCTCACTGAGAAACCCCCCAGGTTCTGTCACTGGGTTTTCTTCCCATCTTCAACACAGGTGATCTTCAGAGCTGTCCACTATTGCTCTTTCCCTGTCCTGCATCACCGGAGGCATGGACTTAAAAACATCGGGATGCTGGTAATTAGAATGATCTTAAACAGTGCCTGGGAGATGGGATCAGTTGTGCTGTGCCCTGCTGTGACCTCAGGAAGATCACTCACTCGTTCTGTGTTTTCATCTTCGCATCTGCACGAGATTCCTTTTGTCTGTCTGCTTGGAGCAGGTCTCCAGAGGCAGCACTGCCTTTTGCTGTGTGCTTGCATAGTCTGATATGCTGCTAACATTATATCAGTATTATCTGAAGTGCTGGTCTGTGCACCAGAAACTTGTACTGCTCTGATTTTGAGGTATGGTGTTAAATACTGCTTTATCCAAACGCTGAGTGCTGGAAGGCCATAGCAGGGGAGAGCTCCCTCCAAATCTTGGTCTTTGACCATCTCCTTTCTCTCTGTGCACTACAGGGACCTTTGGTCTGATTCAGTACAAGAATAATTACTTTTGCTACTCAAATTCAGCTTGAATCTGAATAACATTGCACCCTCGACTAAAAGGGTTTTATGTTTTTTTCATGCTGTTCACTCTCATTGTGTGTTATTTTAAACATAAATACAGAATACACAGCTTTCTGAAAGTCGTCGTTCATAAAAACCTGTCATTTGCTCTACTCGAGGAACACATAGACATCCCAAGGTTTGGGAAAAGCACACGTGGGAAGGGCAGGAGCATTTCCCAAGGAGCCACACTGGAGATGCAGTGCTAGAGGTGGACAAAGCAGAGGATGTGAGAAAACGGGTAATTACACTTGCTGAATCCCAGTCATTAGTAATTCATGGTTATTTATGGCTCATTTGTACCTCACTCAGAGATCCCATTGATTGGCCCCCTCTGGGTCACTCTGCAGAAATGGCAGAGAGAGGCATTAAAAGGGGAGGCCTGTAAACTTCTGGCTGTGTTCTACATGGACCTGGGTTATTAAACCATGAAAAGATGCACAAAAGATCAGTTAAAAAAAAAATAAGGAAAAGCATTTCTGTCCTGATATAAAGTCATTTAACATGATTCATGCTTATTTAAGAAAGAAGGGCTCCAAATAAACTTTGCTTCTAGTGAAAATCGAAAAGTCTCAGAAGCCCCAGCATTGCTCTGTGTTTTCATTGAAGCAAATGATAAAATTCCCTGTGGTTTTATTTTGAGTAGTGATCCACAGGAGCAGACCCTGAGAACCCAACCAAGAGCATCTTAGTATGCTGCAGACAGTCCTGGCACTGCCTTGGCAATACGTAAATGTGCTAATTACTGGCCAAATAAAAATTCCTTTATTTCTAGGGTCTTTCTCCCAAGATTTTCCATTTGCAAGTTAACGGTTTGGAGAACAAATCTATTCTGTGCTCTTAAGGAAAAGAATTTTTCCTTGGTCTGAACTGTTTTGTGATGGATGGCTCGCAAGGCAGAAGGGAAATGCACGCACATGGAAACAGTCTATTACTAAACAATATAATTCTGGGGTTTTGAAAAAGAGGGAGACTGTACATATGAGGGAAATAAAAGAGGGATTAGATGGAGCTGCAAGAAGAATTAACCTGTATTTTGAACCTTTTTTCTCCAATTCCTGAGGAAAATGGGGAGTATAAAATAGGCTTTTTGCTGTTCTTGCTTCTATAAAAATCTTTAAAGTTGTGCTGCTTTTTGTTAGTATGCAGACTCCTTAAGAACTTGCTAAAGAAGTGAATCAGACCATAAAGAGCATTTTAAATGGAGCACAGACGTCTGTAGTCTAACAGAACTAGCATTTTTATGGTGCACTTCCCAAGGATTTGCATGAATTTCTACAAAGAAAAGCTGCTTACTCATTCTTAGGCAAAAAAGTGGGTTTTTTTTCTCTGTGACATTTATGAGCCATAGAAGAGCCAACAAGCTGTACAATGCATACAAACGTTTATCATTCCTGGCATTAAACCCACAGAAATCAGTCTACATTAATGAAAAATAATAATTTTCTTTTATTGAAACCTGTCTGGTTTCTGCCGAGTGCTCCCAACATCCAGAAAACAATGTTACACCCTATAGCTGCTAAAATAAAATACACAATAATTATAACTAAACTGTTGTGCCCAGGGATTTGGTGGCTTTCTCAAGCTTTCAGTAACTACTTCCCAGTGCCTAAAGCTGGTTCATCTGTATATTGCTCATGCCTGAGTGCTGAGCTCCTCCATTCCCTGAGCATCCTCCCCACTTTCTCTTCTGGCAGCCCTTTCCTGTCACAGCCCTGTCCCGGTGTCCCCTCCCAGGGCTCCTGCGTGTGCTCCTGCTGTGGCTGCAGGTGGGAAACTGGGAATCAGCTCCAGGAGCATCCTGATGTTAATTCTGGCCTCACAGGAAAAGGGAAACCACCACTGCTGGGGTTTCCATGAGCACTGTCAGAAGGAAAAGAAAATCAGAATTGGGGGCAACCAGGAGGAAATTTCGTCCACTTGTAAGCAAGTGACATATTTTGAGATACCTGAAAGCCTCTGCCTTATGTCTGCCATTGGGAAGTAGCCTTCTCTTCCCACCCAGAGAAATAAAGCGTGTAAATCTCTTACCTTGCTCAATAATTAAACAGCAGCTATTGATAAAATGACATTTATGTAACAGCACAACCCTGTACTATCCTGCCTTGTACCTCAAACAAAAATAAGAATGTGTTTTCTAGTAGCAAAGAACAATTCTGCCATCCCAGCCTTGGCTGCAAATTCCTGTTGCCTTGCACAGGAGGTCCAGCCTTGTCCTCACAGTGAGAAGGCTGGAAGGCTCCAGCCTCTGGACTCTGTGCCAATTCTGACCTCAGGAAATTAGCATCTAAACAGTGGCACTTGGCTCAGGAATCGCTGGACAATCCCAAACCTCTCAGTAGAACAATTGTTAAAGTAAAAGCACAGATATAAATATAAAAACGTGAGAAAATCTGTCCTTGCAAAAAGGTATTTCACTGTGACATATCCAGAATTAACAGAAGAAGGAGATTTCAATAGGAGGGATGCCAAATGCCTTGCACAGCTCCAGCAGAGAGGAGCTGATGTATATCCAATCCCTTATACACTCACAGCACTGGATAATTATATGGAAAGCCATCTCCTAGTGAGGTAGAGCAAATTCTTCACAAGCCTAAAGAAATAGGAAGGTTTTTTTCTGTTTGTTTTTTTTTTTTTCCTCTTCTCCTTGTTGAGAGCATCACTGATCACAAATCATCACTGATTTATTTGTTTTTTCTACTTAATATGTAGCTACCAACTAAGAGATTTGAAACCAGACTCAGGAAGGCACTTGGTTCATACCAACCCTACACCCCCCAAGATCTCACTGCCTGTTTTTACCCTTTTATCTCCAAGGTAGCACTCAAATGTTTCCAGCCTTTTTCATGGCTGTTCGGAGTCAGATCTCAAACTATACCCACATATTTGCTGCCTTCACACCTCCTAAGCTGTCATGGGATGTTCCTCAACAATTCCACCTGTTATTTAGGGTTTCTCAGTGAAGTTCTTCTGCTTGCATTTGAGGCCAGATACAGCATATTAGACTTTTTTTATTCTTCTTTTCATTAATTCCTGTTTAGTTTTCTGACCATTTACTTCCTGGCTATAGGAATTAATGAGAGCTCCATGATCAAAATGAGAGTTGAAGCCATCGTTTCCTTCTGTGTGTTTGCTGGGATCACCCGTTTGGATTTGTGCCATGGCTTCCTCTGTTCTGCCTTCAGGCATCATCTCTCTTTTTTTTCAATTACAAATATCCATCACTTCTACCTTAATTGACCATGGCAACATTTTCCTTTCCATTCTCTCAGTCTGGCCATGGAATGCTGGTGGCACACTCAGCTTCGTAACTTCTTGATTTGCTCTTAATGTCCTCTCTCAGTCAGAGCCTGAGCTGAGGCACTGCAAAAGCAAAACACCCCTTGACTTCAGTGAGCATCAATCAAGCTCAAGACTATTTTATTTTCATTCCAAGTATTAAAACTGCCAGGAGACACAGACCTCCCAGACAGGATTATGCTATCTTTATCTATAGATTTCTTGCTGCCTCTATAGATTTCTTGGTCCTCTCTCCAGCTTACTTTGGTGCAGAATATACAGTGCATACTATAAAATAAAATACTGTAAATGCTATTCTATTTTATAATCATTGCATAGCTTCTATTAAAAAAATAAAAATTCAAGCATCCCTTCCTTATTTACTGTCTGGTCCTAATACAGAGTATTTATGTCCCTGCCTCATGCAGTGGCTAAACCCACTATCTGCTGCACCACAAATTTCATCCAAGTCCATTCAGCTCCATTTAACTCCAGTCTCTGCACTTTATCTGCAGCATTCTCCATATTCACTATATTTCCAATGCTAAGAAGGTCCAAAAGCTAAGCATTTCACCCTTTCAGACAAGTTAATATATCCATCTTTTGTGCCAGGAAAGATCCCATTGTCTCTGTCACATGGCGTGTTCCTCAGAAATTATGCATATTTGTCGTTTTTTGGCAGTCTTCTGAAGCACTCATGTGCATGGATTTTTTTTTTTCCTGTGTTATTTCAGATGTAACTGTTTATAAAGAAAAAAATTGCTGAGCACAATTCAGCAGCATTAGGAATAAATTCTTAGGAATATAAAGCCACCCTTTTTTTAACAAAGCAAAGCTTTACAGATGTATTTATTTAATTTATATATTATGTATTTCTTGGCTTTTAAGCACTGGAAATAATTATTTGCCAATTGTAACAAATTTTCCAGATAGAAACTATGCGTATTAGTATCACCTATTTGCTAGACTCGGGATTAGCCACAAGTACTGACTACACAGACACCAGAAATCAGGCCATTGAGATCATCCCAGTATATTTCTCTTCTGCATCATTTTTGTGCTACTAAAATTAAAATACCAATACCTGCTACTTCTTCTAGACTAAAAAGCAATTTATCTCTGTTATGCATAAGCAGACTTGGGAATTACTGCTTTTTATTATCCAAATATTTAGCACTGCCATCCTCATTTCCCTTTAGTGGAAAATGATATTATTGGTGTGCTGAGATGGGAAATGCTTAGAAAAAAAAGTAATTGCAAACTATTCACTGCTCAATATTTACCACGTGTTATGGCACTTGCTGCAGGTTTTTTAGGAACCAGATTCAGAAATGGAATTCCCTGCTGTAAAGCACTTTTAAACATATTTTTGCATCACTGCGTATTCTTTCATAATTTGTTTGGGCAGTTCTGACCTCGTCTCAGATCAGCATCTACCACAGTGGCCAAGGCTGCTGATCAGAACAGGAACCTGCAGAGCTAAAGGGATTCCACTCAGCTGGGGTTTAGGAATCAGTCTCTTGTAAGGGACCCCACAGACTGGCCCCAAAATCATCCATCATGTGGACAGCTACTGTGCAGAGGAGTGTTTGCCTTGCATGATGTGGGTGCTGCCAGTTCATAGAAACACAAACTTTTAAAGACAAAATCCCCAACCATCTTTGGAATGTGTTAAGAAACTCATAGTAGCAGCAGTACAGTGACTTATGCCTTCATTTCACTGTAATCGTTGCCTTCTTATCAAACCCATACTTTAAAACTGCATGCACATCAAATATAGTTCTGCTTGTAGAGTTACCAATTTACCAACTGCAAGCTGAATGCCAGAAAGTCACAAACCTTTTCCACACAAGATCCCTCTCAGCAGGAGAGGGTTTAGATTCAAGTTTAGTTGGCTCATCACCCCAGTTCTAAACTCTGGTCCCATGTCCTTCTTCCTGGCTGTACAGCACCTTTTCTTTTTCATGGCATTATCAGCTTGCAGACAACATAGTCAGGAAACTGCTTGGAAATAATTCCTGTAGTAACAATTTACGACACAGTCCAGCTAGTACCGCCTGTTCCCTGCATGACATCAACCTGTCCTTGAAGTTATGATTATTTATGTAACAATTGCATAGGAGAGCACAAAGAGGATGCCAGTCCATGGATTTGCAGAAATAAAAGTGTCCTAAGGAACCTAAATTAAAATACAGGCCTGTAGTAAACTGTGTGTAATCCACGTTCTTTACAGCATTTGGGAATGGACTGGAAATCTGGCCTTTGTAGGATTTTACCAGGTCTTGCTATAAAGATGGAGAAAGGACCTTCATGAATAGTTTCCTGCTCAAGAGTTATTCTGAGCACATTTCTGAAAAACAATATACACTGCAATTTAGATTCTTTTATTGTGATTGCTTGTTGGGTTTAGTCATACAAAAAAAAAAATTAGGATGCACGCACTAAAATGTGCAACGTTTAATTTGCAGCCAATAATAAAACTCAAACCATAATCAGCATTTCCTTTTTCCACAGAAAACATTACGCTGAACCTAATTTTACAGCTGTACAAACTGTTTTAAAGTAATCTGCTCAATTGGGCGAGTTAATGATATTTAATTTGACCAGGCCAAACTTTACATGCTGTGCATTACTGGGAGCAGTCGTGTGCAGTGCAAGTGTTTGTGTGATGTAAATGCCATGCTAACACCTTCCCCTCTCAGCTGGCTTCACAAAAATCCTGGTGTCATCACCTCTCTAAGGCAGGGAAAAAGTGCTAGCTGCACAAGGTAATTCAACAGAAATTTAGCCTTTTCAATCTGTTCTGCACTCAAGTTAACCCTCTTTATATCAGCCAGCTCTTTGCCCTGGGCAATATCTAAAGTATGGGCCAAATTCAGTTATTGTGCTGAGTAATGTTCTCATTCACGTGCCCCACTTACTTTAATTTGACTACACAGTGTGCACTTAGTGTGCTGTGTCAATTCTCTTCCCAGCCCCCCAGTTCCATGGCCTGGCATGTCGTGTTATTTCTATCCACTACTCTAAAATTGCGTTTTTTATTGCAGCGACTGAGTATTACCATCACGTTTCATCTGAAAAATTGTTTATCAGACACAAACACATAGTTTTGTAGCTTGGGTTTTGTTCAGCGAAAAGGTGAAGAGTCTAAAAAGCAAACCAAAACTAGAAAAACTACAGGAGAATCAATAACTTGCTGTGTTTGAACAAGGGCTGAGGGAATTCCAATCTGCAAGAGACAAATGGGGTGCTGGTTTGTGCTTCACGTCAAAGAGCGAACCCAGTAAGATCTATCAAAATAAAAGGCAGAGCACAGGATTTGTAAAAAAAAAAAAAAAAAATGGGCAAATGAGAGATACACAAGATTGTGGGGATCATTCCTGGCACTGGCTGCTCACAACTTGGCGATGCCTAAAGAGGCTGACCCAGCACAGAGGCTGCACAGAGTTAAAGGAATAAAGCAGGGATTTATTAAAAACCCTTCCAAGGATTCACCTTGGGCAGTGCAAGAGCCCGGCCATGGCTACAGCCAGGATGGACCCTGGGTCACGAGTTCTCACACTTTTATCAGTTTTGCTCCATTTCCACCTTGGGCTTCATTGTCCAGTCCCAGCTCCAGGTTCTGCAGTCCCACCCTCCCAGATTCTCCCCTCCATTCTCTGCTCTTTGCACTTTTTGGGGTGAAGCTGCAGCGGTGTCCTTGGCTGTGGGGCTGGAAAAGGATTGTTTTGTGTGCCTGAGCTGTGAGCAGAACTTGAAACACTCGGTGTGGACTTCAGAGTTATTTACTAAGGCAGTGCAGAACCTGGAAAATGTGAGAACTCAGACTGAAGGCATCACTGGGATGGCTCTGCTGGATCCCTGACAGCTTTGCTGCTTTCTCCCCGCAGGTCAACGGGAAGGATTTATCCAAAGCCACGCACGAGCAGGCGGTGGAAGCGTTCAAGACAGCCAAGGAGCCCATCGTGGTGCAGGTGCTGAGGAGGGCCCCGCGCCCCAAGGCTTTCCCCAGCACCCAGGAGCCACAGCTGGTGGATGTGGGCACGCAGACCGACATCACCTTCGAGCACATCATGGCCCTCAGCAAGATGGGCTCACCCACCCCTCCTGTCCCCGTGCTCGACCCCTACCTGCTGCCCGAAGAGTAAGCAATGCTTTTACAGCCTCAGAAATCCTCGTGTGCCATCGAGTCGCCACTTTATGTGTTTTATTTATTTTTTATTTAATTTTAAAAATAGATAAAGAATATAATTATAATATAATTATAATTAGTTTTATATGTGATCATATATTATAAAATTAAATATATATTTGCGATATAATGCATAATCATATGCGATATATTATATATTATAATTCTAGAATAATACATTAATTATTCATTCTTATAATAATTTTATTATAGTATAATTATTTATTACATTACTTATAATATTTATATAATATAATAATATATAATGTAATAATTATATATCATTATATATTCTATATAATTACATTTTATGTTTATATATTATATATAATTAAATATATTTTAATTATATATAATTAATTAATAGTATTATTTATTTATTATTGTGTTTTATTTTCTTTTTGCTAGGGCAGGGATTAAATCTGTGAGACAGTATTTCTTGTTTGGGCTTAGAAGTTTATTAAATCCTATTTATATTATAGGTCTATAAGCTGAGTTTTACAGCACTTCAAGCTAACAAGCTAAAAATGGAGACTTTTTTTTACAAGGTCTTTTAAGGGTCAACTGTTCAATTAAGAAAAGCTACTTAAATTATTTTTAATTTTTAACTTAATAACTAACCACTTGCTATGCAGACTTGCTAATCTAATTACACAAAATTACCCAAACTCATGACTAAAAAGATGAAGAAGAAAGACAAATTTCCACCCTAAAACTTTTATCTTGCTTTATGTATATTACTGCATTCTAAAACCTAAAAAATTTAAGTTTTCCACTATGTGATATTACACACTTCTATTCAAACTACACATTCATGATTCCAGTTTTATTACTTAATTTTGGAAGCCTTTTCCACGGCCTCAGATCAAAAGCCGTGTTTTTTCTTGGGGGTCAGTGCCTGTTAGCACAGAAAGTCTCAAATTCTCAGTTCCTGGGGTTCCAACAGCGTGTTAGAAAGAGTTCACTATGCTGGTAAACATGTACTCCCAGAAGTAACCAGGATTCGTCCACCCCGAGCCATAACTCACAGCATTTTCATTTTTCCTACACATTAGCAAGACATTACTCACATGAGTAATGCCACTGAGTCACAACGTGGCCTCATAAAGCTCTTTTTTTTTTTTTTTTGCTAGCATTTGGTGGATAAAGTTATTGCATTTGGTAATTCCTCTCACTGCCTCTTTGGGTTGCTTATGTTTTAACTTTATTTTTTATGGCTGCCATAAATTGTGTAATGCTAAGAGCTGCTCCATTCTGCTCCAGCGTATTAATTACTTTATTATAACCCTGCAGCGCTGTTACTCAAATAAGTTATTTTCTGGGACTAAAATCACTTACCAGTGTTGTCATGGATGTTTTAGAATCAAATTTTAATTATTGTTAATGGTGATTTGATGCTTTTGTACTTACAAGTACAAATGACAATTATCTGCTGGCGCACGCACCCCCGCCCTGCCATGCTGCTGGAGAGCAGAACAGCTCCCCAAGGAGCCCCTGCAGATGGCTGTCATCCTGCCACGCATCTCCACAGGGAGCAGGGGATGGCAAGGATGCAAAGGATTCGGGTTCCGACCCTCTCAGTTGCTGTGGGTGAGAGACTGATGTGGTGGAGCCACATTAACTTTCACACACGGAGCCAGGACCTTTCCCTGTGTGTGCCTGCTCCTCTCAGACTCTCTCTGCTCATACTTGAAGGGTGCTTCCAGTGGATATTCCAGCACGGCCGCCTATTCCCAGCCCGTTGAAAATTCAAGGACAGCAGCACAATTTAGTGGAAACACTTGACAAAAGGAGCTTTGAGCTGGCAGTGAACAAACAGCAGGGCTTGGAGCGTGTGGAGAGGACGTGATTGTTCCTAGGGGCTCAGACACTGCACCTGCCAACCTCATCTGCAGTCCGGGCTTTTAGTACCTCTGACTTGCCAACTGCAAAACCAGTTACACCTACAAAATGGCAAAGATTCACCGCTGATGAATCATTTAGGAAAAAATTCTTCCCTGTGAGGGTGGTGAGGCTCTGGCCCAGGTTGCCCAGAGGAGCTGTGGATGACCCATCCCTGGAAGTGTCCAAGGCCAGGCTGGAGCACAGCCCGGTCTAGTGGAAGGTGACCCTGCTCTGCCCATGGCTGCGTGGAATGAGATTTTCCTTGAGGTGCCTTCCACCCCAAACTGTTCCATGATTTTATCACTCTGTGATTTAGGTCACAACGTGCCTGGATTATTCCAGCTTAACCCTATCAGCTTCATGTTGTTCCTGAATGATCAGACAGATCCCAGCTGCCAGATCACCAGTGTCCTTGCCCTGAGCTGGAGGTGTTGGTGTTTCCTCACAGCCCTTCTCATACAAGGGTGCACTCGTCTCTAGGGGTGTGCTGGCACCCAGCACCTGAAAGCAGAGTCATTTTTTCCTGGTGTGCCCTCTCACTTCTCCCAATTCCGTTCAGATTTATCTCGCCTGCCTCTCACAACTTGACTACCCAAGCCAATTAGCAGATGCTGTTACATAAATAGCCTCAGACATTTATCTAGTTAACAGAGAATTAAAGGGAGTTTACTTTCGCTGCAGATAGAACAATCCAGCACAGGAAACAGTGATCACAAAAGCATTACACTGCTTACAACTTCCAAAGTAAAGGCAGTGGAAGTGTGGGAGAGCTCGCAGTAAAAAGCAGCAGGCCGTCCTCCTACAATCCATGGAATTTTCATTTAAAACACTTACTGGGGTAAGTGGTGTATCTTATAGAATTAACCACACGCAGCTCCTCGGTGTGGGGGCTAGTCCATCATCTCCCCTACAAGCTTGGAATGTATTAATAAGTTCCACTAAAGTCCTGAGTGCTGTCCTAAAAAATACCTTTTTTTTTCCAGCCATCCATCCGTGCATGAATACTATGACCCAAATGACTACATGGGAGGAATTCATCAAGAAATGGACCGGGATGAGTTGGAATTGGAGGTACTTAATCTAACTATTTCATTTCCATATGCACCTCAAGGTCTTTGAATTGTATAAAGTGAAAAGACTTTTCAAAGTAGATATTTGTGATAACATTGTTCACTAGTTGCTGATACCTTTATCACTCCATTGAACTGTGAGCCAGGAACTGCTGATCTTCAGCTAACAAATTAACATAAATAATGAAGTCATTGATTCCTTTAATTAAAGTCTGTGTAAGTGTGCTGATTTAGGCTTTCTGAAAATCTGAAAGGCTCTGCTGAGTGGCAGGGCCTGTTCCACATAACCACAGTAAAAATGTGTGAGTTTCCCTTAAATATTTCCTGGCTGAGAAACAGATGTTCTTAATCATACAATTTTGAAGTATGTTAAGTTTACAAGACAAGGCCAGGATAGATTTGCCACTATACTAAGCTGTTCCTCCTTTTTTCATTACTTCAGTGACATATGTATATGTATGAAATTACAGATAATAAAAGTTCAACCAGTCGTGAAGGTACGCAAGGTCTTTTCCCTGCCAAACCTTTAAAAATCACTTTTGGTTTTAGTGCTTGTATAGCCCATCAGAAGTTCGTCTTGAGTTTTCTCATTCCTAATTTTAATAACCTGCTCCCAACCATTCAAGGTGCAGCACAGAAATTGTGGGGTTCTGCAAGATACTTAAGCAGTACTGACCCAGTAAAGTGCTTTTAATTATTTGCAATAAATAGTAGCAAAATATCCCAATAGTTCTAGCAATGTCTGACCCAGCAATGTCTGACCCAGCTGATCCATCCAAGATTATCAGTAAGAGAATATTTTATACCCTTAGCTGTCTTGCACTTCTGATTTCTTAGATCCTGGTCTTGCTAAAACCTGTTTGTCAAAGCAAGCAGTGCTGACCTGCCTGAAGCTCTGCTGAAATCAGTGCAGATTTATCAACAGCTTCAGTGGGAGCAGAGTTCAGTCTTGCTATGAGCACCAGGTTGTTTCCTTCTATAAAAGTGTTTGCAGGATCAAGGACTAAAACCCCATAAAGAGTTTGCAAGCTGTCCTCAAATTCTGCAGATCTGGTAGCAATTCATCTCTGTATACAAACGTAAATCAAAGGCAGGATAAAATCAAAGTGCCAGTAAAACAAATGCTACTTAGCAGACTTCAAGGCCTTACTTTTCAAACAAGTGCCTTTTTTTTTTTCTCTTTAATAAAAAAAAAATGCAATCTAGATTTCAGTCTCAAAGGAAAATGTAGAACAAATCAGTGTTTTCTACCAGTATCTTTCCAAAATCTACTTTTTAGGAAATCTAATATTGTGGATAAATTAGAACGCTTCCATTAGAAGGTCAACCAGTTGAGCTGAAAACAGTTTAAACACACGTGCTCCAGTAGCCAAAACTTAATATGCCTTAAACCACAGCATTAATAATTTTGACATTGATATAGTACTTGATGGCAAAAGGTGATCAGCTCAGTAACACGGGCAGATGAACATTAGCAAAGTCTCTGTAGCCTAATAGTATTTCTTAAAAACCACTAAAGATTCCTGTTCAAATTGTAAAGACTATGATCAATGGTAAGGTCAAAGTGCTAACAGGGACTCAACTGGCTGGTTGCTTTTTTGTTTGCCTTTTGATAGATATGTTTTAAAAGACCACAAAGGCACTGTTTCATTGACTGCAGCAGGAATGTCGAAAGTAAGAAAGCCATCAAGTCAGCCTTCTGGGTTTCTATGTCTATAAAATGTGCTTTGAATTTAAATCAGAAGCTCCTCATCTAAACTTTTATGGTCTATAACTGACTGGTTCGTGATTTGTAACAAGCAAACAAGACGAAAAAGGTGAAACAGCCAACTTTGCAACAAACCTCCAATGTAAATATCCATAGGAAGGAATTTATGTTGGCAGTATTGCTGAGATGCCAAAATTGTGTTCTCGGTTTTGTCTCAACATTTATCTTAAAATTGATGACTCAGAGGTAACTGCCATATATTCTCTGCTACAAAAATAAATAAATACCATTTCTTTTCTTTTGAAGTTTCCATGCCACAAGTAAAGAGAAACTAAATTGCAAACTCCTATTTTATTATAAATTAAAAGTGCATTCATTCTTCACGGAGGCCCAGCTAGAAGTCATTTCAGGCTCATAAAGGAAGAATAATGTCACTCCAGGATTCCCCAGCAGTGTTATGCATTAATATGTTTATTCAAACAAGTCTGTCCAGCTGTCAGACATAGCCCAAGCAAGGGCTCTCTCCGTGGAACTTTCTCACATTACAAAGGAGAACATTCTACATCAAAAAGGGGCCTGTTCCCTCCCATTTGACTTTCTGTCTTCACCCTTCCCAATATGCAACTTGTATGTAGGTCTTTCTTTCTAAGAAAAGAACTGAACTCAACTGAATGGTTAGTTAAGAGTCAGTGAAGCTTGGAAATGAAAATTACATTAAATGTTTGCTACTGCTGAGAAATTTCCCTCTGATACTCTCACTCAGTCTTGGACAGAAATGAAGCATTCTTGTCAAAAGGCTGAAGAAGGACACCAAATTAGTTCAAAGAGCTTTTTGCCCACCCAGTGCACAGCTCCCAGTGTTCCCAGCATGAAACCACAACATCTGATCAGCAAACGAACACACTGAGCACAAAAAAAAAATGTGCTTCAAGCTCTGAAATTAATACTTCACTGCTTTTAGGAAACCATGAATAAAAGCTGAGTACCAGGGTTTCAAGCGCTCCCCTTTGTGCTGTACTTTGCTACTTTGGTTGAAACTTTTCTTTTACTTCTCCAATAATCTGTTTGCAAGGGAGGCGAGAGGCGAGACTGAACATGGGGATTGGAAGGCTCCATCACAGGCACTCTGCAATTTTTATTCCATCCTGGTTTGCAAAACGTTTCAAAGCATCTTTTATGTGAATATATTTCTTCTCTATGAAAACTCCAGCTCTGCAGGGAGTTGCACTGATCAGGAGCTTCTCAAGGCATTGCTGTGTCTTGGAATACAAAGAGCTGCAGCACGAGCAGTCCTGCTTCAGGCAGTGATTGAATATGTAAAGGTTTAAAAAGCTTCACAGCTGTACTTTCTAACACAAATATTTGTATGTTCTTTGTTTGGAACAAACGCAGAAGTGGTGAAACCTTTCATCTGGCTCACAAGCCAGCAATGAAAGGTTGTCCTCCCTCGGCTCTCTGGGGGTTTTCAGCCTGGCCTCCACACCTCGTGCTGTGTGAGAAAGGTCTGAATTATGGAGCTCTGCCCATCTGCTTGGCAGAGAGCCTGGGCATCCTCCAGGTTATCTCACTGAGGCATCCCAAACCTCTTTTCATCAGGGTGAGAAACACTTTTCTTCAGCCTTCCCCACTGGGGACTAAAGCCTCCCTGGTCTGACAGAGAATTCCCATCACAGAGCTGGGCTGCCACAGAACCTTCCAGGTAGATTTCTACTTCTCTAGAGCAGAGAAATTTGGAAAGAAAATCTGGTTGATAGCATTTTCTCCTTTGCAAATGGGAAGGGGTGGGATTTTTTTTTCCCATTTCCCTGTGTTGAAAAGCACTTTGATATGAAAATACAAATGTAAAGATTACTTCCTTAGGTTCAAGAAGGCCTGAACAAGATTTTCCCTCCTGCTGTAGCAGGGTCAGCTGCCAAAAAGTAGCGAGAGGGCCTGATGCAGTATAAAAGGAAATAGTCCTTTATATTTATTTCCCTGACATTCTTTTCTGTGTAAAACCTATTAATGGAAAAGCAAAAAAAAAGGGGGACCCTGTTGGTCAGGTATGGCAGAGGTCAGCACAGGAAAAGAACCCACCACACCTTACAGAGAGAGGGAGAAGGACAGAGCACTTATCATGCAAGCTGTGGATGAGGCTTTCTCAGTGACTGAACTATTTTTACCCATCACTGTCATTTCAGATCTCTACTGCTCATTTCTGTCTTGTTAGAGAAAGGACTCTGATTTTTATAAATTTGCAGGCAGGCCGTAATTCTAAATCAGCAGTACAATAATTCAATAATCCTCTGCAAATGAAGGATCTTCTGAGCTTATAGAGGTTAATTTACTATTATCACTTGCTCCTAACTCATTATGATGAGTGGTTGCAGGTATAATGTCACAGGGCATGTTCATTTCTTCTTGTCTTGCTGCAAATGCCAGATGGATTTCAGCAACCAGCTCTGTGAGCCCTCCTTGGCTCCGGATTTGATGAGGAGCCAATAATCTTTCAGACACTTCTCTTTGCACAGACTATTTTGAAAGAGCATCCAAATCCTCCTTTGAACGTCTCTCAAAATGTCACTTTTACCTGATCTGAAGAAGCAGATCTGAATTGTCTGCGAGTGTAAAAATTCTCGTGGATGGAATTTTCACATTTATGGTATTAACCCAGCCCCATCATTCCCACACTTTGTGGGTAGCACCTCTGCCTGCCAGCTGCTTTCTGTGGATGCAGAGCAGGTGTGGAATAACCTCCAGTTATTACTGCCCAGGAATGCAGCCCCTGAGACAGAACTGCAAGAAATGGCAAATCCTGTGGCATGGCAAACACAGGGATTGACACCTTTAACGTTCTCCAGGCCCATATTAATTTTCTTCTGTTTAATTAATTCCTGGTACAATTACTCAAGCTGCCATAATACCTGTACTTGCAGGTGCCAGTTTTCCATTTTCCCCTTTCATGTATCTCTGCATTACACAGACCTGCCTCTGAATATGAAAAATAACCTTTGCTTTGAAGACTCTGGTGTTGATTCTTCAACTCCAACTGGAATTGCGCACTTTTATCTCTCAAATATTTCAAACCTTTATGATTATATTAAAACTTTACTGAGACAAAGGCCCAGAGAAAGCAGCTGTTCCTATGTTTAAGTTCATAAAATTATCATATTTGGGTAGCATCAAATCCACTTTCTTTCTTCCTACCAAGGACTAGGGGGATTGTACCCAAGAGTGAGTCTGTCAACTAATTACTCAAAAAATTCAGGTTCTAAACACCTGCTCTATACATTTTTTTTCTGCTCTAGTATTTTTTCTGCTTTATTTCTGAGTGTGTTTTTAAACAACAGATACCTCTTTTCACTTCAAAACATACATTATTTATCAGATTATTTATTACCTTCCAGTATATCACAGGTGACGTCTCAGATGGTGCAATTTAAATACAAACCCATACTTCATAGTTATACACTATATAGTTATAGTTATACACTGTTGGAAAAACACCTATTGTTAGTCAAAACATGTGGCAAGTAAGAATCAAAATAACAGCTTGCTTCTTCTTTTCCTTCCACTCCAAATGTTTGTAGTTTCACAGGATCTATTTAAGCAATTGCCAAAGCCACCACATATTTCTGTTTGGTTTTGTGGGGTATTTTTAACATTATATACACACACACACACACACACATATATATATATATTCACTACCAGTGTGGCAAGCAGTAGAATGAGCCACAGCACAAATTTCTTGCCACATTTTCAAATCAACAAAGTATACAAAAGCATTCCTGAAGATAATGAAACTTTTTTTTTGTTAAAATATGCAGAGAACATGGGAATCATTCTGGGCCTGAATTAGGCTAAATCCACAAATTCCTACCTCACCCCCCCCATTCACTTCAAGGATAAATGTAGGATCAGCTATCAGACCTGAATCCACTTTGTCTCATCTTTCCTCTGAAGAATGTCCATCTCCTTTCTAGAAAGCTCCAAAGCTTTAGAAATCTGAAGAAAACCCTGCTATTAAACATTGTGTTCAAACCTTTAAGTAACAAAAGAGGGGGGGATAAGCACAGCAGTTCACCATGGATCCTATTGATTGAAACCACTTAAATACCAGCTGAAATGTCACTGACATTTACAGCTACGCTTCTTTAGGGGGAAAAAAAAAAGAAATTACACATGTTGACAAGTAAATAACATGAGATTGCTGATCTTGGCAGCTGTCAGCTAGACACACCAATAAATTATTCATATCAGCTTGTTTTATTGTCTTGTCCCTTCCAAATGGCACAGCAACAGAGATGTCAGAAAGAAGGAGCTGTGTTATCAGACTTTTGCTCTGGAGTGGCAGGTCCAAGCACAGATACAGGGTGCAGGGTCTGCCCTGGGCTGGGACACCCCTCGGGTCCCACTCTGTGCCTTTGCCTGGTCCCACTTTTCCCTTTGCAGCAGAGCTCAGATCCTGCCTGACCTGAGGAGGAGCAGGACCTTGCCCTCACCTGAGGAAGTAAAAGCACAACTCCAGGTGCTTTCACACCTCTGTCTGTGCAGAAAAATCCTTCCTCCCCATGGCAGCATCCTCAGGACCTGCAGAGCAGTCACACGAAGTTGGTCAAACACATTAAACCCCCGGGGTGTCCCTCAGAAGCAAAAAGGCAGGACTGAAAGATGCCACAGGGATGGTCACCAGCCAGGAACATCCCACAGCCTGGGGTATCTCCATGGGTTTTACAACCCTTCCCACCAACCAGTGACACACAGCAGCAGTGAACACTAAAAGAAAAAAGGAGAGAGAAAAGGGGGAGAGAAAAGGGGGAGAGAAAAGGGGGAGAGAAAAGGGGGAGAGAAAAGGGGGAGAGAAAAGGGGGAGAGAAAAGGGGGAGAGAGAAAAAGAGAGAGAAAAGGAGAGAGAAAAAGAGAGAGAAAGAGAGAGGAGAGAAAAGAGACCACACTCAGGAATTCCTTGTGGAAAAAAAAAAGCACAGAGGAAGAATATACATTTTTAAGATGGGTTAAATATCTTGGAGATTAACAAGACCACCATGACCTGCTGAAAACAAACATTTGCAAGATACTGAAATGCTTATTATGTTTCTATTACCAATACCAAATGCTTTGTTGATAATATATTGATCTTCAGTCACACTTTTGAGAAATTTATTAGGTGACTTCATGAAAATTATACAATTTAAAGTAATAGAGTATTATAGGTTTTTTTTCTGAAAAGCCAGAGAATTACCCTGTTTATTAGGAAATATGTATCAGCTGTGACAAATATTGAAATCACACTTCATAAGTATTTTAGCCTTTGAAGTCTTACCACTACATGAAATATAGGTAATTTTTCTTCCTTAAGATCAATAAAAGGTCTATTTTCAAAATGACTTCCTATTGATTGAAGGGTCAAAAATGTCCCAGGTATTGATTGTCTGCATATAATCACGTTTTGCTCAGTAAGTTAACCTCCTCTACAAGTGAAATGAAAAGACATCCACTATATCACTTAAGCAAAATATTTTCATTGCATTTGAAAAATTGCTTCCATCAGTCACCAGTGCCTCACTGACAATGTATTTTCCTTTTTTTTTTTTGAAAACCTCAGGAAGTGGATTTACACAGAGTGAACAGCCAGGACAAGCTTGGCCTCACTGTCTGTTACAGAACGGATGATGAAGATGACATGGGTATTTATGTGAGTGAGGTAAGATTGAGCTGCTTTCCTTAAGATACCATTTGTCTTTTCAGCTGCATTGTTGGGCAGTTAAGACATTTATCCTGTTTGTACCATGTTGCATAAATAGCCAAAAATACAGTAATTGGAAGAAATTTTAATTATTTTCCTTTTCTCCAAACTGAGTGCAGTCCTGCTCCCACTGAAGTCAAATTTCATTATATTAACAATGTTCTATTTCAGATGATGCCTTCAGAGTATTTTCATATATTCCCCCTTTAATTTTCATTCTTGATTATTCCTGAAACAATATAAATTATAAAAAAACCCCCACACACTTCTGTTTGCAAACATCTGGGGCCCATTTGTCTCTCTTTGTCCCTTTCCATGAAAAAAGTAGCATTTTATACAGCAACATTTCTTCACCGTGCAGAGCCATTTCAAATTAATTGCACCAGTCTGGGAAAAGAAACTCATAATTAAATCTAAAACCTTCCATTAAAAGGCACCCCTCAGGAAATAAGGGGGAGTAAATACCGAGCTCCCAAGCCTGCAGAGCACCCAGAGTTCTCTTGTTTTGCAGATTGATCCCAACAGCATCGCTGCAAAAGACGGGCGGCTGCGAGAAGGGGATCGCATTATCCAGGTACGTGTGGGAAGTGCTCCAAGTCTCCTAAACCCCACAATTCCACTTCCTCCCCTCGTAACAAGCGCCGTGCAGGGGCATGGAACAGCATCACACGTCCAAAGCAGCACGCTTGCCCAGCACTCCTCTGCACAAGGCTGGGGATGCACGCATGGATCTATCCAGCCAAGCAGCGTCCAGGCGTCCCCATGAAAACACTTCACGGTGCTGTTTTGTCTTTACAGATCAATGGCATCGAGGTGCAGAACCGAGAGGAAGCTGTGGCACTTCTCTCCAGTGAGGAGAGCAAGAATATCTCCTTACTTGTGGCAAGACCAGAAATTCAGGTACGGTAGCAACAAAAACCCCTCCTTTGAGTCTTACTTAAAACAGTGGCTGTTTTGTAGAAAGCAGTTCTTTCAAATGGTTTAACCTGTCTAAATCTACCAGATCTATCTAAAACCATATTACACACTTTGACTGCACACACACATGTGGTCTAAAATGATAGAACTCAGCAGTCATGGTACTTAAATATATGTTTTATATTAAAATTCCATTTCTGAGACATCTGGTGATTTATACATGCTGCAGTGCTATTACAAACATCAATGCAAGGTATTATGAATGGTTTTGAGCCACAGTTTTGAAGAACATGCTGAACTCCAATTCCTACAGCTATCGATTATTCATTCATTAAAACACCTATTATTTAGCCCTTCATACACCGTCTCTTAAAGTACTTGAATACCTCAAGAAGCCTCCTCAGCTGTAATAAAAGGTTGAACCAGATCCCTTTGTAGAGCAGGGATTAGCACAACAAAGGTGTTGAACAAACAGCTAGGAGCACCATTGTTTGATCTGCCAGTGCTGGGAGAGCAGCCCCTGCCAGTGCACCCGGAGACATGGGGTCAGGATCATCACTGTCCTTTTAGCCTGGATATTTCTGATCTCTCCTGTGGGGATAATTGGGAATGGGAGTAAAAATGTCCTACAGACCTCTGCTAGATTTTCCTTCTGGAGTTTGGTGCTGCCTCATAAGAGGGGTGCTCGAGCTTTGGGCTCTGGAGTGTTTTTACACATCCTAATCAAGTTGTGCACAAACCAAAACCGCCCCAACTCTTATAAGTATTTCCACAGATCAAAAGACTAAGGTTTTTTCATATCTAGAGGGCTGTTGAAGATAAAACCCTGTTGTTGGAGATGGAGACAGCCGTGGGAGGAGATAGCACAGTCAATACCCACACTTAGCACAAGGACAGGCTCCTTACCTAAACAGGGCAGCACTGTCACAGGAAGAAATCTCCTGAGATTTCCTAATCTCTGTCCACAAAGAAAAGCTGTAATTTATGTCAGTCTTCATTCTTTTGACAACGATTGGTTTGTTTTTTCCCCTCCCTTTTCACACAGCTGGATGAAGGATGGATGGATGATGACAGAAACGATTTTCTGGATGACTTGCACATGGACATGTTAGAGGAACAGCACCACCAGGCAATGCAATTTACTGCCAGCATGCTTCAGCAGGTACTGCCCTTCTGGTGTGCAGGGCTGTCAAACTTCCCACTGCACTCAATATTCAATATTGAGCTTGGCTGAATATACTTGGTGTCTCAAGTGACACTGAGATCAAGGCAAAAGGACTTTCTGTAAAAACAAGGTATTATACGACTGTCCACAACTTCATCTCAGGGACCAAGATGGTTTGAAATAGTACTTTTTGTGCTTTGCCCCTACAACACAATTCTTGGAAATCCCCTGTCAGTGTGGTCACTGAGAGGAGGAGTACTGGGTGTTTGTGGATAGAGCGAGCAGAGAGCTGATTTACACAATCTCCTACTTGATGTGCGTGCGCAGACTGGAAACAGCCTCCCAAACCCCAGGAACCCAAATGGAGAACTCAGGAAAATGACTGAAGTAACATGTATACAAAGGGGAAAAGGCAAAGAGCAAGTTTTTACATTATAAATTTTACGCAGGGCCTCAGGTACAGATTTATCATTCTGCTATAATTAAAGCAGTCTGTCAATTTTTGCCTAGATTTTTTTCTAAAGTTTTCTACAATTCTGCATCCTCTGTGGCATCCCCACATTGTGAGGAGACATGATCTCACTTTGGCACTGCAGGAGAACTGGATATCTTTGTGCACCTAAGTGGGAAAAGAAACATTTGAAAATGTGACTTCTACCACTCTTGCTGCATAGGTGAAACTCAGACCTCAGGTACTTCTGAAAAGGACATCCACAGTAGGCTGTGGGCTTGGTCACCTTTTCTCTGAGTTCGTACTAATACTCTTTCCATATAAGACACAGACTGTAAAAAGTGGCAGATTAGGAGAACTATTTAAAAATAAACACCTTGAAATATTTCACGTGCATGCAATAATTTTTCTTTGTGTCCTGCTTCTGTTGTTAGAAGAAGCACGAGGAGGATGGAGGCACCACGGACACAGCCACTATTTTGTCCAACCAGCACGAGAAGGACAGCGGCGTGGGGCGCACGGACGACAGCACTCGCAACGACGAGAGCTCGGAGCAGGAGAACAACGGGGACGATCACACCACCTCCTCCAACACTCTGGGGAGCCAGAAGAAGCTGACCTACAGCCACGACACCCTGGGAAGCGGGGACATGCAGTTCAGCAATGAGTCGTTCATCTCAGCTGACTGCACCGACGTCGACTTCCTCGGCATCCCCGTGGACGAGTGCGAGCGGTTCCGAGAGCTGCTGGAGCTGAAGTGCCAGGTGAAGTCTGCCAGCCCCTACAGTCTGTATTACCATAACAGCAGCCTGGAGATGAGCAAAAGCGACCAAGAGAGCGTCGACAGAGAGCTGGAGATGCTCAACGAGGAGCTGCGCAACATCGAGCTGGAGTGCCTGAACATCGTGAGAGCCCACAAAATGCAGCAGCTGAAGGAGCAGTACCGGGAGCCCTGGATGCTGCACAACAGCGGCTTCCGAAACTACAACACGAGCATCGACGCCCGCAGGCACGAGCTGTCAGACATCACCGAGCTACCTGAGAAGTCTGACAAGGACAGCTCGAGTGCCTACAACACGGGCGAGAGCTGCCGGAGCACTCCGCTCACGCTGGAGATCTCCCCTGACAATTCCCTGCGCAGAACTGCAGAAGGCATTAACTGTCAAGGTAACGAGGGGGCAGTGGCGTATAATGTCTCCCAAAAGAATTTGTTTGCCGGCTCAGAGAGCCATGAATCCAGCGCTGGTAAATGCCACGCCTCCACTAAAGATCCTGACCTTGGCAAGCAGCTGGAGAGCAAGGAGAGGAAAGGCAGCGATGGCAGCAAAAGCCCCACTCATGGCCAGAAAGGCTCGGGCTCCTACGTGTCCCCCTACCACCACTCTCCGTACAAACACGCTCACATCCCTGCCCACGCCCAGCACTACCAGAGCTACATGCAGCTGATCCAGCAGAAATCCGCCGTGGAATATGCGCAGAGCCAGATGAGCCTGGTGAGCATGTGCAAGGACTTGGCCTCGGGCCAGAGCGAGCCCAGGATGGAGTGGAAGGTCAAGGTCAGGAGCGACGGGACGCGCTACATCACCAAGAGGCCGGTGAGGGACAGGCTGCTGAGGGAACGGGCCATAAAGATCAAGGAGGAGCGCAGTGGGATGACCACGGATGACGATGCCATCAGTGAGATGAAGATGGGCCGGTACTGGAGCAAGGAGGAGAGGAAGCAACACTTGGTGAAAGCCAAGGAGCAGAGGAGGCGGCGGGAGTTCATGATGCAGAGCAGGTTAGAGTGCTTAAAGGAACAGCAAGGTGCAGAGGAGAAGAAGGAGATGAACATCATTGAACTGAGCCACAAAAAAATGATGAAGAAGAGAAATAAAAAAATATTTGACAATTGGATGACGATCCAAGAACTGCTAACCCATGGAACAAAGTCACCGGACGGCACGCGGGTGTACAATTCCTTCCTGTCAGTGACTACTGTATAATCAATCCCCAGTGCTAAATTATGTACATAAAACACTACCAGTGGGGTAGGAATCAATGCCTCGTTCAATGTGGCAAGATTTTTGTATATAAGAAACAGTCACTGAGTTTATAGTTCAAATACTGAACTCTACAGCCCCGGGTGCCAGGATCTTCATTCTGCAGTGGAGAGGAAGCTTGCCCATCTCCTTCAAAGGCAATATTAGCAGTGCTTTTTGGAATACTGATTGTACTTTTTTACTTGTTACCTTTTACATGAAGTGTTTAAATATCAGAAATGTATTAACCATACTTACACAGGCAACTTGCTTAAACTATATTCATATTAAAAGGTACCCATTCTTTTCTTTACATAAAAAAAAAAAAAAATGCAAGAAACCCACAAGAGCAACTGCACGTACGTTTGTTTGGTTTTTTTTGTGAAACCATACTTTTGATATTATTTTGCTGTTGTTCACTTCTACACAGAGTGCTGTTTATCAATATTTAGCTCAAGGTTTAAACTCAGAATTAGAATCATTCTCTTGTAATATTTAACATTTATCAAAAAGCAGTTTTTAGAGGTATGCTCAACATTTAAGCATTTTTCTCTTTAAGGTTTCTAAAGAAAGTATAGAGGTTTCATCTGAAAAGCCTGAGGCAAAATACACTATTATGCAGCTTTAAAGGATTTTAAAGCATGTTTGCAAATGTTGCAACCTATTGAAGAAACGTGCATGTACAGCTAATTTGTTTATATAAGACAGTTTGTGGAATTTGAAAAGCCCATGGTAGTAACTGTTTGCTTTATAGATTTGAATGTATTGAATTATAAAAGCAGTTTCATGAAATCATCATTAGCTACAAACATTAACAAGTAAAATGAAGTAAAATAAATTATTGTTTTATATTTCAAACTACTTTAAATTCTTTTTACTCCCTTCTGGTTTCACCACCTAGAATATCATTTTATGGAGTGTAGCTCCTGTGCTGCAGAAATGCCTGGACAGCCACTGTAGCCAAACCTGAGGGAATAATTGGCATCCTGACTTTGGGGGGAATTTGGATGGAGGTTTTCTTGGGGGAAAAGGCAAGGGAGAAGCACAAGCAATATCAAGAGTAAAATCAAGCAATGCTTGCCTTCAGTTTACAAGGCAATTAAGGTGACTTATGAGAAAGAAATAGAACTTCTACTCTCCTGCTTTGCTTTGTGGTGTATAAACCCCACCTACAGCCTTCAGTGGGGGTTTGCACTAAAACCAGACAATACATCGACTAAAGCATTTAAAAAGTATAGCAAATAAATATATAAATTAAAGGAGACGGTGAAAAAAATAACAGAGGTGTCAACGAGGTATCACATTCCTTTTCGTGTTTGCTATTTCTGATTAAGAATTCAGATACAAATTGGAAAATTCTGCTGGATTAAATGAGGTAGACTCATTATGAATAGTTCCCAGATTCTCCAGCCCCTCTCCCTTTTTGTGTGAAAACTTCCTCTCAAACCTTCTAAGTGTTTGTTCTGGACTTCTCTATCATAAGTCAAATGAGCAAAAATTGGAATCTTAGTGATAGAAGTGCAAAACTGGAAGGGGAGAAATTAACAGCTTCTTCTGCCTATTTTATCTGTCATTGAGAAGCAAACAACAGATTTGTCTGGGGTTTTTTCTGCTCCCTCTGTGGACTAGCACTGAATTCATGGAATGTGTCTGCCACATCCACAGTGAACTTCTATATACCTGGAAATGCCCCTTCAGCCCATGTAATCTGGCACTCTTGTCAATAAGCCTCTGCAAATTTATCCTCAAATTGTATTTTCCTTCAGGATAAAGAACTAGTCCTCCTGTAGTCTGTGAAAGGTTTCTCTATTGACTTTGTGAGAGCAGGGATTTCACCTGACATGCACCAGCTGTTTCCATCACCAGTGGAACAGTTGGAAAAACACCAGATTTTCACACAATGCTTTCAGTGTAAGACACTTGCCATCTCTGTCTCAAACCTGTTTCACCCTGAGCTCATGTTCTGTTCATCCCAACTGCAGGTGTGAGAGCCACACCAAAATACTATCCCTTCTCACACTTAGGACTGTGATTAGTGTGGAATAACAATCCTTGAACCAGGCACACACCAGCTGAGCCACCTTTAGTCTGCCCAGAAATATTAGAGCAAGACTCGAAATGTTCTAATGAGGAATAATTATTATCAAGCTGCTCCTCATAAAAACAGGCTCTTTTGGAGTAACCTCACATGCAGTGGTTCCTTTGGGCACCAGGGACATGAATGCTGAGCATTTTGTGCATTAGGTAGCAGCAGGAATATGTTTGGGAATTCAGTGGGATATGTAGGAATTACAACAAAGCATCCACAGTATAAAATTTACATTTGTTAAAATGTTGAAATAAAATTATTGGCCAAGGATTACTCTCACATATTTCAGTTTTTCCTCACTAAGCACTTATCATTTTGGACAGTTAAAAAACACCTCTCTCTCCTTTCACAATAGGATTTATTAATAAGCATATGTTCACAGAATCCATCAGTTATCCCGGAAAGCTAAACAAAAGCTTTGCAAACTGCAGATTTTCCTTTTCTTGTTGTCATCCCACTTCTCATTGCCCTATCAAAGTACTTAATGAGGTGTTGAAAAGGGAGATTTGGAGCCTTTTTATTGTGTGCAAAGAAACACTGGGAATTACCATAACGTTAATCCAAACCTGACATTACAGAGCAATGAATTCAACTGAAAGCAGCCTTGGATACCTAAGAGGAAATATTTCATCCAACAGTTTTTCTAAAAATGACATTGTAGTATATACCCCAGTGCTTCAAAGATAACACTGGAAATTGTGCTGCTATCTCAAAGACATCTCACACGAGAAATCTCCAGGCAGCAGCAGAGGTTTTGTCCCCTGGGTTACTCCAGGTTGTACCCAAAACCCAACACCCTCCACCACAGCCACACTCCTGTGGGACAAGGTGGTGGGGTGGTCCTGGCTGGACACAACTCCAACTCTAGATACTCAGAGTCCTGCAGGGATCAGCACTGGGAGATGTGCTCCTTCCACTGGGGAGGCTCATTGCATGTGGTTTTTGACATTCATTTAAACCTGGAAGTATGAAACTTCAGCTTCCTCCTCAGCCACTTGACTGAGCATAACCTCAAACTCGGGTGCAAAAGTGATCCCAGAAAAAATAAGCATGCAGGGAGAGATCCTAAATACACAAAGAGGGAACAAGGAATCGCCAAGCTGAGAGGTTTAACTAGAATCTGTGTGTGCAGCTCCTGGAGATTCTCCCACAGTCTCTGCACATTCCTGCTGCTTCCCACACTGTCCCTGCTCCTGCCATGGCAACACCTCAGTCCCCTTTCCCCTGACAACTCCTGCCCCTCCATCCCACCCGAGGTGACAAGGGGACACCCTGGATACAGGCTGGTGCAAAATTTGGCTGGTTCTCTGCAATGCAAACAGGCTCTGTGTCAAACTGGGGTCAGCTTCCCTGAATTGCACCGTGTCTCCCAGATGTAAAAATCTATAAAAATGTAAAATACTTATTTGCAAACAGGGTTTAAAGCGGCATGGAATCACCCTGTTTAGATGTGCACTGAAATGGGAAAGCCCTGAACCAAACCTAACAGCATTTTTTTGTAAATTAAGAGAACTTGCACAGTAGGGATGGCAAATAAAAAGAGGTAAGACTACATATTGCCTAGGGACTACTGGTTGGAGAACTAATTAGGATTATAAACTGAAAGTATGTAAATTAACCAAATATAATTATCTGCTAGTGGCCTTTGGAAATAGGTTACCGGATACTTGTTAGCAAAATTGCTCAAATGCCTGGAAGCCATACAAAGCAAGCCATAAGCAATTTAAATTCCTCTCTTTGTTTTATTTCCAGTTGTTTTAAAGCAGTTTTGGTATTAAGGATTTATTGGAACATAAACTAATTAGAAAACTCAAAAACCAGAAGCGAGACAGAGACTGACACAGCAGATGCTGTACCTCCATCCCAAGGCCCTTGGTTTTATTGGATGTAAATTATTTGATGTGACAAAACAGCAAAGATTCTGCTTGGGGTTTCATGAGAACAGCTCTGTGAGCTCGCAGCCAGAGTTCAGCTGGGAGTGGTGGTTTGTACACGAGTACAGCACCTCAGCCACAGGGGATTTGTGTGGAGAGGTGTTCTCTGTCTGAATGCAAACGTGCAGAATTAACCTCCCTTTTCTGTGGGTGTCTGTCATGGCACAAAGCAGCACCGGATTCAGGGGCTCCTGTGGGGAGATCTCACCCACAGATCACGTCTGCAGAAACACAGGGTTGGCCACTGGAGAAGCTGAGGGTGGTGAAGACAGTGGTATGTATTTAGCACTATAAAATATAAGGGGTGACATATAAAGGTAGCTGGGCTGATTTCATGTTGAAGCATGAGGGCTTTAATGCATAGACCTGCCACAAAGCCCACTTATGAGAGCTCCAAGCAGCCCCAGAGGATTTAAAACACTCTATTAACTTACACAGCTAATTACCCCGCACTGCACCAGTGAAGTATCTGAAGGGACAGCCCATCACAGCACAACTGCATGTCCTGCTGCCCACCACACCTCCCACAGGCCTTCTAATGGCCACTGCTTTAAAAACCCATCCTGCAGCCCTGCTAAAACACTGCCACCCCAACCTGTGCCCTGCTCCAGGGGATCTGTGCCCAAGCTCCTGCTGCAGAATGAATTATTCCCTGCGGGACTGGCCACGAAGTGGGGTCACAGTCAGCAAACACTGCTCAGTGTTCTTAGGTCTAAAGCTTCTTGCTGGAATCCTAAAACACCGGAAACATCCTCATTTCTACAGCATAACAGATGCAATTGCCTACTCTGAGAACCAGGTAGAGAACAAAACCTGAAATGAAATTAAAAGCCACATGTCTGTTCCACTGGAGTCGATCTGCCAGTTCTGAATGCTGGGAATCAAAACTTTACCCGATTTGTTTTATCTGAATTTGTACATCAACATCATGGATCTAAGTGCATAACTGCAATGCTTTTTCTAGTCAAAATGAGAACAAGGTTCTAGCAGTTTCCTATGAAAAACTGTCATCTTCTGATGCACAATGTTTCTTAAGGGAGATTTAATCAAATCTATTAATAATGACTTGGCAACAATGCTCCAATTAGGGTTTTAATTTATAAAAGTGTAATGCCAATAGCATAAAAAAAAAAAAATCAGTGGAGCCAAATCAGTGGAGTCAGTGCCCAAATAAACATCTGGGCTGATATTATTTCTCCCTTCTATGCAAAATTAATTTTAAAATAAGACAACTACATTTTTCCAAAATTTTCTTCAATCACATCTAAGAATGATCAAGTTCAAGCAAGCCCAAACAGCCCATTCCTAATTCTCCCAGCAGATGATGTTGGCTCTAGGTCAGACTTCTTGCACCCTACTCATCTCTCTCCCCCTTCTGGGAAAACTGAGCCAGCTAAGCCAGAAAGGGATCAGAGGGAATAATCCCCACAGTCTCCCAGAGCTGGGTGTGGGCCCAACTATGACTGGGGATCAATTACACGTGCAGGAAATTACACACATAACACACGGAACAAGCGCCAAGTCTAGCTCTGCTTATGTGTTTTGATTTTGTGTTTAGTGCTTCAAGACCAAAAAAGGACTTAGTCCATCTCACCCATGATATGAGAGGCACATAATATCCCCAAAGGACTGAAAATGTCTTCATTTCCACAGCATGAAAAGATTAAATGGCTTGCTCTGGAAGCCAGGCAGGAGATTGTATTATAAAGCATAAGCCTAAAGAATGGCACTTGCCCAGCAACAAGGGTTGGGCTCAAACTGCTGACAAATCCTAAACTGCACAAGTGCAAAGAGGCAGCACAGCTTCTGTGGCTGGGTCAGGGACTGCTCCTCTGGCCAGGACACAATACTTGAGCTGTCCTTTCAAATCAGTTTGCCAGGGAGGAGCTTTAAAGGTAATTTCTTTGACAATCCATCCTTTTTATGTGAAGCAACTGCAGGACTCTGCTACGGGGAGCCCCATTAGCTGAGAATAAGAACGTCTCTGTAAAAGTGAACTTTAGGTGACCTTCTCTCAAAGAAAATACTTTATCATATTGGAGTGTGGGCCTTCCAGGTGTCATGGCGAGGCTCCATTGTCCCCATCAGGAGAGCTAGCTTTGATTTTCCATAATCCATCCTCCGGCTTATCTGGGCTTTGTTAGCTTTGAATGCCATAGACAAAGGCTCCCCAAAAGGCAAAGCCAGCTATAATTGCTTAATAAAAGTAAATCAGAAGGCTGCAAGTTGAAGGCACCCAAGGTTTATCAAATTGATGTTTTGCTCCAGTTCAGTGTAAACACCCAACGTTTCTATTCCTCAGGGATCCAGGGATCAGCCCCAAATAAAAGCAGTAAGGTCACATCCAAATAATTTCCACAAAAAGCACAACTTGTTTATACCATAAGATCTGGCAAACACAGGTGCAAAATGTAACGAAACACAAAAGCAAACTTACAAAGCCATTCCAGACACTCCTCTCTGCTCTGCTGTATTTGAACTCACAAACTGAACTCAAGCACTGCATGATTGGTAACGAACTGATGAGCCTTTTTCAATATTTCCATTCCAAAGTCATGAGAAACTGTCTGTAGTGAAGGAAAACTGGCCCATTGTACACCTACAACTCCAGAGCTTTCTCCTGTGTCAGTGTTTTCCAAAGAGGCTGAGAGGTTCTGATTCATTTATTCTTTCCAGGAGTCTTTGTAGGCTCTCCTGCATTAACAGAGCAATTGAAGCTGGGAGAGCCCTCTGGAGATCCTCTGGCCCCATTCACCACTCAAACATGGCATTAGGAAGAATTGCCAAACACAGAATAAACAAACAAGGTGCTACAGGATGCAGCTTCAAGGCAGATCCCAAAGGGACAATGAACCAGACACCAAAAGAGGGTTTAACAGTCCCAACACAGACTCCCTCTCCTCCACAAGCAGTTTCTTCCAGACACTACAGCATGTCCTTCACATTCTCCTCCTGTAGGATTTTTCATTTAGGTCCCCCTGAGTGGCCCTTGGCATGTGGGACAGGGCAGTGCCTGTATGGGCAGAGTCCCTGGGGTCCCAGGGCCCTGCTGAGGAGCAGTGACAGTCCCTTGTCCCCAAGACAGATTTGTCAGATGGTTTTTGTATTTTCCCCCTTAAAATCCCTGCACTGGGAGCAGCACACACCCCACAACACCCAGAGCATGCAGAAGGTTATGCTTCTTCAGGCATGTGCACAACAGCATCCTTTGAATTATTCAGGCTGGGGGAAAAGTCACATTATTAAGAAAAAGTAATAACTACCACATAACACATCTGCCTGTGCTTGCAAGTCACACGTGTGCCAACTCTTCTCCTTCCTGAGTCCCAGGGCAGTTTCTAAGTCCTTTATGTGAGCATAAATGACACCAGTCCTGCAGTGGAAGCTTTGCTTGATGCTCTGAGGGAAGGAGCCAACCTTGAAGAAAAGTAGCTTTGCTCATCAGCATTAATAGCTCATATATCAAACACCCTCAAGTCAAGAACAAAACCAAAGCTAGCAAACCCTCTCGCCCTGTTTTACAGTAATGCAGCATCTGTCGTTTCCAAAACTAAGTCAGAATAAATGTGGCAATTCCATTTGCCTGCATGTGGCTGTTGATGAGCGTGGAGAAATATTTCCAGATTAAATGGGTGAACATCCATGTGGCTATAGTAGTACAAATAGGGCCAGGCACAGCTGGTTCTTTGTCTCCTAACATGGAGATTAGTGCCATCAGCAGGGGCACACGAGCCCAAAATGCAGTAATTCTGCTAAATAGCAAGTGCCTGCCAAAGGGATTTTGTATTCCCAGCACAGCCCTAAACCTCAAGTCATCATCAACATCTGAGGCAGCAAGGGTGCCTTAACAATGCAGTTCAGGTTTCCATCTTCCCCAGAGGTGGAGGAGGGAACCTGACTGTGCCACCCCACAAAGAGCAGCAACAGACCCCAGCAAAAACTCAGAATATTCCCCTGAAACACTGCCAGTAACCCCTCAAACATCTCTCCCCCTCTCACTTTCCTGATTGATCAGTTGAGGTAACAACAACAAATAGTTAAAAAAACAGGAACACAGAGTTCCAAGCTCAGAGACCAAGCACATGACTCTGAAAAAGCACTAGATTTTTTTTTTATCTATTTGGATCAAATTATAAATTTTCATTCCAACAGCACTCATAGACAGAGGCAGAACTTTTCTATGTAGGCTAAGTCAGTTCTCTTTGGAGATAAACATCAGGTAGAGCTCATGTTCCTGAGTTCAGACAAATGGTTGTGGGAAGTAAAAGGGAATGCTCTGTTCCCAGGGAGAGGAACCCTGACCCTCTCTACAGAGGTAGAAGGACTTCTCCAAAGCAATTCATGCCCAGTGAAGCTGGCCCACAATGCAAGGCTAAAGGGGATTAGAAACGAGCACCCCCAGTGAGAAGAGAACGAGGAAGGAGCAGTAGCTTTCACTGGCCCTGGATTTTGGAGTGTGAACCTTCCTTGCTTTGGGCTAGTCCTGTGGGAGGTCTCACCCAGAAGGGCAAATCCTCAGGGCTGGCAGATTGTGCTGAGGTGGGGAGGGGAATTCAGGACAGGAGGTGAGCAGCTGAGAACACACCAGAACCGAACCCAGCCTCTGCTGTTGTGTCATCAGCAGAGACAGCAGCACTCCGGTCACCGACTGCTCCTCCCTGCACACAGGGATGCCTGGAAAGGCTGACCTGGAACAGAGACTAGGCAGAGCAAAAGGAATTTAATAGGTGTTCATTGAAAGGATCCACCTTGGGCAGTGCAAGAGCCCAGCTGGGGCTGAACCTAAATCAAATCTAACATGGATCCCAGTCACGAGTTTTCACACTTTTCTAAGTTTTGGTTTATCTACATATTCGGGTCAATTATCCAACCACAGCCCCCACAGGCTCTGAAGTCTCAGCCCCCTGCCTTGCCCCCTTTCCCTCACCATTGTTTATGATTTTTGGGAGTCCTTGATTCTCCAGCTGGGAAGGGATTGTTTTGTCACCACCTTGCAAAAGAACTTACTAACACCTAATATGAAGTTTCAGAGTTGCACACTAAGCAGCAGAGAATCTGAGAAATATAAAAGCCACAACCCGAGGCATCATTTCCCCAAGGCATCAACAGTGGCCAAAAAAATGCTTGTTTAGGCACTGACACAAAGCCCTCGCTCACACAGACCTCCTTTTACTACCAAATTATTATTTGCCACAACTCACAAGGGCTAACCCAGGCTATAGCACTCTTTTGTACATGGTTCCAGAAGCATCTCCTAAACAGCATGGTCAGAGAAAACTCCGGGTGTTGTGGATTTGGGGTTTGTCCCAGGGCTGACTTATCACACCAGGGTGACACATGCAAATGGGACAAACACAGCCAGGGAGAGTCTAAAGGTGCTGGTTCAGGTGAGGAAGCAGCACGTGCACATTGAAAGGGAGATAGGAAAGGCAATCACTCCTGGTTCCTCTCTGTGAATTACACCAAGCATTTAGCAGCTTACAAAGAACACCACCTTACTGGAAATAGAAATCAAACTTGTTCTAAAGCTGCTAAATATGCTGCTGCTGTTTTGGACAGAAATGCAATTAGATTTGTATAAAGACTTGGTTTTTTTTAAGGAAGTTTTATTTTATTTGGTAGTCACATTAAATATTTGAGAATGAAATAAATCCTAAAATTTTATGACACAGAATTAGGCTATTTAAGAATAAGTCTGGATTATTTGCAGAAAGCTGGGAAAACCCAGCAAAAATAAGTCTGTCAAGAGCTGACTGGTTCTGAAAGGAGAGATAGGAAAGAGCACTGGTACTCTTTGTATATTTATATTCTGAAATACAGTGTGTAAACAGAAATTGAAACCAATACAGAATATGAAATGCTTGAGAGTCCTCAGAAGTTAGTTCAAAACTCACCAGAGGCAGCGGGGTTTTGATGAGGCCTCTGTGAACAAGGATCATTCCCATCATGTCTATCAGAACCTGGCAACACTACAAGAACCAGAAGAGCTCACACCAGATCAAAATTTGATCTAGAATGTCTTGCTGATTATTTTAAGCTGAAGGAAGCCAGACATCCTCTACCAGAAGATGAATGATTTATACCCATGAGGTCACCATCTCGATCATTCCCATCCTGACAAGTCTCAACCAAGGCTTTATTTGCTTACTGGCCATCTTTAATGGATGAGCTGGTTCCATCAGATCATTGTCTTCCTACCCACACACCTGGAAACAGGCCCAAGTATTGACAGGACAAAGGGCTCCCAGTGCAGATGAGAAGCTCATGGGTGGGGCCCCACTGGGGGAATTTGCCAAAACCAAACACAGAGAAGGAAAAAGCTCCTCTGCATAGATTTTCTATTGGAGAAAAGTTCCATTGTCCTCCTAAATATATGACCCAGGGGATCTTGACTGTCAGAACTGGGGTGGGCACCACCATGGCCAGCTGCAAGCACAGCCTCAAACCATCTCTAATTCCTCTTCAAGGTGCTGCTTTTGCTCAGCACATGAACAGATTTTCTCTGCTCAATAGTGTTGGTCCATCCTTTCCCTGTGAAGATTTGGGATTATCTACCATGACTGGAGCTGCTGTTACATGTACAGAGAGAAAATGACCAGTTCTTCCTAATAGCTGATCTGAGGGATTTTTTTTTTTTGCTTTTATGGCTCTCTGTCTGCTTCATGCTAGTGTGAGCTACAAACCATAACTTTAATAGCTTCAACCAAAGAGTTATGATAATATCAGACACTGTGGATGATGAGCAAATAACAGCAAAAATGTAATGAAAAGTATATATTTATGTCCTTGCTATTAAACCCAAAGCTATAAACATTGACAGCCCTAAGAGTAGCAGTTTCTATTGTCATTGATTAATGCCTTGTTTTGAAGAGCAAGGAGAAGGTTAAACCACAAAAGAAACAAAGAGAATTCTTTTTCTTTTTTTGCTTCTCTCAACCTGAAAAATTGGCTATTTTAGGTGAACCTGCATTCCTGAAACATTTTCATAGAAGGCAAAATGCCTGGCAGGGGAAACCCAGTCGAGATGTTTCAGGGCCTTTGAATCCCAGCACAATGCACGTGTTAAAGCACTAATTAACAAGGAGTGTGCTCACTGATGTGCACATTACACATTTGTTCTTGGGCCCTCTCCATTAGCATAACTCTCAGCTGACAGGGCAGCCATCACCACCCTTCACTGCAAAACAGGATTTCTTTTAACTCTTCAACAACTATTGCCTCAAAAATTCTCCGGACAGTCAGCCCAGTACAAAAACTCTGCAATTAATGTAATTAATTTGCCGATGCAAAAGAAATCTTCTGCCCACAAGAGCATCAGGGATGCAGATGATGGCTCAAAACTCAGAAGAATCTTCCGTGTCTGCCACAGCCTAGAAGACAATGGCTCTGCACCTGGCTCCATCCAGGGTGTTGTTTTCCCACCTGGCTCTGGCATTGTGTTTATCCCCACAGATGGAAAAAATAAGGTCACAGGCTCTGTGAACATTTCTGCAATGCTACCAATCTCCTCCAAGCTGATAAAGAAGTTTCATTTCTTCTGTTCCAGCTCTGATGAAATGTTCATACCAAACATTTGCACAATTCTCCCCTCCAGCACTGCTCCCCCTCTCCCTCAACTCCTCTCATAACCTCTTCTCTTTGGCATCAAACACACCTGATCACCACACAGGAAATCCAGAACTGTATCCTCTTGAGAGTTCTGGCACAGAAGAGCCTAGAGGTTCTCTTTTTAATCATTTTAGATGAAAAACAGAGAGAGAAAGGAAAGACTGTGCTGAAGCTGTAGAAGATGACAAGTGTGAGATTCACCCAGTGCAAAGGTGAGTCTGTGCCATCTCCTGGAGCCTCTGTGCTCCAAAGACACAGACCTGGCACTGCCCCAGTTTACAGCACATGACAGGGGCAGCTCAGTCCTCCTGCCAACCCTGACCCTCCTACCATTAAAAAGGCATCAGCTCTTCCCTCTATGGCCATTCCCTTGCTCCAAGCCCCTCACTTCAGGTGAGGCACAGCCCCCATGACATAACTCATTGCTCTTTCCCAGGCAACACCCTGGGCATTAGCCTGACTCACTGCAATCCCCCAGGTTCCCCCAGTGCTCGTTCTAAAGAGATTTAAAAGAATTATTTCATTTTCTTACACAGGCAAAGGTTGAAAAGGCACCATTTTTTTGGTGAAAAGACTCATTTTTCCTTTGCTGAAAGGAAGGCTATTTTTCCTGAATATCAGAAACTCTCAAAGTGCAACACTGCTGGAAATTGTTATTTATGTGCACTGCTCTTACCCTGGGAGCAAAGATACCCAGTCCTGTGCACCTTCACCATGGCTTTGTGCTGCTTCTTAAGGGAACTGGCTGATGCTTTCTCCTTTCTTTTCTTTTTTTAATAACCTGGATGCTTTTATTGCTGCTGTTGTTGCTAAAGAGCTCTAGGGGGAGATGTGAAAATAGTCTGGTCCCTTGTGTAATGCCTGAAATCAAAGCAGAATACATCAGGCTGACACTGCCTGCCTGTTATTGCCTTAAAGCTTGTTATTAAAAACAAACAAAAACAATTGCTGCACCACCTTGTGTTCCACCTTTCCCAGAACTGAAGGGAAATTCAGTGGTGAAAAACACCCAGGCCTCAGAACTCCTTTAGAGAGATTCCAGCCAGCCAAACTCACCGTGTGCTTTTATACCCCAAACTTCTTTGGCAGAGAGGAAATGTGGAGAGTGCCCAGGCAAAGAGAATCCCACTCACTCACACAGTCCTTATGGGCACTGCTGGCACTGGAGAAAGGTGCATCACTGAAGAACTAACAACAACCTCAGGAAATGTGCAAACACATTCTTTCACTGGAACCTTTAGGAAAGAAATGGTTTCTGAGCTCTGAAATGTGCTTTTGAAAGGCTGCCAAAGTAAAACTGTGCTGTAGCATCACAACAAGAGCTGAACCAGCCCTGCGGGAGGCATTGTGATCACCTGAGGACGGGTACCTGCAGAAGGGGATGAACAAAGCCAAGCTCCAATGCTGCAGTTTTTTGTGGGCTGTTTAGAAAGCGGCAAGCTCACCTCCCACAGCATTCAGGCTTCCAGCACCACCCCTCCCTCACAAAGCAAATGTCACTCACACTCTGCTCACCGTCCTCCCAGAGCACCTGGGAAAACCTGAGCATCAGTGCAGAGGTTTGGATCAAAGAACTCCACCATAGTTTGGCCTAATAAAAAGAAAAATATGAATAATTTTTCTTCAGACCTGACAACTGCTGGTGCTTGCATGTGCTAGAAGTTTTATACTTCCACAGTTCTTTATGTAAAGGATTCTTTCTTTCCCCCCTGGCTCCTCTGGCTTGGGAAGAGGGAAGTCTGAAGAGCTGCATTAATCTCTGTGAATCACTATCTCAGCTGCAAGTACTGTTCGATATTCTTAAAACTGTCAGCACCAAAAAAAAAATAGGTTTTCTCCACAATAATTGCTTTTTAAAATACCAGTAAGGCCACTCTGGGGAGAGCTGTTATCATGAAATAATTACACCCCTTTGGGATCTGAACACATAGCTTTGCTTTACAGATTAGAACAACACCCCCATGAATCACAGCAGAACAGTGCTCCTGTTGGGCTTTTCTACTAAAGGCAGGAGGTTTTCTGGCCTCCTCCTCCCTTGTTTTTAGGTGGTTCAGACACCTTAGCTAAAAACATGCTCCTAAGAACCTAAGAGAGCAAGCAGCTGTGACTTTCTTACTCTACAGCCATCTGTGCTCATGTATACTTAATGCGTCATTTTGGCTATTCCCACCAAAAGTTGCTTGGTTTGTGGTTATCAGACAGGCCCTGTACTGACATAACATGAGCTTTTTCTACCTCAGGGTTGAACTGGTGAGAAGCATCAGGGGAGAGAAGGACCAGGACAAGCCTGCACTATCCTCAAGGTGTCATAGATCAGATCCATAAAGATAAGGAATTCAATCTCCCAAGTAAATACCAAAACAGCCTCGAAGACACTGTCAGAGGAAAGTACAACTCCAAAAATCTGATCATGTCACACCTCTATCCTGTTAATCATCTCTAGGAGTTCACATTCATATCCACAAGTACAGCAAAGCCCTGCTCTGTGTGCACATACAAATTAATGCAGCATTTAGTGTTTGGAATGAAGCAAGGGGAGATGTCACAGCACTAAGAGACCTGCAGAAGGACTTCCCTAAATGCTAGACAAGGCATTTGCAGATTCTGAACCAGATTCAGAGAGCTGCACAGACACTGAACATTTCAATGACACAGAGACAGAGGTCACATTTAGGGACTGGGGCCAATTCTAATGCAGCTCATCCCAGCCAGCTGAGGTCACCTGCATCAGCCTCCCACTCTGTGCCAATAACACCATAAAAGACATGAGTCTGTCAAGGTTATTTTTTTCCCATAGTCAAAATGAGAAAAGGTTGCAATATCTGTACGGTTTTGGACACGTGCCCAAAATAGCAGTCATCACCTGGTCTGAAAAACAGCCTAGGCTGAAATATCAAGGGCCTATTTACACAAAGAGAAAAAAAAAATCCAGACAGGACCCGCTGAACAAAGCTCAATGAACCCCATTTCAATCACGATTTCTTCCACAAAAGGAGAGAAGAAAATGACGACAACCATGAAGATAACAAATGCATCAATGTGATATAACAAAACATCTCTACTACTGTAATAGCAGCCACGAGTTTATTAACCATTGGATAGAACAACTAACAGAAAAATTAGACCATTTGGCTGTGGCTGCTGGAATGTAATAGATGGCCCTTGAGCAGGGATAACTGAGCACATCCTGCAGTGATTAATGTGAAAAGCTGGCTGGTGAATAAAGTGTTTAACACAAGAGAGCAATATGGCATGCAAACCAAACTAAAACCCCCATAAATAATTTAGGCACCCTCGCAAAGATTTACAAAGATTTATTTCACATCTAAATCCCCTTTGCTGTAATATCAGAAAAAAAAGGATGAGCATTTCCATGCTTATTTATACAGAACAGAACAGAAATCTCACTTCAGAAAGAGAAATGCTCTGAAGGAATATCCCCTTCCATGACACAACAGAGCAGCATCTTGGCTAAAGGTCTCCTGAAAATTCTGGCATTAAAATCACAGAATGGCCTGGGCTGGAAGAAACCTTAAGGATCATTTAATCATGGGCAGGGAAACTTCTATTAGCCCAAGTTGCTCACATTCATCAACACTACCTAATTATATAACAAGTATTATTTACAGAGCTCAACTTAATACAACGGCGTGGGATTAACAACACGAAAGTGGTGGCACTTGTAGCTTCTGAGGGCAGTGTCAGCATTTATCACTGCCTCCCCTGCAGGTCAGAGGGGGCTGGTGTGGCAAGCCCTGAGCAGTGCCACAGCCCCTCACAAAGGCTGAGCACAGCCCTTCCAGTTCCAGCAAGCCCAAGCTCATGAGCAGTCGGGGTCAAGCAGGGAATTGTTAGTTCTTGGTTCAGACTGAGAGCCAGGGCAGAACTCGCTGTGGGATGCCTCCATTAACATGACAATACCTGTTCCAGTCTAGGACCCAAACAGCACAGCTAAACCCTCCTGTCAATACTCAGTGATTAAATCAAAGGCTGTGGAAATTTCTCTGGCGGTTACATAGCGTTGAGTTTCTCTTCCAGCCCTACACACCACTGCCAACAGCACATATTCCTTAACCTGAGCTCAGCTTGTAAAGCCTTTGGAATCCTGATATGCACAAGAGCAGCAAACGTGTCAGTGTTTCCCCTGGGTGCTCTGAGGCTCACCTGCCAAAGTCAGGACAAGTTTTAGATGAGAGAACAGAAGGAGTTGAACCTCATGCCCCCCATCTCCTGGAACAGAGAGAGGTGAGAGGGGCGATGGTGTGGACAGCACGAGGCATGGCAGAGCCCTCTGAACATTCAGGTCACACTCTGGAGGCACATCCCTTACCCGCTGCACATCACAGGGGGCATTTAAAACCCACAAAGCAGCCACAGCTGGCACCACAGCTGGCTGCAGGAACAAGGGCTTGGAAAACAGCCCAAGGCCAGAGCTGAGGTTCTGCCCAGCAAACTCAGTCGCAGAGACTGACTGCTGCCGTTTGCTTCAAAATGGCAAGAGACTAAAAAAATAGATTTTTTTAAAGTATAAAATACTGCAGTTTTGACATGAAAAGACACCTGATCAGCACTACAACTTTGAGAATGTGATACAAACTAAAAAAGTACAGAAACCTTTGGCAAAGTCTCAAATACAGCAAATGTGTTGGAAGTCTCAGCCAAACTCTCACTGGAGTAAAAAAGGAATAGCAAGGCATTTATTCTATGCAGCATGTGTTGGTGGTTCTGTTTGGTTTTTTGTGTTTTTTGTTTTTTTTTCCCCAAAGGATCCTCACTCAGCCACGAGGGGAGATCCTGTGGTGCTGGAAGCTATGAGGAGTTTTAACACCAAATTTTTGGTTACTGCTGCTGGCACCCATAATTTTGGATTCTTAGCTCAGGAATGACCGTCCCCTGCAGGCAAATTGTCATCCTCAGTGTAAAACATACCTGGATCCCATATGGCCAGTAGGGAAATCCACCTTCCAAAGTGCAGTCAGAGAGGAGAGCTAAGCTGAAATATCTTTTAAATTGTTAAACTGCTGTTCTGAAAGATTTGGCATAAATATTAACACCACTACTAAACACTTGTGTTTTGCATTCCTTCTTGAAGCAACTCCTATTGCTGAGTTTGAAGTGCCTGAAGTTAACACCTTTGCCTGAAAATGCTGCCAGATCTTTCATTGTAATGATGCCACAAGACACAGAGCATAGCTACAGCACCAAAGCCTACTAAAAAAAAAAAAAAAAAAGAAAAAAAAAAAGACAAAGCAAAATCAATGTAGAGCTCTAGGGCCAACACCACCCTAGAGCAGCCCCATAAACCTCCCTGGGGCAACTCAGGTGCCAAAGGAGAGCCAAGAACCCTCCAGCTGCCAGGGCTGGAAAAATCCCTGCCCTGTCTTGGCAGTGGCACTCGTGCCTGCTGCTGGGCAAGGAGGGTGAGGAAAGGCCAGGATTCAGCTGGGTGCCACAGACAAACCCATCTGCCAGGGACAGCCACACTTCCACTGCTCCGGTTTTTCAGGAATGATTTCAACACAAAGTGACAGGATCATCCTGACCAGGCACTGACTGATTATTTTGGAGGTGATAATTTCTTTCCCCTCGTTCCGCAGTAGATACGAGGCTCCTCCCATCCCCCCAAAAAATGGCAAAACAAAGGAGACCCAGAAGGGCAAGATATGATATGGGATCCTGAAGCAGTTTTGCTTTCCTTCTAGCTCTCACATTCCCTGTCCACACAAATACACTTGCAAGGAACTATTGAGCATTCCTAATTTTAAAAATTTAATTTAAAAAAAAAGGGATATGAAATGCCTGAAAGAATTGATACAAACACACTGCTTTGAATGTATAAAATTCTCACTTCCTCTGATCCTGTCAAGCAACTTTGTTGACAGACACTTTTAACTTCCTCTGCAACAAGATGCCCCCCAAAGCAATGTGAACCTCTTATTGATCCCAAGTGAAACCCTCCTGCTGGGACACTATTGCCAACCCTAAATTAAGTTAAGATTGGTGCACAAGAACCCCAGCCATGCTTTTGACAAACTGCATTTTTCTCATTGAGCCTGTTTGGATGTGGCCCAAGGCACAGCTCCCATGGGATGACCCTTCTGCTCCATCCTTGACACCTCCCAGGCAGAGTTCCAGCATCTCTCCCCATCACTGATCAACAGGGGAAGAAATTCACTTTTTCTCCCCATTTGCAGCAACAAAGAAATCTCATAAGGTATTGGCTGCCTGATTCCTCTCCAAAAACCACTCAAACCCCACAGAACTGGGACTCTGCCCTGCTGCAATTGCATTACAATATTGCTGTCCAGAGTTCTATTCTATATTCCCAGGCTGCTTATTTACTTCTTTTTGGGGCTTGGAAGAGGTAACACCTGGGATGAAGCCCAGCTTTTCCACAGTTTCTCTCACCTTTCTTCCAGCATGTAAACAAATCAGAAGACCAGGTAGTATTCGCTCCCCTGCTCACAGAGTCAATTAAAGTAACTCACAAAAATTATCTTAGGAACTTCAATGTACACCAACACAGGAATAAAAAGGAATGTTTTCTGTGCTGTGATGGCTAAAGAGAACTTACCATCACTTCTCAGCAGTGCTGTTCTAAGACTTTACCCAAAAATTTCCAAGTTTCCTGGCTCTCACAGAGCAGTTTCCTTTTCCCAGGCTGAGTAGAGGCAGCCAGAGTCCAGCAGTGTTTCCAAAAGCCACCCAGCTTTGGCCTCACCCCAACCCCTTCAAACTTCAGCAGGAGCAAAGCTAGGTCAGCACCAGGAGCTGTTTTGATAGTCAGGGCCTAAATTAACTCAGCCAGTAGTGGCAAACTCAGAGTCCTGAAAAAACAATAATCAGTGCAGCTTCCTCCAGTCACAAAGTTTCCTCCAGCATGCAGAAGAGCTCTTTTATTCTGCATAGGTCAACCTCTATCAGATTTTGGAAAATGCTTGGGTTACTCCTCCTCAATTGCTGTGGTCTAATTGCATCCCAAAACACTGTCTTTAACAAGCAAACCTCTGTGCAACACTTAGTTGTTCTACAAAGAACACATTTCCTCCTCAGCGCCCCTAAAGCTGAATTCCCAGTTTTAACCAAGTCTTTTGTAAAACACAAAAAAACACACCTGTGATCAGAAGCAGAGATTTTCAGCTGTACACTTCAAGATTTTAGTTTTTGGATCCATCTGATCTTTTGAGTTTATGAAAGAAGAGAGGAAGAGCTTAAATTTCAATGACATGCATAATCCATCTTTTGCCTAAATCCTCCAAGTCACAGCATGCTCACCACCTGCTTTGCTTTCACTCCTGCAGCCTGGGCTCAGCAGGGAACAGTCTGCTGCTGCAGGATTGCCATGCAATTGCAAGGGCAGCTCCTACAGCTCCATTTAAAGCAAAAGAGGGAGAATTCTACACAAAATCTACCAAGTCAGGACTGCAGCCTTTAATAGTGTGTTGCATGTACAGGCACCTGTGCATTTGCAGCCACAGCAAGAGCTCAGGGACTGGACTTGTGACACTGGTAATAACAGAGGCACCAGCATATTTCAACATGTTCCAGCAACCAAAGTTAGAGAAGATTTTTTTTTTTAATATAAGCCAAAGGACATCCAGCACAATATCCAGAATAAAAGCTTCATCACAAGGGTTCAGATGTGTGGGTAACGTATTTAAACAGCTCAGTGATTTTTAGCTGTCTATTTAGGAAATCTTAAGAAAAAGACCCTGCTTCCTTGCCCCCAGTGAAGCCAGTCTTTCTTTGCCCCCTCACATTGTTATTCAAGGTGTGCAATTCTGCCCCACTCTTCACCAATATCCTGATGAAAAACTGTAATCATAAAAACAACAAAAGTAATCCACGAGGATCTGCAGAGGTCATTATTTACACAGGAAAGGCTCAGCAGATGCCGACCTTTCCTTGAGTTCCTCCCTACCCCAGTACAGATAACCCTCCCAGCAGTTATTAACAAAGACAGTCCTACAAGCCCAGAGTTAAATGATTTAGCACCTCCAGGTAAAACTTTTTGTGCTGCATCCTAATTTACTACCCACCAGTGACCCTTCTTTATCAGTCAGAACAGGAGAGATTAGATGATCCATGCAGATTTTATGTTGTGTCATCCAGGAGATTTACAGCCTTAAATTCAAGGAGGTGAAGCTGTGTCAGAGCTGTCCTTTTGCAAGGTGGGAAAACGCAGAGCATCAGCCAGATACTCCTCAGGTCTCTCCAAGTTCAGCTGGCAAACAAGAGGCACATGACAGTGGCCAGGCTCAGACAGAGCCTCCCAGCACCCTGACGAGAGCTGATCAGAGCTCCCCACCCAAACACCAACTCCCACTGTGGGCCATGCTAAGAGTAACATCAGAGTCTGCTTCCCAAGAGCTTATAGAGTCAGAACCCTGGAATGGCTGGGCAGGAGGGAACCTTGAATATCCCATGGGCAGGGACAACTTCCACCACCTCAGGTTGCTCCAAGCCCCATCCAACTTTAATTTCTAAAAAAAGCTTTCACATACAAGTGCACAATTCCCTCTGTGTTCTTATGCTTACAGAAGAGTCTAAAGCTCGTTATTTTGAGCTATCAAACTTTCCCCAAAAGGGTCAATGAAGGCATTAGAGTTTTCTGTGAGGGACAGAGCCAGGAGAGCAGACAGCTGTGATGGGGCAGTCAGGTGTCTGATCACAGATAACACCCTCACTGCTTGCCAGGGCACACCTGAGCTCCCCAGAGAGGTGCAGGAAGCAGCAACACAGGGCATCATTCAGAAAGACAGAACTTGGTTTAATGAGTAACCTTGACTCCGCATCTAAGCAAAAGAAGCCAATTCACGAGCAGTAGGGCAGTCTAGTCTGGAATAAGAGCTATTAACCACACCTCAAATATGCTCTGGAATTTACTACTAAAAAAGCAATCACTATTCATCAGCAAGTTTATCAGAAATTTAATCAAAATAAAAGGCACGTTTGTAGCTTAATGTGTTACGTGAATCATTAAGATCGTGAGCAGCACCAGAAGCACCAATTATTTATGCCCAGAAATATGACACAATTATGATACATTTCAAGAACAGAGATATGGTACAGCAAAGTGAAATTTTACACCTGCAAAGTAAAGGAAAAAGGTAACAAACTTTTTTTCCTCAAAGCCAGGACCTAAAGTATCGCCCCACTTGTTACACAATTATTTAAAATCAGAAGTAGAGTACTTGCAGCTGATTTGGAAGCCCAGCACCACTCTGCTCAGGACCTCATCCTAAGCAGATTTTAGAGTTCCACTCTTGATGGAAATGCTTTTTTAAAGTACTGTCAGCAGCCCAGCTGCTGCAGGGGACTAACGATTTTATTTGGTTTCAGTCAGAAGTGAAATTTGTGTCTATCATTGCCCTGACTAGACAGAAATAAGTTAACCTAGAACAGCACCTGGGAGTGCAGAAACTGCTGATTCCTGATGTAAACACCCTTTCTGTGTGTCCAGCCAGGCTGTTGTCCCCCTCTAATGCCACCCTCTGTCTCCTTGGGTCACCCCTGTGTCCCCTCCTGAGCACACAGCTCTGCATCACAGGCACTGCTCTTAACTCACTGGAAACATTGCTGCTCTCTGGCTGTTCTGCTTCTTAAATTTGGATTGATCAATAATTGCTGATGCAAAGCAAGTCAGCTTCACACTCCACTCTCCCAAAATAGTTTAAACCTCCAGTTTTGTGTGGCCATGAGGATGCTGTAGGATGAGAGACTGATGTGAGAGAAAAGCTCTGACTCTGGAAGCAGGAATTTATTTTTAAAACAGAGGCAGTGAAGTACCTACATTTCTGAAATCTCACCTTGTTAAATTGCTTCCTTTGCCTTAAGCCCTGCAACTGATCAGAACTCCCTTTATCCTCAATTTCCATAAAAACTCTGATTCTGCCAAGGAACTGTCTTGGTTCTTCCTGCATAACTGAGGCCTTGGGTTGTTAATTTAAACATTTAAACATCATCTTCTCCAAAGATTTCCTCGAGTAAGGCTGACTGTAATTCCCACTGATGGAACACACACACAATGTAGATGCAGACATAAATGCCAAAGGTACTGCTCAAACCAAACTCTTGATATAACAGATCATTTTCAAAAGTGCTTCTGAGAGGTAAAAAAAGTCACTTCAATTAAGTACAACCCTTGGCAAACACCCAAATTTTTCTATTCCACAAAAGTACATAATTCCACAATATTATCCTGCTATAAAGGATAAAATACTGCACCTCACCATGAGCAACATGCAAGCTTCCCCTCAATAATATCCCCCTGGGATTCTAATCTGATTTTATTCTACTATACAGGCAATTTCTTATTAAAACCTACTCCTCAAGTGAACTCAGCAGTTGAATGAGATAAGCATCTTTTTAATACAGAAATCCTTTTACCAATTCTGTATCTGTGTAAGAGAAGCAAGATGAAAATGCCAGTGGATGCAACATCTCACTGAGACTTTCAACTCAGATGCCAGATTATGCTGCTTTTTCTTCCATGAGAATCTATCAAGGACCAAACTGAAATCACTGATTTATTGTATGAATATCAGGGAAATGGTGCTTCCAGTTATTATCCACTGGGATCACATCTCAAGTGAGAGGGGAAAAACTCCAAATTCCTTTGACCATTGCCAGAGATACCACAGACCCTTTTCACACATTGATTTCTGGTGTTATTTACTTTACAATAGTAGAAATATCCCTTAGCATGCTCCAGAAATAAGAAAACTGAAGGAGTCATCTATATGGGTGTAAGATAGGATATTGAACTAGATTCCCTGAAGCAGAAGTCACTGGCATAGAGGTAATATTTCAGAAGCTGGAATTGATTTCTAAGGCAGTCCTTCAGCATCCAGCATTCATGAGAGCTCATATTGGATGAAAACAAGTCGATACAAGAGGCATGAGAGATTTAAAAGGCTTTGAGGTACACTAGGATAACAATGGATAATTTACACATGATGCTTAATAAGCAACTGCAGAAGAGCTTTTTCTTCTGCCTATACCCAGAGTAATTCTTTTTTTTTTTTTTTTTACAGTTCCACAGTAAACTTTAAAAGGTGATTTTGACCAACCCGAGCCAGGCCAGTGGCTCTTACTCTGGGTTTAATGTGACAGAAGGTGTCCAAGGTCTTTTTATCACTTGCTGTGGTACTCAAGCCTTCCTCTGGCTCTCCCTCAGTAAATCTTGATCAGCACCAATCTATTCCATTTTATCTCAGCCTTCCAGGATTTATATCCAAGGAAAAGAGCTGATTTTGGCCTTTTGCCAATCTGTCAAAATAATCAAAAGGCCCTTTCTCTCATAAAAATCTAACAGGACTCTTCTGAATAACTCCAGCTAATATTCAGCACTCTTGAAATCAAATACCCAATCCTACCTAAGAAAAACTCCCCTCTACCTCAAAGTAAGCCCATATACTCACAACGCCAAGTATTGTCAGGTTAAAATATGAGACAAATTAACCTTCATTAAGAAAATGCACCTGCAACACAGCCTACCAACTGTGAAAAAGCAACTGTTCCCTGGATTTGCATTTGTATTGTCTTCACCCCTCATTAAACAGTCCTGCTGAAGCTTGCTGAGCAGTCACTGGCTGCTCTATGTTCAGCAAGAAGAATCTCTCTGGAATCATGACAATTATGCAAAATCAAGTTATTCACTCAAAAATAAACTAGCAGACCTTTTAAAAAAGTCATTGTTTCATCACACACAAAAAAAGGAAACGTTAGGTAAGAAGTCCAGTTAGCGATGAAGAATAGTTTGAGTAACAAGAGTAACTTTTTTCGGCTAGAGTTTGTTTTTTGAGTCAGGAGAATCAAAAATGCATAAAATACTGCATGAAAGTAATGATTACAACTAGGCATAGAGGGCTGCAAAAGTACACAAGACACAAACTGCAAGCCTTGGTCCCAACAGAAATGTTTTCAAGCAGCTTTCACAAGACTTATACAGATTTTTTTGTTGAATAAAACTTTGCCCTGTACAGAATTCATTTCCATCAGTTTCTAGGGGAAAAAAGGTACAAATAATAACAACACTGAAATAACCCTGGCTGTACTTACTTAAGGTGTAGTAGCATAAAAGGATATCAAACCATTTAAACACTTCCAACTGCTAAGACTGATACACACAGCCAGGAGAATTCTCACTGTAACCTCAGCCCAAATTATGGGGCACATCCTTTGTGCTTCTGAGGGACTGTCACAGGGAAGTCATCCCCAGTGATCACAGCCAAAGCAACAGAGAGGATGCACTCAGACACTCCCCAAGCCTTCGGATCACATTTTGGCAGGGAGAACAACAGTATTTTTTCATCTCAAAGATTCCTCAGTGGTAAAATAAAGCTTGTAGGTAATAAGAGCTCTGAAGTCACTGTAGAATCAGATGATTATGTAATAAATACAACACTGGGATGCTTAATGACCTTGGCTTCATTCCTAAAGCTGACTCTGCCAAAAAGAGATTCAACCAACTGAAAGGCACAAACCCCTATCAGGACACAGACTCACCCTTCCATGACTGAAACCCAGATAATTTTCTACCTTACCTCATCCATGACATTCCTGCAGACAGGTATAAACATGACTCTACTGAGGCAAAGTCCCCTCAACACCAGTGGGACTTGTGTGTCCCCTAAAACACTTCAGGGCTTCTCCCTGCTCATGCTAAATATGAATTGGGGCAAGGACTTGATTGGGATCTTCCATTTAAAAACCAAATGTTGTAATTGCTGTCAAGTGCCTATCAAGAGCAATCTTCCAGATCTCACTCTCCCAACACCACAAGCCCAAAAATCACACCACAACCACACGGGGTTTAAAAATCTCGCTACTCACACACTCACAGCAACATTTTACTACTCGTTGCTATCTTTACAGGAGAAGTGAAAGCAGAAAGTTCTCTCTGCTTCCCCACAGATAGCTTCACAGAGCTGGGAATTTCACATTGCAGCTTCCTCACACAACACTCACAGCAGCAGTGGCTCCAGAGCCTCAGGCATTGCCCCAGCCAGGTTTGCCAGGCAGTGACTACACAGAACCACCTAGGAAATTCTCCACAGGCTTCTAAACCATTACAATAATTCACACAGGTGTTCAGTGGGACATTTTATATTATTATAACTCCAACTGGGTGCAGAATATTACTTGTTCTGGTAATTCACAACCCAAGCGTAGCAGTTGTGTAATTTTAAAATAAGTGTGAGGAAAGAATCAGCTATTCCCTGAGTGAACACCAGTCCACTCCAGCTTCCAGCAAGCAGGGGTTTTGTTGTTCTGGGGGGCTTTCAACATATATGTTGGCACAAATCCACAACCTTTCCAACCCATTATTAAAAGCAGACTTTACTGGCTGATTTATATAACTGTACCCAAAGTTTCAGTGCTCAAGGAGAAGCTAAAGTGTTCAGAATAGCAGCTATGTCCAATTAGAATAACAGAATTCCATACAGACCACAGGGCTACATAGTTATACACAGACACACCCTTAAGGATCCTTTTAAAAAGTTAATATGAAAAAACCCAGATATCCATAAACACAAATTTTACACTAACCAAAGAACACCAGCAATTATCAAATGTCCCCAAACAGCTCCCTGTGGTGAGGGAGCTCAGTGCTGAAATTCCAATAATTTTATGCAAATTCACAGTTGTGCACAAAAAAAATCCCAGGACAAGATTTAAGAAACTCCAATCTCACTTTTTGTAGAGTGTTTGACCTCTCACAGAGGCACCAAATCACCCAGTTGCTGTTAATCCCATTAACAGTGCAGTGGGATATGGCTGCTGGACATTAAAATAGTGAACCTGTGTCCTGCATCCAAAAAGAGGTTTTTCCATTGTTTTACATTCAGGGAAATAAGTGTCAACCATTGTTTACTTTGAAAAAACAAACACTTTCAGACTTTGGAATGGGTGAAATCCCACAGCATTTTCCATAGACTTAAGTTATTGCTCTTTAAAAGGAAATTCAATACAAGCACAGATACCTAATTACTTGTGAATCAGTCCCATATAAATATTAGACTATAAATTAGACTACTTGAAAGCACAATTCCTCTGCTTCTCGGGACCTGCTGAAAAATAAATTATAATAAAATACCATTGTGCCACAGCATAAAAAGCCTTCATATTTTACCAGAGCTGAGATAATGAAAGATTCAGATGCTTTAAATTCTCCTCAAGATTCAAGATCTTGGGGAAATCCATATATAGACTCACATACAAAGTCCTGATAACAGCCCTGCTGCCTTCAGAGCATGATTTAAGCAATTTCAGTACTCAGAGGCTCCTAGCAGAGTACAGATTCTCTCTCTCTCCAACTATGATTATTTTCAGGTAGGTCCTAACTTTAGTACTTAGTCCTGGCAAGTTCTAAACTGGCCAAAGGAGGTGCAGGTCTTTGTTGTTTCAGATGTGCCACTGCTGGAGCATCAGGGACAGAAGGGGCAGGCTGCAGCACTGGCCCTGTCAGCCCCCAGAGGCAGATTTAGCTCCAGACAGGCACAGCAGCAGCAGGACACTCCAAGTACCCTTTGTTCCACAGGATGAACCTTCATCTTGGGATGGATCTGACCAGAACTGGCACTGGGCATCAAACCTTTCTGCAAAGACTGGGTGTTCTCTCAGTTCCCAGTAAAGAACATCCTAAATAATTAATTGGGGATTTCAGGTTGTCAACCTCTGCAAAAGATTAAAGGCTGATCAGCAAACCTGCCTTGCTGACAGGTGGATTTGCCCCAGTGAACAGCTGGAGCAAAGGTGCCTGTGCAATTTGGCAGAGATTCCATAACAAAGAACCTGCTTTGGGATCAGGGGAGTTCTGCAGGGCCATCAGCCAAAATCCTGCCCTGTACCTTTATCCTGACAACACCTCCAAAACAAAGAAATAGGTGACTCCTTAAAGCATGCACACAAACCTCATGGGTAATTTTTACTTTACAGATACATCTCTGACATGTAGCTAAACCAAATTATGACCTGGCTCTGCTATTGCTGAATGTTTTCTACACAGCCTGGGGCAGTGAGGTGAGATTTAACTAAAGCTCCTTCAGGAGGAGCTTCCACAGCACTCACAGCATCCAGCTGGTGGAAAGATACAGGCCTGGTTACCACTGACCACATAAATCCAGAATCCATCCTGCATTTCCCTGCAAGATCTGGGTAAGGCCAGACTTGGAATCATCAGTATTCTGAGTCAGACTGCCATAAATCAATAACAAGAATTACTCCCCCCCATCATCCAGATAGAACCGAGCTCCTCTCAAAGGCAGCTCCTTTCTCTACAGAGAAAAAAAAAATCCTGTTCAAACTTCAAATAATGATTCCTATGATGCCTTCCAAGCTCTCCCCATAAATAAATGCAAGCTGTGATCATCTTCATTTCATCCTACCTGAAACTGCATATTCAAGTTCCACTGATACTGAATTTGATCTAATGTCCTGTTAGAAGAACAAAAGGTTGAGAGGGCAGTTAAACACACCCCTTTATAGCTGCTTATCAAACCAGTGCCAGTTGTTTTCATGACAGTTTATGATGTCTGAGATCAGGAGACTTTCTTTTTTATAATGTGTCATCACCAGCATTAGAAGAACAGCAGCAGTTTTATGTTCTTGTTTAGGCTACAGGGAAAAAGAACACGCAAAGAAATTGTTTAAAACAGGAGTTTGCATAATGCCCAACAGCAGAAAGCCCATCACACAAGATACATCCAAGAAAACTGTTAACTTTGTCCATCTCAACGCAAACCACCATTTCTAAATTAATTTAAATGTGTTCTGTGCAAACAGCCTCAATCCAATCATCTTGGTTTTGTATTATGGACATAACAGCTAAAGTCAGGCTCAGCAGCATCTGTGTGCCTGCAGTCTGAATAGAACCAGAGTGGTAGAGGAGAGAGAGAGGATTAATGCATTTGAGCACCTCATCTACATATTCTTTTAAAAAAAAAAGTCTAATGCATGTAGGAATTCCTTTCTATTAAGAACTAAATATGCCTTCCCCACCCTTTATTATTTTAAGATTCTTCCACCAGGCATCTTTCAGAAAACTACTTTTGTTTCCCTGGCTTGCCAATCAAGATTCCTGGGCAATGATCACTTTCACTGTTGCCCAGTGTCAGTCACAGTCTGTCACATCACATAGAGAGGAAAACCCAAAGTGATTGCTGCACCTGGATATGAATGTGGAGCACAGGGTGCAGCTCCTCTGATTGTGCTCTGACAACTGAGCACATTTACTAACAATGCACCTTTCCTAAAACATTATCATCAGCATTGGCCTGATAGCAACAACCTTGGGGCATATACAAATACTCAACCTGCTTGGTTCATTAGTACATTGAAATGCTATGAATTTTATGAATATTTCCAGCAAAATCACTCATTATAAAGTGCAAGAGCATGCAATTATTTGCACAATCAGGACACTAGACTGAACTGATTTTTTTTAATTAAGTGTATGAACAGCGCAATGAACCCTTAATTAAGATCTCTAGAGGCTACAAGCATCCAAGCAATAAAGCCACAGTGGTGTTGTCACTTGCCATGTGCAGTTGGCACATTAGATCCCAGCACACCAGTTAATTTTGATTTACAAGAACACACATGCTCTCTGTTGGGAAGGGTCTTGAGCTGCTCTCACTCAATGTTGGTCTGTAGACTCTAAAGTCTGAAAAAATCCAAATCAAATTCCAACAGAATCATCACAGCTGTATTTCTGCCTGTCCACCCCCCCTCCTCTCATGTCCATTCACCACAAGTTAACAAAATTCTGTCTCTGGAATTAGCCTCTACTCTTCAAACCTGAAATTGGACCAGGCACAGTTTGTGATCAATTCTAAACTAAAAATCAGCTTTTGCTGAAGTCATAGGGAAGACAATCTTCTGGTTTATGAATTGTGTAGACTACAGCCAAGCACAAAAAAATCTGGATTAAAGCTGAAATTCCAGTGCTAGGTAAAATTCAAGTACTTTGGCACAGAACTAAGGCAGAAGCCACCTTTTCGATACAGCATCCTTCAAATTCTAATTCATCCAAAACCCCTAAACCCCCCAAAAATGAAAATCTAGAACTGTCTCCCCAGGAGCAGTGATCAAGCAAGCATCTGAGGACCTGCTTCCACAAAGCCCCATTAACCAGATTAGAGCAGAAAATAACAGACCCTTGCCGGGTAAATTGCTGCTGACAGTTGGAGCTTTTCCAATGAAAATGTCTTATAAGCAATAGGGACATCTCCAGTGAGGAGGATATTGGAAATTCTGCTCTGAAACAGCTGCTATTTCTCATGTTATCACCCCCCTGGGAGCTGATGTCCTTGCACAAAACAGATTTTGCAGGAGGAAGGCACGAGCTGGGGCCGGAGCTGCTCTGAGTGCCAGCAATCCCATTTCACATGTGCCCCACGTGGCTTCCCCCTAAAGAAACCCCTGCCAGCAGGGCTTGGGCACGACCCTGCCACAGCCTGGCATCAAATACTCTGCCATGATTTATGAGGAGTCTGTAAAGGGATGAGCTCCTCTGTTCCAGCCCTCGCTGTTGCTTTTGTGGGGTCTGGGTAACAGCACGGATCAGAGCAGCCTTTGGGATGCAGACAGGGTTTTATCCTTCCTCAGGAAGGGATCCCCATGAATGCTGGCACATTCTCACCTCCAAGCATCCTGTCACCAGCTTTCAGACTGAAGTAGGAAGTTTCTTGTGGCTGCCTGCATATTTTATATTTTTTCCTTTCTGTGACCGAGCTATTTTCCCCCCCGCTTTCCTGGGTTAGTGGCCTAGGAAATTGTATATTTAGCTTTTCTTATTTTAGGGGCACAATAGAAGAGAAGTCTCAACCTTGTTTCCCTCTTACCCACAGCTTAAACACAATTAACTTTTCATTTGATGCATTCTTCCTGTCTGCACTCATAATGCTCCCCCAGGAAATGAGAGCCAATAAGCCCTACCCAGGAGTAGGGGAGCAGGGTACTGACCAAATATTGTATAATGCTGTATTATAGACCTATGGGAAAAAAGTTAATTAAAGACCGCTGATATCCTTTGGGAAAATGTTTAATATATTAGCTCTTACAGCACAACCATGCAATGCAAACAAACCCCTCCTCTTTGGAAAATGTGACTACATCACACATTTGGGAAAAAAAAAAAGAGAAAAACCAGCAGTGTTTTTATTGGTCATTGGCCACAAATAAGCCTAATAAGATACACAAAGAGCACACTTAAGGAATTTTAACTTCAACAAACATGATCTGTGCCGTGGCCTATACATCACCTTCCTGAATTGGGAAGCACCTTTGTATAATTCAGGTGCTGCCGTAATTTTTTTCAACAGTAATAACAATTAATAAACATTTCCACATGGTTCCTTGGGCTTGGTGAGCGGAGAACACACTCAAAGACAAACCCAGGCTTCCAAACTCTCCCAGAACAAGAGCCTTGTAGGTCTGAACAGTTGTATCCAAAAATGAGAGTTGAGAGTGTCTCTATCCCTGCCTACCTCCCCCCCCCCCGGGATGTACAACACTGATATACTGCAAGGTATTAATTTGGAAAGCCAAAAACTAAATGCTCCAACAGTCATCCATTTCATGCAGCAGAAAAGTGGGGATTTATTGGATAGCTTTCTCATTAGCATACATTTCCAGAGGAACAAACCCAGTCTCTGAGGTCACATTAAGCAAGCCTCATGGCTATGTTTTCTTTTACTGGTGTTATTAACCCCCTGCAGCAGGTGCCACATTTCAGCACCTGCAACAAGTTCACACAATTGTTAGCTCTTGCATTTGAATGCAAACAGGATGTTTGCTTGAAAATAAGAGCATTTTTTTCAGCAACAGGCTCCAAAGAAAGCCCAACCGCAGAAACCAGGATCTCAGTTCTCACTGTCTTTGATGAGGCACAAGCACTCTGGTACCCAGATTCCTTGGATGGCCCAGTACCACCAGCAGGAAATGCTCAGAATTTCTCTGAACTGGTGGATCACACAAGAGGAAGCCTCTAAGCATGCAGGCTGTGTGACTGCCAGCACATCTGACAGTCTGAGAAAAATTACTTAACCAAACCACAAAATAGGGATATAACAGGATTCCTGGTGGATCTCTGCCTGGTGGGAATCCCCCACTTCCTGCCCAGCCCCAGAGCATCCAAGGTAGCTGCTGTTCCCCTGAGTGATTTATCTGACACCCAGAAAAGGCTGCACACCCCAAAGCTGGCTGCACAGCATTCCCCTGCAAGGCTGGGACCTCCAGCTGCAGGCATCTGCTTCCAGCCCTGGAGAGGGCACACAGCTCCTGAGCAGTTCACAGGGTTTGCACTTGGAAATTCACCTTGCGCTTTGAAGTGCAAGGCAGAAGCATTGATCTGGAAGCTGAACTCCAAAGATGTGTGTGCAGTGTAAGTGAAGAGCAAACACAGAGGGAAAGTGGCTGCATGCACACAGTTGAGCCACAGACCTTGCTTTTATTTACACTGCCATTTTAGGTTCATGTGTGACATGCAGTCCACTGCACACTGGCACTGGGTCTTGCCATAAAAATTTAATTATATGAACAGTTCCCCCCCCCCCCCCCAACCCATTCTCACCCACACTGGTTTTCACCAGTGGATCTCAGAACACTTCATTCCAGAGGGGGAGGAAGGATGACCTGGCCCATCAGGTACTGCCAAAGCTGTCACCTGCCTAAATCATGTCAGAACTGCATCCTGCAGGTACCACTGCCAGCTCCAGTAAAGACATCAATCCCCTGAGTCTGGGATACTCATGGCACCACCAGCAGCAATAGCTGGATCAGCTCAAAGCAACGTCCTTGCTACTTCTTTTGGGACATTCTTTGTTTAAAAAACAGAAACCTACCCACACACAAATTCATTGTAATCACACACATTCTTTTTCTGGTTCTTAGAAAAGCACATCTGCAGTGAGGCCACCCACAAACCAAAATAAGAGTCATTTGTCTAGCAGAGTTTCCTGGTGGAATACACAACAAGAAAGACACAGCCTCTGTGCTAAAAATAAGTGTGCATATTCACCATGCTTCTAGGTTTGACTTTAAGCTTTAACTACAAGGCGCTCCCTGAACAGAGTTATTGTGTCTATGATTTATCAGGCAACATATTGCTCTTTACTCCTGTAATTACAAACACCTTTTTCCAACACTCACATTATTGTTTCCACAAAAATAACCCCACGTGAAAGGAGCAATATGCACAAAATGATGTTTCATTAGACCATTAACGATTTTTTATTAGCAGTGCCATCAGATTTAAATGGCATCTTTAGTCTGTGCATGTGCATATGTATAATCTGTGTCACATTTGTCAGCTTTTGATGGATGTTTTCACTCTCTCTGCTATTATTACTCTTATATAGTAATAGTGGCAACAGGGACCTAGTTTATTAAACCTTATGTTGCATCTGCCACAATGCCCTGGGGCCAGAGTGCAGTCATCTATTCCAAGCATTATTCCTTGCAATTACACTTGATTGTTAACTGTATACATTCAGGACCACTTACATTGGAGTGCTGCAGTCCTGAGGTTTTCTTCTGATGGGCCATGCTCAAGCTCCTGGACAGTTAATGGGATTATCCAGGTCATTAGAACTGAAACACAAAGTGAAAATACATTAGTATAGCTAATAGTGGATTAAAATGTCAGTGATAGCAGAAAACAGTGTGGCTTTGAAATCTTTTGGTCGTGTGTTTTAGAGGCAGCAGATTTAAAAACAGAGTTGGCACTGAGGATTTGATGTGTGGCTGTGGCAGTGCCAGGGCAGCAGCCCCTCAGAGCACTCAGGCTGCACACACTCCATCCCTCCTCCATCCTGCAGACTGCCAAGAACCACAGAAAAACCTCTTGAGAGACAGCCTGAGGTTTCCAGCAACACAGCACAATCACACGAGTGGAGAAGCACAGGCTGGTGGGCTCAGCCTGGAAAGGAGGCAAAGGATCACATCAGGCACTGCCCTCAGGTGACAAAGCACCCAGAGCTGCCAGTAGAGAAGGAATGCAGGGATTCCTTGGCTGCTGCATCACTGTTTGAGCACAGATACCATGAAGCCAACTTCTTCCAGGAGAAAATTACCTGCAACATCCTCAGGGAGCACAAATCAAGTCTGCCAAATACAGCACAAGGCATGGAGTGAAAGCTGCACACTGAGGGATGCTACAAGACACAGGGTGAGTCAAAAGCACCACAGAACTGGTAAATCCAAACATCAGAGCAAAAAGAACGACCACAAAAGAAGCACAGTCCATCCAAGTGTTTGAATGGAAGGTAGGAACACAAGGTGCTCACACATCACCAGAGGCAGCAGCTCAGCCTGAAAAGGTGGGAATGAGAGAGAGCTTTATGTGAAAAAAAGAAAGCTGTCTGCTTTTCTCTGCAGGACTGGGAGCAGGTTCAATTCATCCGCAGCAAAGTTCCTGCAAGCTGAACAGCAAGAACAGTAACGTGGAATAAGTGCCAATATTTGCTTTCATGTCATCAGAAAGCCCTTCAGCATGAGCCAGGTAAGCCCAGACCTCAGGTACAGAAAAGAAACAGGATCAGGAAAGACAGGAAAACATCTCCATCACATTATTTTGTCAAGTTCCGTTTAAGGGTTGATTGATGCACTTTTAACATCAAACAACATTAATCTTGGAAGTTTTGAGATCAAAGTTGTCATTCATCAGTTAAAAAATTTCAAATCAACCATAGAGATTAATTAATACAGAAGCTGAGATGTCTTGGTCCAATTACTGTTCTGCAACAATTAAGAAGTCCACATTATTTGCTCAGAGACAGACTATTGCCAAACCCGGTACTAGTAATAAATCAAGTTCTTTGTAACAAATAAACTTGAATATAGACACTTGCATGAATGTACTTTTTGACACTTTTCTGAATATCCTCATCTACACAAACACAAGTTCTTGTACACTGAACTTAGTCATTTCATTTTCAAGAAAATAAAAAGTACACTTTGTAGCAGTATCAGAAGGATCACAGTGGCCTCCTAAAATAGAATAATTAAATAATTAAAGTCATACCAGCAGACCAGCAAAGACAGTCTAAAAAAATATCAAGAGACTGAGCACATAAATCATGGTTCCAAGCCATATAATCTTTGACCTACACACAAGCTACAGGGTTCAAAGGTGGCATTGCATTATGTATTTATTGCCTGCCCAAGCCATTATTCACCAGCCCTCATTTTAAGGGGTAGGTACAATAGGAGTCCCAGGCAGGGAAGAATACATCATAAAACCTCCCCTATAAAAGATAGCACAGCTAATTTATCTTGTGCTTCCTCCTCCTCAATTCGTGGCAGCTCCTTACAGAGTCCCTTGGACACCAGGACCAGCCTGTCCAGTGCTCCCACCAGAACCTGCTTGGGGTGTCAGAGCCAACACCCCCAAACCACTGCCAGGCTTTTGGCCACCAGCCCTGCACTGCCTTGCTCCCTCTCCCTTGTGTGCTCTGGCAGCTCCCAGGGACTCCAGCAAGGCAGAAATTTCCCATATATTGATAGGGAATCCATGGGCAGTGCAGTGATTTTAACAGTCCCATGATGGTTTTGCCCAGAAAAATGGATCCTAACCACTCCTTTTCCAATATTCAGGTCTCTTCGGTAATTCAAGGGAACTGTGTACCAGATATCTTATTGCAAAATGGTCACAAAGAAACTGAAAAACGTCACAGCTTATGTGAGAATGTGCATCCAGCTTGTTCTGTATTCAGCTCCAACAGAAGAAGCAATTTCTGGAAAACCCAGTTTTGCTGCCTGGTTTCTGGCACCGTTATCTAAACAAGTCCTCAGGCAGTTATTTGTAGTATTTACATTTTTTACCAACTTATCACGAGAAAATCCAATTGTTCCTAATGACAGTCACACTGTGTCTCTCTCATTCTCATATCCAGGAAAGTGTTTATTATCCATTTGTAGTAATTAAGGCACTGATGTTCTATGGATCCATAAAACCAACATCATTAGGCAAACAAAGGCACTTTTTTCACCCCCAGCTTATTGCTGCAAAAATATTTAAAAATAAAAGCTCATTTATAACACATGGCATAGTTTGAAGAACAAACCACTATTGGCTAAATAAGCATTCTTAGAACTAAAAAAATTAGAGGTCTAAAATAATTATTTTTCCAGCATTTGCTAAAGAGTAAAGAAACAAGTAAAATAATTAGCTTGCCAAAACCAGAGAGGTGGTGTTTGACAATGACTGTCTTCCCATATTTGATCTTTTCTTGTAAAATGGTTAAGCAAACTCCTTAGCAAGTACGAGCAAGGCAGAAAAGCAGGATGGGAATTAAGTGCCTGTATTAAACAGACTTCATTAAATCCACCATGGGCAGGGATAACTGAAAGCCAGCATAGCTGTGTCTAAACTGTCAAGCCAGCGTGTTAAACTCCCAGAAGCAGGGCACACATCTCTGCCACAACCCATCTCCCAGCCCTTCAGATGATTATCAGGATTCATCACAGGGTCCTCAGGGAGGCCAGGTGAAACCCCAGAGTTTGTGAAGTCCAGAAGAACACTCACATTAAACTCTGGATTTATTCTGCATCTCCATTCTCCATAGCAGCACTGTTCACCACCTCACAAAACGTGAATTTCATTTCAGTACTTCTTACTCCAGTGGAGAACCACAGCCCACCAACAACCTCCAGAACAAACAGCTCTTCATTTCTGGAAATGCTATCTTGCTCTACATCACATCTTGTTCTATTTCCTCTCTTGGCAGTGTTGCAGCTATCCACTGCAGCACATGTTAAATTAAGACTGGAACACTTCACAAGAATTTTCTTCCTCCAGCCACTCATTGAAATTCTCTTCCTCTGCAAACCCCTCCTGAAAGTGCACATACACTTCCAAACACAACAGCCACAGTCGATTTTTAGCTCACAGAGCTGGATAAAGTGGGAGTTCACATCTTCTCGTGGAATAAAGTTTAAATGAAGTATTTGACAAAAAGTGTCTCGTTGGAGCTGCACAGAGTTTCTGTGAAGGTGATCAAATCGTAGCAAGTTTGGGTTTCAGTGTAATATGTAAAAATTGGACTGCATTTTCTGAAGTCTGCAAATCTTCTTGGCAGATTTGAGCTTTAGCTCAGACAGATCTGGCCTGATTTGTATTGTGTTTGAAATGATGCCCAAAGTTATGTTGAAGGAAGGTTTCCACCAAACCCCTCAATTCAGCTCAATGGAGTGGTCTGATTTCTCCTGGAAGATAGGAGTTCTCTCCAAAAGGAAGCAGATGTGCAGAAAGCTTCTCCATAGAGTGTTAAGATGACCAAAAGAAAAGGTTCCAAAGACAATGATGTAGAACACAGCACTCAGCCAAACAGCTTTGTCTTCCTCACGATTCCTATCCCAGCTGAGGAGCAGCTCACACTTCAGCTGCTGGATTTGAGCAAAGTACAGTGGGACAAAGAGGTCTGGTCCTGGGGAAGGCAGTTCCACAGCAATATTCCTGTTTTATTTCCCCCTTTGATATCTAAAGGTGTAACGCTTAGAAAGCCAGATGCAATTTTTGGAAAAAGACAACATGGCAGTGGAGGGAGGACTGGCTGAACCAGAAGGGACTGCTGGGCAGGGCTTTACCCTACCTTAAAAACATCTCCCAAACCCTCAGTGCCACAGTTAATCCACAGTTTCCAACTCAGGAGTGCAGACAGTCCGGGACCCTCCAGGTTAAGAGAGGTGGAGGAACCAACATTTCCTGAGCAGATTTTACCTTGGCAGCTTTTTAATACTTTCCTTTTGTTATCCCCTTCTGCAGCCCAATGAATGAGGTATCACAGGAGACCCTGGCACAAACAAAAAGTGCATTCTGCTTTCATGTTTGATTTTAGCAGGCAAATTACAGGTAAACACATGTGAAAACCTCCCATGTATCCCAAAAGTCTTAAAAGACCAACCAGAAAGCTTCAGGGGTGATACACACAACTTAGCTTTTGGGACCCACTCAAATGATCACAAAAAACTTTTTAGGATGACTAGGCCTATACATTTAGGACTATTTCTTCGTTGCGCTGCTTCATAACGTGCTGCCAGAAGTCATAGTTCACATTGACTTATTTAAAAATCAGAACTGTTTAGCACTTTAATGTCATAATGCACGTTACACAGCAGAAGCCAAATTGCTAATTATCAATTTATGTGAAATTTTACTTCCATTAAAAAGGTCATTTGCATATATATTAAATACAGTTTGCATTTAAAGCTGTAGGGAAACTTATGTATTAATGTTCTGTAACAAAATTGAATTTTGTGTTACCAATACATGGGAGAAAAAGAGCTAAAACCCTTTCTGCAGTAACTAAAGTAACTGGTTAACTAATCTTGACTGAAAATAAAATTACTAAGTGGCATTTCAACTTGACACTTTAAAGCATTGTGGGGCATTAAGAGGCTAAAGAATAGAGTCGCTTCTACAAAAAGTTTGTACTCTTCTCACCACAACATAAAGGCTAAATCTGGAGGGAGGTACAAACTGGGAGCCAAGCTTCCAATTAAGTAATTTTCTGGATAGGAAGATGGCACAGGACTATGAGCACCCCTAGCTCCATCTCAGCTTCAATACTAGGAGTCGCCGCAACTCCAGACCAGAATCTCTGCAATGCTTAGAACAGCAAGATTTGGTCCCTGAAAACATCATCTCCACAAGTTCAGTATCGAGCTGAAGGCACGGCAGAATCAATGTTACCAAAGATGTGGAAATAGAGCCAGTGCAGAAATGAGTACTTGTTCTTAATTGCTGTGTGCTTCCTAAAGAGCAGTCCATGGTTCATGTAGAGAAGAGTCCAAACAGTCCCAACATCTCACTGGAGGTGCATCTTCTCTAGCCTCCAGCAAACCATCAAGGGGAAAAAAAATCAGTGTTATTTCTACCTGCTCCAGTCTTCAGTGGGGACATTCCCCTTTGGAAGGGCCTCAGAAGTTCACATTCACATTGAGAGACATCATCCTTTTGCACCCTGGGCTGGGGCATTGAGCTGCTGCTCACAGAAACTGGAGCAGGAGCTCCACACATCACATCCCTTCTCCCTTGGCAAACAGGCAGCTGAGCTCCATTTGCCTTTTTAAAACAAACCTTCGCTTCAATACATTCACCCTGATCAAGTCACATCCTTATAAAAATAGGAAAAGAAACACTCATTCTTAAGCCAGAGATCAAAATCACACCTGCTTTGCCTCAAATGCTCAGCATGGCATTGCCAGTAACAGCACATATGAGCATAACCACTCCAATTATTTGTTATAAAGGTGCCACACTATAGTTCCCAGGAGGGTTGGAATTGCTGAATTCTACAGTCTCCACAAGAAAGGAAGGAAATGCTACTGTGGTGCCTATGTGAAAATTCACTTAGTTCCTGCCCTCAAGGGAATAGTTTCCTCCTGTGATAATGCTAAACATAAAATACATTGAATTTTTGGACTGCTGAAAATAAAATTGGTGTGAATAAATTATTATTTATATGAAAATGCACAGTCAGGACAATGACTACATATGTAAGGCCATAAAATTTAAGTACCTCACTTTGTTGTTTTAGCATACTGGAGAAAGCTATTGTCCATCTGCGGCCACACATTTATCCTCATTGTCTACCAGGCTCACTGCCTGAGCAGTGTATTCCTTTATTTAATGGAAAATGAGGTAAAGCTATTTTAGGAGTAAGCTGCAAGTTTCTGGGTGAGCAGTGAAGACCCACTCAGCTAATGGGGATAGTTTGTCTCCCCTTTGCATTTGAACACTACATTCCCCACTCATCACTTGTACTATTACCAAGAAATTAAAACAAAGGGAACATGCCCCACCAGAAAACGGCTTGAGCTTAATTTTCTGTCATTGTTCCTCTTCTTCCCTCACAGTCTATGTTCCAGATGAAAATTCTTCAGAGGCAGAGATCATGACAGATGATACAGATGCATAAGGCAATGCCTTGAGAAACATGCTGTGACACATCATGGCTGTTGCATCAACATTACACAAAGCTTAAATGTTGCTTTTAATAAGTGTCTTGATATTTCCTAGGAAAACAGTATCAATCTAAAAGCCATGAGTAGGGGAAAAAAAACCACACTTGTATGGCTTAACTCTGTCTACAACTGGAATGCACTATAAACCTTCCTTCAAACTGAGAGTCACTTCTAGGGAAACACTCCCCACAGAAGTTTCTGGAGGGATTAAGATCACCCTGACAGTTGCACGGGCAGAGGTAAAATGCTTCTGACAAGTTTCTTTGCTGGAACTTGATTCAGCAAAGCATCTCAGCAGATGCTCCAGAGCTTTGCTGAAGCAGAGCCCAGAAGTGACACCCTTGGACAGCTTCCCTGAGAGCCAGCCCCCTGTGGGGACCTTCCCAGCCCGGGGCAGGGGACACGTGGCTACAGGTGTCCCTGTGGGACTCTGTCCCCACACAGGGCACCGGGCAGCAGCAGGGCTTGGCACAAACCCTGGGTACCAAACACCAAGTCCTGAACCAGCCCGGAGCTGCTGCTCAACAAGGGTGGTGGAGCTGCCGCTCAACAAGGGTGGTGGAGCTGCCGCTCAAAAACCACACAACAACTGCCTGACAATCAGACAGATGTCACTTCTCCCCCGATGGCATTTCAGTAACACCACCCCGACATGCTGCCCCCTTGCATGCTGACAGAACTGGGTGTTTTCGACAAGCTTAAAGAGACATTTCAGTGAGCTGTGCAGTGGCTGCAAGTTCCTTGTGACCTCCGCTGCGTTACCTGCTGCAAGGACATGCTCAAAAGGGTTCATCTGGGGGAACAGGCTCACAAGAACCCGTGGTGAGCCACAGTGCTCAGATGAATCAGCCCCAGTATCTGAATTTTTCATCTTAAAAATTCCCTACTGAGACAAACACTGCCTGCAAAATCTGGGCTGATCAAGCATGCAGAAAAATTCAAACTTTGCCCATCTCTCCTCTTAGTCTAGACAGATTCAGTGTTTGTATGTCACAAATTCACAGTCTGCTTCCTAAAGAGGAAAAAACAGGGCTGTAGGACTGCTGGAAAACCTGCTTCGCACTCCTCAAAGCAAGACTTAACTACTTGATCAATAGACAGATTCTTTAACTATCAAATAACACATTGTACGGTCTAGAGGGATGATAGGCACAGATCTAAAGAAACTGTAAGAGGAAATACAGTGACCTATTGCTCAAGACCTGCAACGCTTGTTTAAAGCTCTGGCTCTGTGGGCTCCTGCCACAGCCCTTATCGAGTGGCTGAAGTCCTGGGCTGGATCCCAAGAACTATCCCTTAATACCTGTCCAGATACAGCCCTCTCTCTTTTGCTACCATTTATAATTGCATACTAAAAAAAAGATAGTTCACTGAACACAAGATTTACTGCTAGGCATAAAAATAAAATGACAATAAAGTCACACACATAAATTAAGCGAGAAGCCCTCTAATCTGGTCTGTACCACTGCTGTATTTTCTCTCATGTCTGTCTCAATCCTCACCTTCTCTGAAGTACAATAAGTTAGCATTATTGGTAAATATTTATATTCAGTTCTGCAGTGTCGAGATATTGACAGTTAAGGTAAGTCTTCAAAAAAACATTTCCACCTTCCCAAGATGAGACAAATATTTAGCATACGTATATTTTTGAAAGCTTATGTCTTCCTGGGAATGAGTTTCGGATTATCTTTATTCTTGTCTCAGCAACTTTTAGCTAAGGAAACTAGAACAAATTAGGACTCTGTAGCCACATACTCACAAGCTAAAATCAATAGCTTTAATTTTCACATTTAAACCTACAATTTTCATCTGACAGGCTCAGCAGGTTTTAACGCACACAACAATTTACTTTTACTGTTTTAATTGTTTTTAGTCAATCACTTTTATTGCTTCTCTGCATCTGACTAAACAAATTAATAGAGCTATGTTCATAAATGATTACTTTGTGAAATGGCTTGATACATACATTTGCCAGGTTCACCTTCTATTACTGCCAACGTTAGTAATATTTATACCAAAATATGCATTCCTCTAGGTTTTATAATTAAGAGAGCAACAGAAGAAAAAACCTCTTTCCTGAGCACTACACTATCAAATTTCATACTTCTAAGCCTCTCCCCAGGCCAAAAGAAAACTACCAAGCCCTGCCTGCCTAGCTGGCTGAAAAAGCCCTTGTCCTGCCATGGATGTGATCTTCTGGGAGTAGGAAAACATGAACATAAAATGTACTGGTCAGGGTGGCACTGTTAGATGGCATGAGGGACCTGGATCAAATTCCTGGTTTTGTCCCTTGGGGCAGTGAGACTCCAAAGGCTCTGGGCTCCCTCCTTGTCCCCACCCAGCTCTGCTGGGCCAGGCACAGGAATATTATCTTGGACACACAACCCAGCAGAGGTGTGCCCAGCCTAGAATATTTGCTAGCTCACTAACCAAAACCAACATCTACTGCCCCAATATGAAGGAACTCTATTTTCGTGGATGCTGTAAGAATCATTTTTCACTGACTGTGAGCTACAAGGACCTTCACCCGGCAGGTCAGAACCCTGGACTCTGGATCTTCTTTATAAATTCCAGTTCCATTTTATCTAATGAGACAAAGCACCATCAGCCAGGAGTTAAAGTCCAAGGGCCCGCCAGATTCAGCCTAATTCAATGTTTGGCTCCCCAGACACACCTAGACACGCTCCCCCAGCAGATAATTACAGCTAATTCTTCTACACCTATTTTACCAGCACTCCAGGGGTATCATGTGGATTTTGGGAGAGCCAGGCCATCCCTCTCGGTGCTTCTGAAGCACCTTGCCCCGTGAGTGTGTAAACACCCCAAAGCTCCCCTTCCACCTTCACAGAGCCCATTCTCTTTCCCAAGCAGCCACCAGAGAACCAAAACAGCTGCTGCTCTTGTGCAAAAGCTGAAAATGATCCCACGTTGGTCAAAACTGCTGACATCAAAAGCTAGTTTTTCAATTGATATTCCTACATAACATCACTCATGTTTGATTTAAGCCTCCACTGAACACGCACCCTCAGAAGCCACCTGGGTCTTCAGCTGTAGGAAACTGATAAATTGCAGAGTGTGGTAGAAGGGCTTTTCACTGCTCTTTTGGAATCCTGCACAATATCTCATTTGAAAGAGCCCTGATCTCTGGCTGAGGCTGCTAGGTGCTTTATGAATATAAACTGAATATATGAATTGTATTCCTCCTTAAGCCTACACTCAGCTGTAACAAGAAAAATCATGGAACTCTCGTACAACAAAAGTACATATATATAAGCTGCAAAGAACAAACCTGTGTATTTCCTGAGGTTTGTGGAAAGTTATAATTAGGATTTGTTTTAGTATTTCCATATTTCTTGACTCACTTCCCCAGTCTGGATACACATTGTTTTTATTTTAGGTTACTTGGTATTAAACGGACTCTTGATCCCCCAGCAGTTTTCACAAACCCACGCCTTGCTCTCCCCTCCCTGCAGTGAGGTAACACAGCTGCTCCATAATCCTGTCTTTTAATCATCAGGCAGGACAGCACTCTCCAAAATGCCAAACTGAGCACAACCACCTTGCTGAAATGACGTATCCCAGAGAATCTCCATTGGTCAGGACTCCTCAATAAAGAGCTAATGCTGGAAAAAAGCTAAATCAACAAATCTTCTGTCCCAGAGTACCCAAGCTCAGTACAGAGAGCAGCAGGAAGAACAGATAAAGCCAGGATTGGAACAGCCTCTCCATGCACAGACAAATATTTCCATTTTTATCAAAGCCAGCCCTCTCCCACCAGTATATTACAGCAGGGAGAAGTGATTCACAGAACCACAGGCACAACAAAGCCTAGGCACATGTGTATTCCCACAGAAAACACATCTCAGCCCTGTGCCCTGAGTGGCAGCCCACTTGTTTGTGCAGACCAGCCCTGTGGGATGGGGGCTATCCAGAGACCCCTCTGCAGAGCAGCTGAAATGGTGTCCAAGGGTGACCCTGAATTACTTGGTACAAGACACACACCTAGTGCTGCACTGACTCATTGGAGGGCTTCACACAGCCCAGCTACAGCAGATTTCATCCTTCTGTCAACTAATGACATAATTTCCTAAGCACTGCTAAAGAATTAGTTCTAGAATACGATTTCAAGGGCAAGATTGCAAATACAGGCAGGGTACCCTTGCTGCCCTCATGGATTGCAGCAGACACTGATAGAGCTGATCACATCAGCTGGAAGCTTTCACATTTTGCTATTTCCTTCCACGTACACCAGAGGTTGTTGCTCTCTAATAACCTTTGGGCAAAGTCCTTTACAAACAAGTTCTGTTGAGATGCTGTTGAAGCTCACCTGTTCTGCCAACAGCACCCGAGGACCCCAGCAAAGCTCAGGCCTCATTACATCCACCACAGTGTGCAGCAAAAGCCTCTAGGTGCCAGACAATACAACCTAAATAAATGCATCAACCGGGAAGTGGGCAAATAAAAGATAAATTAGTTCATCCCGGGTCACAAAATGTGCATCAGGACTAAGAAGGATACTTGATTCCCAGTGTCTTCTTGTCAAGACTATTTCTCACTCATAAAATTCGGGGGGGGAGGGGGCACAAGGCATCATCATTATTATCAATACTAATTTTTGGTCTTTTTCAGCAGGAGGAGGAGCTAGACTAAGGAACAAGCCAGCCCATGTGGTCATGTTGGAGACAGAAACCAACATTTAAACTCACTGAATGTACGAGTTCACTGCCTGACAAGGCCTTTCTTCTCATCTCACACCCCTCAAATTAAAAATTACTTTACACCATGTACCACGACCACTCCACACACCTTCACTGTGCTTTACAGAGATATCACAGGGTGCAGCCCCAGCCCATCCATAAATATAAAGGGAATGTACTCTTTTCTGCCCCTCACTGAACTCGTACACATCACACAGCGCACTTTACAGCCACCAACAGACATGAAAGAATCACGTCCAGGCTATAAATCACATCAGCCCACTGCAATTAAACACACTGAAATGCTAAATCCAGAAAAAGGCAGACTGTGTGATGATACAATTGCCAACTATATCTCCCAAACACTCTGTTACTGCCCTTCAAACGTGCTTCCCATTTACAAGCTCACAAGAGCAACTTGACTGCCAATTCTTCCATTGATGGCACATTTTATTGACACAATGAAGCTGAGCCACCTAAAGCAATTTCAGCTACAGAATAACCTTTCACACAAGAAGTTAACCAGCTCCTCCATCCATTTGCAGTAGATTCAGATTAGCAAACACCACACAGACACACTCAGATCCTTTGAGCAGCCAGCTGATGGCTAAGGACAGGGTAATGTTAAACAGAATTTCATGCTTTGAGCTCCCGGAGGCTTCGCTTCCCATACTCAGAAGTAAAAGGTCTGGATTCCCACTCTGCCACAGTTTCCTCTCCCTCCACCTTTTCTCACCCACCTCCACTTTATCCTTTACTCTGTTTTACCTTTCTCCTGCATTATAATTTTCTTGTTACACTTCTACAAAGATTATCTTCGTTTAAACAATGCTGATTTAAAAAAAAAAAAAAAAAAAAGCTGCCTTCCCACAGGCTTAAAAAGCACCAGATGTGCACAAGTCTGTCCAGAGAGCAAACACTGGTTCTGGGGTGGTGCTTTTAAGAACCAGCCAGTCAAAGGGAGGCTGTGCAGTCACAGCTGACAAGTTCCCCATCACATAAATACTTTCAAAGCATCAGATTCCCACAAAACTCTGCCTCTTTCAAATGCAGTTGTATAAAATATCGGCTCTCCGACTCGTGGAAGAAATCGCAAGTCTTGAAGCACGCCAAGATTGGAAACTCCTGTTAAAGAAACTTGCCAGGAAGAGAAAGTTTTAAAAGCCACTTGTATTGCCAGGCTTAATTCTGCATTCCTGTCGAGTCTATCTGCAAGTGTGTTTGCCTGATCAAAGATGTCAGGGCTGACCTCGGAGTTCGTCCATAGATCACCCCAAGCGTTCATCCAGCACAGCTGCTCTCAGCATCTGCCACTCCAGTGCTCAGTAACTCCAGGGGTGGGTGGGAAAGGCAGAGCCCGTCCAGGCTCACACACAGCACCCTGGTGGAAGGAGGGGAATTCGCTGACACCCCTGTCCCAGGCAGGGAGTCCCGCAGCAGAAGCGCAGCTGAGCTGTGTTTGGGATTGAGCTGCAGCTTTTCAGAGATGCAGCAGAACGCACAGGTGAAAATTCCTCCCCCATGGACACAGGCAAGGCCCTGGACTGGCAGATCCCAAGGTGCAGCCGCAGCCTGAGCACACAGCCAGCCCAGCAGAGCCAACACTGCAGCTCCCGGGCTGCCACTGCCTGCAGGCAGATGCAGCTGAAATGGAGATTCATCCCCTGGCTTCTTGAAGCTATTGAACCACGGGAGGCTGGCTGACTTTGCTCAGGCTTTTAATGACCCCCATGAAAAGGAATTCAGCACTCCCACCTAGGACCCTTTCACAGCTCACAGAGCAAACCCAGCTTGTCTTCAGGTGCACATGCACAAGTTGAAGCTGCTTCAGTCCCAGATGAGCTTTTTCCACAGCACAAAAGCACAAACCTGCTCATTTATCCCTGCTGGGTGGGAACTGACCCGAGTCAAAATAACACTAAAAGAAATCAAAGCCTGACCTAACAGCCATGCACCACAGAGAAACTCAGAATCAGTACCTTTGCTGTCCCAGCCAGAAAAGCACACAGAGCTAGAGAAGTCCTTGTACTCACAGGTAGTTTGCACCACCACACCTGATGGCTGGGGATTTTTTCTCCTAAAAATGGAGCTGCTCCTAAGAGCTCACCTATTCCCAACTCTGCTCCTTTGGAGAGCACAGCTGCATCAGATGACCTGGAAGAGTGTTCACCTGCCTGTACTTTTTAACACACCTCCAACAACACTGAATTTCTTATGCTCCATGTCCATCACACAGTTCATATTTTGTGCAGGAGGTGCTTCACCTCCCCAAAGAGGTCACCAGGTACTCGTGTAGCCAGTGGGAACACAGAAGTCCTGTTTCAGCCCTGAGGAACCACTACAGAACTTCTTGCCAGTGTCCCGTAAGGAAGAGATACTTCTGTGGGAAGGTGAGGTGCAATTAGTTACTTTCCTTACTAACAAAAACTCCTCAAAGCTCTCCATAAGCAGTTTCCTAGAAAAAGATAATGGCTGAAGCCCAGGCAGCGAATGCTCAACAGAAGTTGAGCAAATGCTCTTCTTAGCCCTCTTAAAACAAGGCAGAGCAGCCTCAGGCTAAGCCAGAATTGCCCCAATTCAGCTGGAATAGCTGCAGGGCTGGACTCCTTACCCCCTCCCTCCAGAGGGGAGCACACCTCACACAGACTCCACTGCACAACCCCCACAGCCCTTCCATTGCCCACGGGGCACAGCAAGGCTTGGGCTAAAAGTTCCCTTTTGCCAGAAGGTACCTGACCCTACGGCCTAGGACTATAAGGCATTTTTACAGAAAAACCCTATCACCTTCCAAAATCTACACCTTTAATTTGCTATGCCAGTGCTCCAGCCACCTACGAACACATCAGAGCTTACCACATCAATTCCCTTCTGCTTAAAACAGAAATCAGATCATTAAAACAAGTAGCTCTGCTAGGAGAGTTCTTACCTGGAGACAAACAGCAAACTCCACCATCCTCTCACACCAACAAAAGACTCAACCCCCCTCAACAGCCTCTTTTTATCCCACCCCACCACCCTGGATTGGGGATTTTGTATTGCTCCCAGCTGACACAAATCTTCCCCCTAAAACACATCAGGTGTGAGTGGTTAAGATCCCTTCAACCTACCCTTGGCAAGGGTTGTTTTTAGCCCTCAGTTTTTCACTGAGGCATTATTTTTTGCTTTGTAGTTTTATTTGCATTATGACTGAAAACTCACCAGCCTCGTTTATAAACACCTGAGGTTTATTGCTAAGCACAGCCAGAAATGGATCAAAACACAGACCCTCTTACAAAAATGCAAAAAATTAGATTAATGTTTTCCATAAAGTTCCTAAATTGGAAGTTCCTGTTATTATTTTAAAATACTGTAAGAATTTAAAACTACATAAAGGTGAAATTCCTACTATAAACACTTTAAGTGATTGGGAAGAAAATATTTATGTTTAGAATCTGTTTATTTAGAGTAACTTAGCTCCATAAGGTCCCACCTCTCCAAACTAACACAAGACAGCTCTCTGTGCCTCAGACATTCCCCCTGCCTGAGGAAAGGCTGGTGAGGGTTCTGTGACCCCACACAGCTCTGCAATAATGCCCTGAAAAAGCCAAAGCCCTGTGCTTGGAGAACAACCCCCTTTAGGATGACACTGTCAAGACCTGTATTTTCTGTGGGGTGTTTTGGCAGACAGAGGGAGATCTGAAGAGGAGGCTTTTGGTGCAGGGCACACAGCTCCTCCACAAGTCAAAGAGAATGCAGAAAGGAATAAATAATCAAAAGACCAAGAGTAGAAAGAAGCTGGTAAGGCTCTGAGATACAGATCTGTTCTGAGAGTCCAATAGCACCAGGGATATGAGGCATTTCTTTTCTGTTTAAAGTAAATTTTGTTCTAAATTACACAATTGCAGAGAGGAGAGCCTAATAATAACATAATTATGTTTTCCACATGGCTTCTGTTTATCCCTTATACAAAAGAAGAGCTAAAGTTGTCTCTTTGGCCAAGGGAAACAAAATAAAAAGCAATTTTAGGCATTACCCTCTAGCCCAGTCACATTGTCAGGGAAAGCATGTGCCAACCTCTTGCTCCCCAAATTGTAAGGGAATTTACATGAACCACTCCTGGAATATATCGAGCAGTGCAGCTGCCACTGACCAGGGGCTGATTTATGGGAACTCCCCAGCAGCACAACATCCAAAGGCAAGATCTCAGGTGTGGAAACTGCTGAGAAAGGCTCCTGTGACAGGGACTGTCACTCCTTGCTGAGATTCCAGGGAGATAAGTGAAGCCAAGTGCAGGCGGGAGTGCCTGTCTCCCACATAAACACTCATTCAGCTGATGGAGAACAAAGCATCTCCTTAACATCTTTCCAAATCAGAACAGGAAAAAAAACAAAGACACTTTCGCACCTCCCATCTCTCAGGCAGCTGCTCCTGGAGCATCTCTGCCTGTTTGCCCAGAGTGTGATGTTTGTCTGTTCTAAAGCTCCATCTCCTGGAGCCACGGGATTAACGCAGGGACGGCGCAGCTCTCACCGAAACCCGGGTGGGAGTTTGAGAGGAAAGTTTGTGAACTTTAAAGGGGTTAGATTTAAAATTATAAAGTCATCCCTGGTTACTGTAATGTGGAAGGTTGCCCGATGTGTGGGTTTGTTTCGGGACAGGGATCTGTGACGTTTTTGCTGTGGCAGCCCCTGTGATGTCCCATTACATCCCGCGTTCCCGAGGCGGCCTCTGCCGGCCGCGTGTGCTGTCCCTGTCCCTGTTCCCTGTCACCGTTCCCTGTCCCAGTCCTTGTTCCCTGTCCCAGTCCCTGTCTCTCTTCCCTGTCCCTGTTCCTGCTCCTGTCCCCGGTCCTTCCTGCCCTTGGCACGCGAAATGTTGTACCCAACAGAGCCCTGAGCATTAACGGGAATGCCTCTCTCCATCACCAGGGAATGCCTCTCTCCATCACCGGGCAATGCCTCTCTCCATCACCGGGAATGCCTCTCTCCATCACCAGGGAATGCCTCTCTCCATCACCGGGCAATGCCTCTCTCCATCACCAGGGAATGCCTCTCTCCATCACCGGGCAATGCCTCTCTCCATCAGCGGGCAATGCCTCTCTCCATCACCGGGCAATGCCTCTCTCCATCACCGGGAATGCCTCTCTCCATCACCGGGCAATTCCTCTCTCCATCACCGGGCAATTCCTCTCTCCATCACCAGGGAATGCCTCTCTCCATCACCAGGGAATGCCTCTCTCCATCACCCCACTCCAGCAGCATCTCGATTTTCCCCCTCGTGCTCTGCCCCGTGTCCGAAGCAGTTCCACAGCTCGGGTTTTCTATCATGGGAAGGAGTTTGCACAAGAGTTTTCCCACCTATCCAAGGAATCCTCGTCCTCCTGTTGGCTCATGGGAGTGCTGAGCTGTGTGACCTCCCCTCCAGGACAGGCCATGCCGTGCTGGGCTCGCCGTCCCTGGCTGTGTTATCCCAGCACATCCATCATGCTTCTGGCCCACACAGCTCTGCTTTCTCTTCATCCCTTTTTACACCCCTTCTTTTGATTCCACAGGATTATAGAGCTACTTCAAGAAGTCCTTGAGGTGAATGAAAATGAAAAGTTGATTAACAAGAGTTTACAAGTTGCACAACATGGGCCTCCCATTGCTAATGGAGGGATGTGACTGGGATGCCAGCAGCAATCCATAACTCTTGTCTCACTGAAAAACACAACCCGAGATAGACGGAGATGCAAATAATCTTTAAACTCTTCCTAGAAGTGCACTGTGTGCATGAAAAATGCCAAAGGAGTGAAGAAGGGTGTTCTGGGCAGTTGCAGTCAATAGAAGACATCCATTCTAGGAAAAAAATCTATTTATTTTTACTAAATCACTGCGTTGCCACTTAACTATTGCATCAGAAAACTCATAGAGCTATGATTCTACCAGGCTTTTGCTCAGGGTTGTTTTTTTCCCCCTTACATACAATTAACAAAGAAGCTAAAAATAAAAGTTAGATTCTTTTGCACCAGACCCAGGACAGTTGTGATGCAGCTTCTCAGTGAACTGCTCAAGCAAAGGACAGCACACACAGAAAACAACTCACAGGCTGAGGCAGATTATTCTTTAGCCCATTTCCTGCATTCCCCAGGCCAGGCATCAACTGAAAACACAATTCCAATTTACTCTTCCAGCTAGGAGTACTTCCTGCTGAAATGTTCAAAAAACAATACTTGGTGCTGCACAGGCTCCCCAGCCTTGGAAACCTCCAGAACACAGTTTTAATAATAATAATAATTTAAAAGTTCACTTTGTGGGCGTCCACAATAGATCCAAAAGGATTTTGAGAAGAAATCCCTGTCAGTCGTGGAGCAAGGCAAAAAGCAGCAATAATCCCAAAGCTCTGTGCTGCCTCAGGCAGCTGCAGGCAAGGACAGCCTCAGAGGTTCATGGCTTTGCTGTCCCAAGCTCCCTTTGGGACACATGAGGATTCCAGGCAAAAGGATTCCAGGATTTATTTATCCTACAGCAAACCTCTCCTACTGGGAGCAATGCCCTCGCTTGGTGTCTCAGCAGAAGTTGCTGCCCATAAATCAACCCCTAAATCCAGCAACTTCTGCTGCATTTACTCAACTTAAAAGACTTAGTTTGGAACATTTTAAGCCCAAATCCAGTCCCTACAACACCAAATTCATGCTGTATTAGAAAGCTCTCCCTAGGGCAAGCTTTCAAGTATTCCCTGAAGTTTAAAAATCAAGGCCGAGAGAGAACCTTGGATACCATAAGGAAATACTTCAAAAAATATTTTTTCTTAAGTATCAAGAGCAGAATTAAGTGTTGTCTTTGACCTCGTACTCTGAAAACTCCATTTCACTTTATAGTCTGGTCCCATGCAAGTTTTTAATAGGAAACCCCCCAGAAATGCTGTTGGTTCTGTGGGGTTTAACCTCACGTTTCCTTCAAGTAGGACTCTCCACTTGGCTGACACAGTCACAGATCACAGACACAGAATGGTTTGGGCTGGGGATGATCCTAAAGCCCATTCCACCCCTGCCATGGCAGGGACACCTCCCACTGTCCCGGGTTGCTCCTGTCCCAGTGTCCAGCCTGGCCTGGGACACTTCCAGGGATGCAGGGGCAGCCTCAGCACCACCAGTCAGGACTTTCCCCAAATCCAATCTAAACCCACGCTCAGTTTGAAGCCATACACTCTGGGCAGTGTAATTAGGGAATTAAAAGCAGATTTGGTTAAAGGTAGGGTATACAAATTTAGGATTAAGATTTTTGCTGTGAGGTTGAAGAATTATTCTGATTTTTATTAGCCTTTAAATTAAGTTGCAGATACAGAAATGGATCCATTCAAAAATGGATCTCAAAATCCCTCTGCGGGAGTGGCACTAACGCTGCTCAAACAAACATCTGGAAAGGTCACAAGTGCTTAAAGAACAAGTTTATTGACAATATCGTCACAAATAAACAATCTAAAGAAAACTTCATAAATCTCTAAACTTAGAAATTTTAAAATTTCCTCATTGGCAAAATATTAAAAAAAAAAAAAGGAAGTGTGAGATGTCACTATATTCTTAAAGTTTCCTAATTTCAGTCCTATTGGTTCAGTCCTTTAATTTGATGACACACATCCAACCCTTTAGCACAATGAAAATGAGTTAAAGTACAATTTTCCTCCTGTAAGGGGATCTCGATCAAGATATTTTTTTTTTTTGCAAGCGTCTCCCTGAATCCTGTCTGCTCACAACTTGATAGGCAACACCAGCAAGAAATAACTTTATAAATAGTCCAACTGAGCCAAATGAATTCTGGTATTAATCAAAACCTAAATTTCCCCCAAACAATACAAGCAGACCATGTAGTACAAGAAACTATCAGCATGCATTTTAGAGGTCATTTTTGTACTTCAGGTACATGAACTTAAAACCAAAGAGGGACAAGTGTGATAAAAATGTACTCCGATATTTCATAACATTAATATTTATTGCTTTATATGAATACTGTATTGAAAGCCCAAGCATTCAGTTTACACACAGAAATTATACAATTATATACCGTTTCACAATGGCAGTGAGCACTCATTACAATCTACAAAAAATCTACTTTACAGAAATTTAAAAATTCTAAATATCAAAAAGGTACAGTTGAAGAAACAGGTATAAATTTGGCAGCCAGTAATTGTGACTGGGAGGTTGCAGCTTGCATGTCTTTAAACATGGGAACTGGAAAATATTGAGTTTTAAGCAGTAGTTTGTGCTTTGAGCTGGTTTGAAAAAAATGTAACACTGGCTGTCAAAGTAGCATGTTCAAAAATATTTAGTTCACTTCCAAAATGTTATACAAATCGTGGTGATCCCTCTGCACCCCTAACCCTTGTAACTCAGGAACTTGACCAGGGTCACATCTCCGTCCTTCCCATCCTGTGGTGTGATCAGCCCGATGGCACCTGCAAACCTTGGAGGAACTCTGACACTTCTCTACAATATTCACAAGCTCCAAGAAGCACTCAAAAAGGCAAATACCTGCTTCATTTCTTCCAAGGTATTTTATTTTCAAACATTTCTTCTACAAAAGTTTAAGCTAATGTTTTGATTACAACGTTCTCAACATAAAGCACATTTTCTCATAAATAAATGAACTCCTTTCACTCAGGCACCTCAGAAGTATACAAAAATGTTGTCATTGGAACAGTTCTCTTGGAATGTGTTTACTCTGGTGTTTTCAACAACGTTAGTACTTCCAGGGTTTCATACGGGCCAGATTTCATGTTTTGTTTTTCCCGAGGCAAAGCAAAGTGCCTTGAGAGGTGAACTCAAGTCTTTTCCTATAGAAAAAGTATTTGCTGTGTTTATCTTTTATAGAAACAGAAAAATATACCCTTTCCCCCTTAGAACAGTGAGGGGACACGGAGGTGTGCATGCTGTGTGGAGACATGTGTGTGAAACGTGGGTGAAATGGAACACATTTGAAACACACAACAGGTTTCTTGGTGTGTATTTAAATAAAAATCCGGAAACCAGCCTGAAACCCCAAATTTCACATGTCAAATGTTGAAACTGTAACCAAAATATGAAGTAACTGCTAGAGCTGTCAGAAAAAGACAAGACGAAAAGCTTTCTTGCGTACATACAACTAGGTGTGGTGATCTCCAAAAAAGTTGTCAAAATTATAATTACCTTCCAGTTTAAAAACTTTTATTCTAAATAAAAAAAACTATACACAAACCACTGATTGACCAAACGAAAGTTCAGCGGTAAGCAGGACCTGAAGGAGCTGGTATTCACAGTTCTTATCATGTACAACTCTTTCAAGGTTCAATCCATGGAGGAGTTTATTTTACAACCTGCTTCTTTTTGTAAAACTAAAGGTCCACTTTATTACATAAAATTATTTATACAGTGTAAAACCGGAGCCTTATGGAAAATACTGCCTCTAAGTTTGTTTAAATTAGTCTTGCTCCATAGGTTCATCTGCAGCTTCTGTGGCTTCATCACTGTTTTCCATCGGGGTGTCTGAGGAGTTTTCTGGAGTTTCACTAGCATAGGACCCCAGCTCTTCTGTGTCACTGCAGTCAGCTCCACTAGTGGCAGATGAACTGATGTTGCTGTCAGCTGAGTGTAAATCCTTCTCTGCCCGTGGCTGGTCTGACTCCTCCATCTGATTGTTCTCCTCAGAGCTCTCTTCAGCCACACTCGAGGACTCCCTGTCTTTTTCTTGATCTTTTCTGTCCTGACCAATGTTTCTGGGAGACATGAAGGACTCTAAGAACAAAGAAAGTACAATATTACCAAGGGGTTTTCCAACATGCCTTAATCCTTCTACTTTCCACTCCGAGCTATGCTGAGCAAAACTTCCACAGCACAGCCAAGGACAGGAAACACAGACAAACCCTGATCTTATCAGAAGATGTAAAGAATTAGTGCCACCTTTGCCAGGATACCCAAATTATCCCAACATACAATAAAAAAAAAAGTTATTTTGTTTAATAGGTAGCTTCACTTAAACTTGGTCTTTATCCAGTGAAGCTTAATTAAGAAGTAACTTTTTCTGGCTTCTCCAAGTCTTCCATTTGCCTTCAGAAGCAGTTTTCTGGAAATTATTAAAGCAGGGCTGTTTCAGGTATACAACCATCATAATCTACAGGAACATTATACAAATACATGAGCCAAAAAAAATAATTCAAAGGAAACTTTGAAGAATATGTAAAAAAATAGATCTCTTAACTACAGTTTTTTTTTTTTGTTAACTTAGGCACAGAGCCTGCCCTACAGTGAGATAATTTTTACTGTTCTAATAGGTTGTGGAGATATTGTTGCTCAGTCTCCTCAGTGGAAAAACACAAATTTGCATCTGTATTTAAATAAATTACATAATTAACAGACAGCCACACAGAGCTATGACCCATCCCCGTTCTGGACAAAGGATGAGAACACCTTGAGAACACACTATGAAAATATTCTAACACCAGGGTTCTTGAATTCTTGGTGTACCCTGATCTAATTCACAGCTTCAGAAGATTTTAAGTACCCTTGTGTAAGTTTCATATTGAGTGCAGGGCCAAGTTAAAAGAAATAACAGAATTGCTAAATTATGAAAATTGAAGTATGAACAAGCAGCTCTTCTTTAAGAGACCAGAGACCTTCAGCAATCCCAGCAGCACTGCTCTCCAGCTAAGAAAATCCCAACTCCTTGGAAGAAAAAGAAGACCGTGAAATCTGAAATACCTTCCTCCTCTTCCTCTGTACAGTGCTGTCTGGCACAGGTAGCATCTTTTTCTTTATCCTGAGATGTAGAGGATGTTTCTGTCTCTTCCCCCACGCCTGAAGAGACTTCACTGGAGGCCGTTTGGTTTGGTGCATCTCTGGCTTCCCCTTCCTTGTCAAATTTAAGTCTTTTTACCTCATGTCCTTCTGCTTCTGCAGGATCATCCTCAGAGTGCTTATTTTTCACTGGGCTGCTCTGAGCACCTTCTGATTCAGACGCTGGTGATTCACTACAAACAACAAAACCAGATGCTTTTATCGAAAACAAACATTCTGTATCTTGTCACACTTGAAGAAAAAAGTAGCAACTACTTTGATTTAAACACATTAAGACGTAACAACAGCATTTGCTTCACTTATTATATAACAAAACCTCAAAGTCATCACTCCTGATTTAAGACTTCATTAGGCATCCCTTAGAGAGTCTTTAAACTATTTTTAAAACATAAATAAAAAAGCTCAAAATACACTCCTGCTGACAAACCTGTGTTTCTTCTCCTCTGCTTGCTGCAAGCTGGGCTCTTTATGCTCTGTGCTGTCTGGCAAACCGTTGGTTGTCATGGGAGTTGACAACGAAACCTTCGTCCGACTCACAGGTCTGGGGGTCCCAGGGCCATTTACATTTGATCTTTAAAAATAGTAATGAAAGTCAATCCAGCCTTTCAGCTAAGTAATTTGTTCCTATTTAGCAGAAAGTAGTTATACCCTTCCTTTAATACATCAACAAAACTAAACAAATAGATGAGGGACTTTGCTTTTTTATATTGGATAAAACATTTCTCGCCTACAACATGCAAATTTGATTAAAAAATTTGAGTAACAAAAAAATATTCTCGACAATGAGGTAAGAGACATCAAAATACAGAATACACGGCATACCTGTTCCTGCCTCCTCTATCCCCATTCCCCAGTATTCCATGGCACACCTCATTTTTAAGGGTACTTATTCTCAGAACTCCACTGCTTTTATCCAGCAAAAGTAGAGCCCTCAAGCTAAACTCACCTGTCAGTGTACCCTGGTGAATTTCCGGGGAACATAACACCATTCATCCGATTTAAACTACTGGAATTATTTTTCCTAACAAACAAAACAACAAAACGTTATGAACAAAGGAACCTTAAATCACTTTAAGCCTGTTTGCACAGAATTTCCCATGCCCAAACTTACAAAGCCCCCACTGTCAGTCCCCAAGGGCTTTCTATTTATCCCCAAATTATTACACTTGCTGACAACATCCCTGATGCTGACTGAACTGTTGATAACAAAATCTGAATTCTGCATGTCTGGCTTTTAGATACAACTACTGATAGCAAGAGAGATACATCAGACACACACATGCATCCTCCCCATTACTAACACAAGCTTGCAGTTTCATGGAAAAGAGGATTATACTCACTCTGAAGATGGATATACACAGCTGACAACCATGACATTCTGCAATATACAAACAACAAACACATCAACAGTTCAGAAACAGAAGCTTCGGCTCTTGACAACACCCCAGAACATTTAAGAGTTACAGGATTTTGGTCCTATCTGTTCAAATACCTCTGCTCCCTCTTACAAGGTCAGGCCATAATTACACTAAAAACCAGGATTAAGTTTGTTACTGTCCTAACAAGACCAGCACATTAAGCCTCAAGCCTGAGTGTCTGTAATTTCTAAGGGATCTGAGGGATCTCTGGAGAACTAAGTATTCAGAAATGCTGAAGCATCCTATTGTGGGACCACATTTTTAAAGTCTCTTCCTGGCTTCTGAAGGATCCCACATTCTGATACGAGCTATAAAATGCCAGTTAAGACACCTGTATGCTCTTCTGGAGGCACACTCTCTACTCCACAGGATTTAAATACTGAAACAAAAGGCACTGGAGGGAAGGGGCCTCCCTTCTTCTTCACCTCTGGATGTACCCTGAAACCAAATGTGGGAGGAAACTCCTGATCAAAAGATTGAGAGTATTTCATCTGATCATTTCTAACTAGGACTCCAGACAAAAACTGCCAATACAGCTTCCACAAACCACAGGTAGAATATTGCACAGTGATTGGGAAACACAGCAGATGCAGCCCTGGGATTCATTTTTATGTCTACAGTTATTTAAAAACTGCTTTTTGATGCTGAAAGATACGAAACAAACTCAGACACCTAAGAGCAGCCATCAGCTGTGCTCTAGCTCCGAGCCCCAAGGAAAGCAGCAGACCTTTGGGAGCAATTGGGAAGGTATTGAGTGATGGCTGTGACTGTGCAGCTGTGCTCTCTCTCAGAGAAATACATACCTTTTCCACACCTCTTAGAAATTTGTCTGTTCCTGTGTAATTCCTCCTAGGATCTGTCAGCAACTCACAGAGTCGCTGGATAGTGAAGGGGATGCTGCAATGAAATAGATTATCAACAATTTAATTTTATTTTAGCAAGTACGACTGCTAGGAAGCAACAAAAGTGACAACATTATTACTTTCTCTCCCTTACTGAGAAGGTGGAATAAAACCAGTACTGAAATCTGTAACAATAAGCAATACTGGGTGGCACCTCAAGGCTTTATTTTCCCCTATCTCATACAAAGCTGTTTCCTGTGCTCACCACCACAAAACCCAAGTGGAGTACTAATGCATCATCCCACAACTCAAAGGACTTATTTAAACAATGAAATCAGATCATCAACAGTAAACTTTCTGACTGTTCTATTCCAATATACAGAACAAAAATTGTAAGGGATTCAAAACAAATTGGAGTCATACACACTAGAGCAAAAAAAGTCAACTTGTAGTTTATTTCAGGTTTTACAAAATACAGTTACAGAAAAAGCAGTAAATGTTGGAATTAGTAGAGCCATTACACTTCAGCTTTTACAAATAATCTATTTTGCTACAACTGGAAAATGTATTCATCTATCAAGGAACAGATCAGGAAAAACAAATAATAATAATAATAATAATAATAATAATAATAATAATAATAATAATAATAATAGTAGATGTATAAGCCAATAAGAACCACATAAACACATTTTTGTTTTTTGCAATTCTGCACTCAGTTTCATCCCTGCTGAAATGACAAACTGACCTTTCAGACAAGCAACACTTTAGAGACAATTAATTCCCAGTTACCTGAGGTGTCACACACTTTCAATCCAAGTTTAGTGTCACATTTTAACAAATTTCTGTCAAAAATATTTCAGTAAAATTATGAAGTACTATGCATTTTTACAGTTAACTACTGGAAGTTGAAGCCGTAAGCATTTAAAAAGTTACCTAAGAAGAATATTTGATACAATACAATATTTATGAACCATTTCGTGGTTGGGAATATAACTGACACCAAATCCAGAGCAGCATCAATCCAGACTGACATGCATGTGTGTGTATATCCCTACACCGTAATTTTTTGTCCAAATTCTATGTTTATTATTTTCTGAGGAAGTCAGTATCTCCAGCCTGTGTCATGAGCTAACACAGCATGGATGTCCAGCTTTGCTCATCAGCTAAACAGCCACATTAGAGGTGCCCAGACCTCCACCAGCTCAGTGCAAAGAGGCCAGCACACCTCCAGTTCATCATCCCACATGACACTCCACTTTAACTAAAAGTCAGTAGTACTCAGAGTGACTAAGTATCAACAATTTAATTATGTTTTTCAGAACTGCGTGTACACTGTGTGCACCGAGGAAGTCCTAATCCTGAACAAACCAGAAAAACCACAGGAACAAGTGTTCCTTCTAATTCAGTTTATTACATGAAGGCTCTTAAGGTTGAGACTAGTTCTAGCATTATTAATTTCTCTTCCCTTGCTCTTCATTGGTCAACCAGCAATCTTTGACACCCAAATTCTTCATGAAATCATCAAGCTTAGAAGAGACCTTTAAGATCAAGTCCATGCTCACAATATTCAGCTTCTGCACAGTACCTTCTTTTAACAAAATTCCCAATTTTTAAGTCATAAAGAATTTACTTGATCTGTTAATCTTCCCATGTGGATCAAATATTAAGTTGATCTTGCTATTCTTATGATGGTCATTTTGGCTTTGTGTTGGAAATTCATAATTAAAGAGACTTCCTTTTATTTTAATAGAATAGACAGTCTATTCAAAAACCCATTTATTCAACAGAAACAAAAACATACAGATTTTTAAATTATTCTCCATCAGCCAGATCTGTAAGACATCCTGGGGAATCAGTACCTGGCTAATTTGGGTGTAGCTGTATTTAACTGGTCCCCTGGAATGCTGTGACATGAAGTGCTTTGGAACATCAACACAGTGCTAATTCCCCAAGTAAGACAGAAAACTCAAGAAATGTGCAGCCTGCAACTAACTCCAGGAGGAAAAGTTGTGTTCCTATTTTACTCTCAGCTACAAGAAGTTAGAAAGAAAAAGGCAAAAGCCAATTTCCCTCCAAATTCTTCACAGCAATGTGAACTTCGTGCATTGAGCAGCAGATGGCGCCCAGAGTCACACACATGGAACTCCTTCAACATTTACAAATACTTTCAGCTGACAAAACCCAAAGTTAATTTCATCTCTTTCTGGTGAAAAAACTATTGTTTTACAATAGTTCAACAACGTAATTTTAAAACAGAAGCAATTTAAATCGGTGAAAATCTATAAAAGAAGACCAATGTAAAGTTTGTGAGCAGTGTGAGAACTGACAGTAAATGCTCAGAAATTTAATTAGCTCAGCACATGAGCTGCACAAATAGTCCTGATCTGCCCACTTAAGGTAACCACTTAAAATTCTATACCAACACACTCAAAACTCCACTTCCAGCTCTAGACTCCAGAGCTCCAGCTCTAGAGTCCAGAATTACAAACCAAAAATTCATTTGGACAGGATTGAAGAGGGAACCGGGAAAATTACTTATAACAGCTATATTAAATTATAATTAAAAAAAACCCATAAATGAAATTTGGATTATGATCTATTTTATTCATGCTGTGAAAACGTCTCTGTCATGAGAGATCCCCAATAACTTGCCTTGGAACTTCCTTGTTTCACTAACAAAGGATGAAAAAGATGGCAGAAATTCATACGCTAAAGCCATTGTAAGAGAATTGTAAAGAGAATCTGGCTCTGCAAACCTGTGCAGACACCGTGTCAAGTGAGATACAGACAGGTTAAAAGAACCACTTCACACTCCCTTCAAAAGGAACTCGGCTAGAAAAACCCCAAAGCAGAGGTCATTCTTAATGTGTTGCTTCTTGGACTCAATACTTTTTACAAAGTTGCTACTTTGAACGAACTCTTTCCTTCTCTCTTAAACAAACACTAATAAAAACATCCCAAAAATAAAGTCACATCAAGTAGGTTCCTTGTCTGCCCAGGTACCCTGAAATGACACCCACAGCTCTAAGGAAGCCTGAATATACAAATCACACAACCCAAAACCTGCTGCTGCTGCTGTTACTTTTTGGACAGATCTCCACAAGATTCAGCTTTTACAATCACATCTTCCCTGTGGGGGTTACAGGATTTACTGAGGGAACCATTCTGCAATCCCAGATCCTAAAACATCCCCAGGCATTATTTCATTTAAGGTAACTAATGGATGCAGTTTGCTTCCTCAAAGCCTGGGAGTTTCACTGCAAAGTATGAGGAAGCTGAGCACCCTGAAATGTTAGAGCAAAGGATGAAAATAGCACAGGCACAGCCTAAGCTCCAGACTCGTCATCCAGAGGTTTGTTCAGTGCACTTGGGAACAACAGCAGATAACAGCAGCCCATTCATTAGCTGTCCCTGGGAGAACATTACCCATTTTGTGGGCAATGAAGCATTAACAAAAAGCTGGGGGAGGCAGCAGAGAGGCAGACTTGAGCATAAAGGATAGGTTTGTTTTTAAATTCCTGCAGTGAAGCAGCCCGGTATAAATATTGGGGAGCTGAGAACAAGCTGAATTTCACATTCTTAGAAGTCTCCTACATGACAGCAATTGTGGGGGGAAGAGAAGATCCGACTTAAAACTCCTAAACTGCAAATAAATGAAGCAGCATGGAACAGTGACAGTACAAATTATAAATACAGCATCAAATACAATACTAAGAACACGTCAGGAGCACCTCTGAAATTGAAATTTCAGAGTATCATGAAGGCAAGATTTAGAACATGCCCATTTATCAACAAGCTGAGAAAAATGCTGAAAATCTATTAACAAGCACTGAGCACCACAGCCAGGATAACTCAGCTTATGGCAAGTATGTAATCCAGTTTAGAAACAACAAAAATACTACACAAGCTAGTAAAAAGGACACACCAAATAAGAAAAAAACATCAGGAGCTTTATTTGAAAGGAAACAAAAACTTCCAAAATTAGGAAACCAGCAAAGGGCACAGGTACATTTCAATCTAGGACACTGTCAGCAACAGATCAAGCACCCCATGTCTTTCATCAGTATCACCTCAGCTATAACTCTGAACCTGGCATAATTTAGTAATCCCAACCCACGTTCGCCTCCTGGTCACCCCCTGTTTCTCACAGCATGAGTTCTTCAAAAGCCAGTGAACTGCCACAGAACCATCAGGAACTGAACACCAGAACACCTCTTTCCATTTGCTACTTCAAAATGCACTAACAGAAATCTGACTTTACAGTCTATTTAACCTCCTAAATGCACACAGTAATATACTTCTTTGAACTGCACTGTTTAAAGACTAACTACATATTGAAAAAACAAAGTGAATGACATCACAGCATGTCACACTTTTCACTGACTGACACAATAATAAAGTTCAGAAACTACTGTAATATATTTCCAAGGTACATATTTGCTTCTGCTCATCTATTTGAGGAAGCAAAATGAACAGCCACAGAGACAGTACAAGCTGCTATGTTAAAAACTGGGAATATGTGTTCCTTATCCTGAATTCAGAAAAAAAAAAGGATACATACCCATTAAATCCAGTGACAATTTTCAGGATTCTTTCTTTCATCTCTTCAAAGGGAATATATTCCACGTTTGGATTGGGGGGTCCTCTTGGTTCAGGAGCTGAGGTTCTAAAATCATCCATGACTTTCTCCAGTTTGAAAATAAAATAGCCTTTAAATTGAGACCACTGAACCCTGCATAAAACACAAGCATTGACACATGGACAAGTTAGTCCTAAACCCAAAGAACAACAGTGGAAGTTTATGTTTGCATAACAAGGGTCACCCTGGAATGCCAGTCCTATGATAAACCAGGCAAGTGATGCAGTGCTGTTTTCCTTCCTGAATTTAAAGCATAGTTACTATTTCAACAATTGCACTGGAACAATGTAACACAAATCAACGGCCACTAACAGCAGGGGAAGCCATTTCCTTCGAAAACCAATATCCACTGACAATGTGAGCCTAAACATGAAATGTACCCCTGTCTATGCAATGTAAAGGGAGCCTACAGTACTGCCTATAGTTTCACTGAGCTCATAAGAGGTGGAAAGGGGAAAAAAATTCACAAACAAAACCAACCAACAAAAGCAAACAAAAAAAACCCAACCCCCTCACACCCCAAAAAAACCCACCACACCAAAACACCAAGTGTTTCAAGTTTGGAATCCACAGAGCAACTATACACAACGTTATCTGCTTCCCTCACAAAACCTTACCAAAGGCCTTTTGCAACTCCACACATCTTCAAAACATTTCACTGTACCTCTTTTTCTCAAAAAGGCAAGTATTTGCTGTATCACAGTTGGCACTTGTTGACGAAAAACTGAGCCAAACAGCTTTGACTCCCAATAAATGTTCCCACAGCAGTAAGCTATTAAGATGTTTCCAAATTACCTCCTGCCTTACAGCTTCAAGTTTCATCATTTATAAAACTCTAGATTTTTTACATTTTCAAACAAACAGGACCCTCTGACTGGGTACACCAGACAAACCCTTCTACACTCAGGGCCCCACAGAGCAGCCACAGGAGACATTCAGGGCCTCCTTGGGATCATGCATGTCAGAGCAGCACAGGGAGCCACGTGAAAGCAGCTGATTTAGTTCAGGATCAATTTGTTTCTATTCCTGTTGAGGCAGGAGCTTGCACAGCTCCAGGACTGAGAAAAAAAATTAGAAACAGGAAATAACAAACAATGAAGACAGAAAATATCTTTGACATTTATCTGTAACACATACGATTTGGTACGAGCAGCTTCATACCAAACAAGTGTAAAATGTGAGCCCCTGGACAGCCCTTCAGCTCCTGCTCAAAGCAATATTAAACTATCTAGTAAAGTATTTAGCCAAAGGCTCTATCTCTACAGCCTGCCTTTGGCAGCCCTGACTATTTCTGGCCCTGTGCAACAGCTGCCTTTCTGTGGGGCTGACCCAACTACTTGTGCTGTGAACCACGGGTGGTGCTGTTTGTTTCTCCAGCACCAGCACCACCAAATCCCAACCACAGGCCAAGGAAGCTCTATCAGCCTGCCTGCACCAGAAGAGCAGGGCCACGTCATCTTTGCCCTAATTTTCTCCTTTGTCTCAAAGAAATAATTATGAGATGAAACAGGGGGAAATACAGCTCAGGTTTATCTACAGAGATCCAAACACAAAGCCCCTGTCTTTTACTAGGAATGATAAATTTGCAAGAATAGGGAAATTCCAAAGAGGAAAGCAAACCTCTGTCTTCGTACACAAAAGACCTTTAGGCACCTCACAAAAGGAGGGATCACAGGACTTGGTGAATAATCATAATAATAAATAAACAAACATCAAGGTCCCAAAAGGGAATGGCATGGACTAAGGAGCACCAGAGTCTCGCTGGATTGATTGTCTCCAGTCAGCATTCTACACCCCAAGCAGAAAACTATAATGCTCCAATGTACAACATCAGGCATTACTACAAATGTTAAATTAAAAAGCTGTACAATTCTGCAGTGCCACCACTGTGAAACCGAAGTGTTAGTAACAAATCACAGATTTAATACATAAACACACCACAACCACAGTAAAAACCCCATGACAGTATGGGATTACTTCCCACAGAGCATCCCAAGTGCTTTACTTACCTCATGAAACAAGATTCCACTATTATTCTAAACATTCTTTGACAACCCCATTTGGATATATTTCTGCACTTTAAAACTTGAGCTGTTCTTTGTTTTCATTGTTACTTATTTCTTGCTGAACAGTAACACTTATCTTTTCATAGACTATTAACCCATCAGTGTTTGAAATAAATCAACATGAGATGGCAATCTACTGCCTGAAAGCAGCACCCACCAGCTCCTTTACAATGCTGAAACTACAGAAGATAAAGATTGCAACATTTTGCCCATATCGAGAAGTCGAGAAAACTATCGCTTGGATTCTAAACAACAAATTCTAATTAGTATTTCTCCCATTATAAAAATGCTACGAACTTACATCTGCAACACACTGAACTACTGACATAGAAAGCATCTCTCAATCTGCATTCCAAACCACCTCCTAAATGACTGCTGACCAGGTAACACAGGACAGGTTACTCACAGAGGCAGCAGAGTTTAAGGGTAAACTCATCCTGCAATCACAAGGGTGACCACAGCTAACCCAGACAGAGCAACACCAGCTTAAATCAACCCAACAAGCTGCTGCTAGAAGCTGTGGAACCACAGCAGAAGGGGCTCAGCACAGCCTTGCTGCTCACACATTCACTGCGTTTCTCCAGCAGTTTTTTCCAGCACTCTTGGATTCCCTGCTGCTGGGGCTGCAGTAGCAGCAGCAGCAGGAAAGCTGAACTGCTCAAAGGCCACTGTTACACTCAGTGCAATCTCAGACAGAACTGCAATTCAAACAATAAACTCAACTGTCCTGCGCATCTCCTGACATCAGTGCTGTTAGAATAATGAACTCATTTATGACCAAAAAACCCAAAATTATTTCTGCAGGGACAGTAAGACTTTCTTAGTTCCATCTACTTAGTGGAAGTGATCAAAAGTGAGTGTCACAAGAGCCAAGTCACCTTTCCTGTTTTACCAGTCTATGAAAATGACACGTACAAGTTGGCACCAGCTGAACTTTACAAACTCACATGTCTCATCCATAGAGAAAACCAGTTCCTTCATAGCAATGGGTTGAACTGCTTGGCAATACAAAATTAAGATTAAAAGTCATATATCATACTAGTAATCAAAGCAATCTTTATTTACACCTCTAGAAATTTTAAGGTATCTCCCCCCCCCCCCATTCACTGAAAGACTGGTTGCTCAGAAAGACAGAAAACAAAAGAGAAAACAGACATTTGGCACTTGTTTGTCTAGGAAAACAAAAATATTCCACATGTGTAACAAGCCTCCTGAGAAAGACCTCTATTTTTTCTGCTTTGTTACACAATGTGAGAACCCAAAACCAAGAAAAAAGTTTGGTCAATACCTTCTACAGTTAGATTAAGAGCTAAAAAGAAGCAAAAGAAAATTCTTCCACTCTGCTTTATGTACCAGCTCATTAAGTTTCACACACTGGAAAATAACTGATAAACATCTTAAGTTCTGTAAGAATAACAAATTGAAGAAATTCCATGGAGAAAATACTGTTCATACTTTTTTCAGAGCAGGCTTGTTTATAAATACTTGCTCTTCCCACTCCCCCATTGCACATAATCAGCCTTTTCTTCCAAACCATGCTCTTCCTGTCCACTACACTAGCTTGGGAATTTGAATCTGCAACTTTGAGAACTTCTAGAGCCACTCAAAGGAAAAATTTACTGGGAACGCTGCATGATTTGAAACAACACCTTCAAGAATAACATTTCATAAAATAAGCTAATCCCAAGATGTTTTGGTTCAGTGTACTTTCATTGTAGAGAATGATGGCTTTGTAGTTATATATATTTTCTGTACATCAAGGCACCTTTCACTACAATATCTGGGCCACCCTGTGTAAATGTACCTGTACAAAGAGCTTTCCTGGGCTAATGAGCCTGCAGTTCCACACGTGTTCCAAATCATTTAGGAAGAAATGCCATCTTATCCTAAGAGCCCTCTGCTTCCCTCCCACCAGCTCCTGCACCATCCTTCTTTTTTATCAACCTTAATGATTTGCTCTGGCATACAAAAAATCAAGAGGAAGAAACTGATTTCAAATAAAAACCACTTAACAAGAAAAAAAGTCAAAGGAATGGCTGAAGAGAATCAATCACAGCACTTCAGAACTAAAACTTGCATCCATATAGACACCACCCATTTCAAATTTTCCCAGGACAGACACAAATGATGGCAGTTTACCTCAAAAATTTTAATTGTGTTTTAAAAAGCACCTTTAAAAGTCAAGCAACAAATGAGAGCATGGAAGCTCACACAGAGTCCAACAATTCAGTTTTTCTACCTTACTTAAACATTTTATACATGCTAATACTGTGCTTCAAGGTATGAGAAGATGCTTAACACCCGAATATTGTACCTAGTGCAGTCCCTGACCTTGCAGATTCATTAAACATTAGAAACATAAGAGAAAAATGGATGGAAGAGATTTCAGTGTTTGAAGACACTCAGTTGTGTTTCCAAAGTCAATCAGGAAAGCAGACAGCACTTGACCAAGCAGCCAATCCTACAAGGAACATCAGCAAGTTTTGAGATGATTTACATACAATTAAAGAGACAACACGACAAAAAGCTAGGAAAGGGTGAGGGAAGACATGAGACATGAAATGAGCAAGTAGAGATTTAATTAAATGACAGACTATGCAAAAAAACAAATCACTACTAATAAAATACTTTTTTTTTTTCAAAAAATTCCACACAGAACTACAGAAAACCCCAAAACTGGATCAAAATTAGTAGGTGAAGACAAGAAACAAACTCTAAGATGAAAGCCACCAAGGTGTGATGGGTAACTCCACAGTCAGAACAGTGCAACAGTAACACACTGAGTCACTGAGAGCCAATGAAGCTGCAGAAATACCTGCACTGCACAGAGAATAATAAAAAACAACAACAAAAAGAAGACAGATTAATTTAGACACAATCTAGCGTTGTCAGAGCAGAGCCATGGAAGAACACAATCCTAAATAGCTCTGTTCTCTAATAAAAGCAATCAATCTATTTCACACCTGTACTTGAATTACATGATTTGCTCTTGGAACTAATTCATTACTACAGATCAACAGAATTTGCCAAGCAACATCAACCAACTTTAGAAATGCACCAATTCTACTTGATTAACAGCATCTTCAGCAGGGAACAGGCCACCTCAGACAAAAAGCAGGGCAAGCAATCTGATGTAGTGCTTTGATTTCAAAGAATTAGTATCACAAAGTTGCTTCCAAGGAATGACTGCATCTCTACTAACATGATTTGCATAGGATTCATCCTTCCAAACATGCATATCCAAACAAAATTGCATTTTACTTGGAAATAATCTAATCATATCATTGCCAGAGTGTAAAAGACATGCCCCCCCATTCCCTTATCTCCTACTTATGCAGAATTCTTGTCCTGGAGAAACTATGAAAGCAGTTTTCTCTCTTACCACAATGGTTACTGGGGAGGAGGAGAGCCAGCTCAATATCTGCACTATTGTGCATCAGATAATTAACTGATATTTTCTTCTGACCACTGGGTAAGTTTTTATACTTGATTCTTTTGCCACTTGGTATAGTCACATTGGGAGATAACGTGCCAACAAGAAGAGCAAAAAGCCTGAAATACTTAAGGAAGTTGTTTGGGAAAGACCTGACAAAGATGAAAATCCCTCCTATTTTTAAGGAAAAACTATCAACATGGAACAAATTACATGGTTCCCTCTCACACATTTACAGTGCTTTCTATAACAGTGCATCCCAACACCAACACATGACTTGGACACGAGGCAGAGGTTGGGCTGCCAAGTCTCCAAGAGTGCAGAAGACAACTACACTGACTTACTCATCCCTGTTTTTAAAAACTGTCAGAAAACATCAGACATAACCCTAACGGAGTGCATATGGCTCATATACTTTAGACAAACTCCAAAGATTTTAAGGTTCAAACTCCACTAAGGTCCCACTGTAGCAAAACAAGACAAAACCTAAAATTGACTGAAGAACTGGAAGAATTCAGAGTGCCTGAAACAAGGCTATCTCCTGAAATGAAACTACTGCAATTATTCCATAAATCTTTCTGGAATTGCCTTACAGATTACAGGTTTAATTAAGAAAAACATTATATTGAAGAGATGTTAAGCTTCCAGAGACCCAGCTATGTACTTAAAACATGAAGAGTCCCTGGAGTCCTAGTGGGATGTCTGTCTTCAGATTTCACAGTGTTTAAGTTCATTACAAAATTACTTGATTTAAATTTTAAGAGGATGCCATCTGTTTTGGAGAGATGCTGAATACCACACAGAACATAAAATGATACCAAAGTAGATCTACTATTGATTGTGTTCACTGAACAGGCCATAAAAGAAATATCAGAACTTAGTAAAAGGAAATATTTCCCTCTCCACACTTCTCCTACTATTAGCTCTCTGACAAGCAGAAATTAAAAACAACACAAAACAAAAAAGCCCACATCAAATTAGTATATTTAGGAGGCAAACACTTTATGTCCAGCTAAACTGATTTTAAGGCAATGTCATCAGAACACACAAAGAAAGAACCAGAGGACAATGTCTGAGGGAGTCACATAACATGGACCAAGACATGTGAGTCACTGGTATTACCTTTGCCCCCTCAATTTTTGCTGACTTGCATGACATTCCCACAGAGACCTGCTAGCAGGAAATAGGTGTTTTGAAGTGTAGTAACTTGCCAACTTTAGTAACTGTTTCTTTTGTGCCTCCCTCTAGAGCTCCTACAAGATGAAGATATACTCCAAGAGACAGTAATTTCCCCAGGCTGTCAAAGGCAAAATTGAAGTTTCACCCAAAACAAGTTAATTCCTTTTCTATTCTGGTCCATCAATGGGATCTCCAAAACTATTTGCAAAGTAAAAAGGCAGAGAAAATGAAGTGCACTCAGCAATCACATACCAAATTCAAACCCCTGGCAAGGCAGCACTTTCTTCCACAGCCTCCATGCAAGATGTATCCAACAGGAATACTGAGGAGTAGCTGGAATATGCCTGCTCAAATCCAAGGCCTGTGTCTGCCACCAGGGAGCACAGAACCCATGCCAGGCATGAGGAGCCCCAGCTTGGTGAGGAGGCAGCACCTGGAGCCTGCTAGGGACTGCCTGTCCTGTCCTGTCCCCCTGTCCTGCCCTGTCCCCCTGCCGGGCAGCACCTCAGCACTCGGAGCAGCATCCAGGGATCCTCTCCAGCAGCTGCACAGGGACTGCAGGCCTGTGGGAGAACGAGGATGCTCAGCCATGCTCAGCTATTCCCTCGGGTATCTCTGCTCTTCTCCTACTCCCTCCATCTTTCCTGCCACGATTTTGTATCAATCCTTACCTTATCCAGCACCTACATTTGTTCAGTGGCTATATGGATAAACAAGGATACCTGGACATACACAGTTATACAGAAAGGATGCACAAGCTAAAAACTTGAGAACTACTTGTAAAACACAATTCCCAGAATTTTCATACCAGGAAATGAAGAAAAAACAAACCCATTGCCATTTGACTTGTTAGTTTTTGTACAGGGATTACTACTTAATTATTTATAATATAAACTGATTGCTTCTTAAACAGGTGTGCTTTCAATTTTTTCAGAAAATACCTCTGAAAATTTCTGTGATAAAAAGATGCAGAACTGAACTCCCATTAACAGGGAGATGAGCCATGCTGAGGTTCCCACAGGGATCCCACCCCAGTGCAGAGCAGGAGGGTGCTGGCTCACCATGCACTTAACCTTGTCCTTGGTCTACACCAAAAGGGGCAAGCCTGCTCTGCTGCTCCCACACATTCCTGTGATCCCACACACAGGGAGGTGAGGCAGATCACTGATCTAACCACAGAATTAATGCTGCAGATAAGGCAGAGTAAGATGTGTGATGCGACTAGCAGGGACCTGAGCCGTTTCTTTAAGCAGCAGCATTAAGCAGCATTTATCAGGTAAAATACCTTACCTTGCCTAATTTCACTCTTTTGTCAAATAGTCTTTGTATTTTAAACTTATTTTCCTATTTCCCATGTTTTATTTTCACAGTATTTAGATGCAATTCATTTTAGCATCATGGTTTTGCATGCTGCTGCTATTTTCACCATTCACACAGTGCAGATAAACAGGGAAATTCCAAACAATGACTACAGATTTACACAGTAAAATCCCCTGTACACCAATGGAGACTGGCTTCTCACATGCTTCTGGCAAGCAGACAAACACCTGAATCTAAAATAAAATCAAATCCTTAAGTAAGTGTTAGATCCTTTATGAGTGTTTCTAAATGAGCAATAAATTTAAAAAGTTGAGATGCTCCCGGTAGGGTGAATTTCCTGGAACACTGTGCCTTGCTGAAGAGTGTGCTCCTATTTGGAAAACACTGGCAAAGCACTCGTCCTGGGGGAGCGTCCTGTTCCCTTTCACCTGATAACTCATGTAAAATTAAACACTCTCACATTTTATCTTCAGGAGGATTTTACCTCAAGTTACCTTTCACTTTAATTAAAAATACATTGAAGAGTTCAAAGGAAGAAAAACTGGTATTTCCCACAAGCACAGGAGGTGTTTTTCCATTTTCACTCGCTGATTGTTGTCAGCCTAAATCCAGTCTTTGCTCTCCTTGGGAGCACAATGAGCTCATTCCAGAACCAGGGAAACTGTCAGACATTAGAACTACAACTACTTCAGTAGTGTGAGTGTTCACCTCTGCTGCTTGCAAATTACTACTGCTCTTGCCAGGAACAACAAAGATTGAGACTTAGTTATGGAAACAGGCAGCTGAAGAAGACATTAAAGCACTATCTGTAATCATCAAGGGACTAATTCTGATCTCTGCTGATAAATATTCAGCTGACTCTAACAGAACACAGCTGTCCCACAGACAAGAAAAAAAATCTTCAGTCCAAAATTTTCTAGGAAGTACATTTGTGAATACAGTTATCTAAAACCAAACTCAAGTATGCTTCATTTGCTTTTATTTTAAAGTCAAAAACTGACCACAGAACAAAAAAGTACAAGATTACAGCATTCTTCATTCAAAAATTAACTTACTTATAGCAGAGCAGAAAGCAATACAGAACACCAGTGTTGCTTCAGATATCACCGGTTTGCCCAGAATAACCAAATCCACACAAGAAATGCTGCAGCTCCTCTAGTAAGTGTAGCTGTCACTGTTATCTCCTCGGAGGAGCTGCAGGCCACACTGAGATAATATGATCAGGTGTTTAGTGTATCAAGCAATAAAGCTGGGAAACCAGATTAGGAAAATGCACTCTGTGCAGCTACTCCTGGATCTCTGTTGCACTGAGTCCCTGTGCTTGCCACCTTATGCAGTGTCCCAAAAATCCAGAGACCTCCCTCACAGCAGCACTACTGGGATCAAGGAAATTGCACTGTTACTGATTCCTTCCAAGAGCAGAAACAAAAGCCACCCAATTGCCTTTTCCACAAGGCAGTTCACCTGACACATGCTGAGCTTGGAATGACAAGGCATACCCCACCTCAGTGACCTAATCCACAGGCATTAGGTGTTTGTGCATCATCACACTCCCCCTGCCACTTCCAAGCCAAGACATCACCAGGTATTGCCATCATGGAAATCTTGCCATTGTCTTCAAGTAGTTTTACTCCTAAAGCTGAGACCTGCCAGACATGTATCAGCTTTGTGGAAAAGCAGCATCAGTCTGGTCTATTCACAAACTGATAATCCACCTTCTCCAAGTCAACCAGACTGCTTTGTATCCCTCCTTCCGTGTGCACCGTTGCCTTGTTCCTTCCCCCCATGTGCCACCAGGCACAAACCTTTCCAAAAGCTTCAGAAAGGAAGAGGGATCACCAATCACAAAGTCAAAATGGAACAACATCCCTGCTACTGAGAAGTGTAATATGGAGTGAACAATACCCAAATGCCTGGGAAAGTCCTTCAAATGAAATACTATCAAGCACAGCCCCCACAGAACAGAGATTTGAGGCCCACTGGAAAATATCAGAGGTCACACTGAGGCAGCCACTACAGCAACATCACTGAGAGGAGAAGGTACAAACCAAGAGAAACCCTGAGGATGACAACAAATCCTACCAAGCAAGGCAGAGAACTGAGTTTGAGGAGAAGGATGACCACAGAATACAAGTGATCATCAGAAACACATGCAACTGCATTTACTACCAGAGAATACATGGTGGGGAGGTTTTCTGTGCAAAGTGACATGGACTGGTCACCAACAAGGTTATCAGGAAATGTGCTTACAAGAACAAACTGTACAGCAACAGGGAAGGAAGCCACACTAAGACTGCAAATTTGAAAGTGCAAAGAGCTACATTTGTGATTAAAACAGTCAAATCACCCCAAAAACCTCAGTGCTGCAATCAGTTAGCCTTTTGCCTTTCCTTACACGTGTATTCCATAGAGAGACTAATGTTTATTACGTTCAGTTCATCACACACATTTTATAATGGCAGTTAAAGTCTGACCTTTACACTGTAAACCCCACTCCCAATAGATATGAAGTGGCAGCACTTAAAATAAAACACTACAACAGTGTGTTTCCCAAAGCAGCAAGTGATTTCATCGATATCACCACTGAGTGCTCTGAAGTACTACAGCCACACAATTCACATATACACAAACTTTTGTTTATAATAGAGGTAAAAGAGCAAGGAAGCTAAATTAGTGTTGACAAATGGACATCAGCAGGCCTTTTGACCAAAGATCCCTGTTCTTTTGAGACATCAGTGGATTATGAAACAGAAGTGTCAGTGGAATGGGAATTAGTAGGGGGTAATTCCAGATGCTGAATGGAATGGAACTAGTGAGGAATAGCAGTGGACAATAATGCAAGGAAGTTTACTCACGTATCTTGCTTTACTGAGAACATGGAAATGGAAGAGTCTTACACTATCAAAGGCACACAGAAACTTCTTTCAGAAAAATATGATCCTGCTTATTACAGCACAAACTTGAGATTTTTATTTCAAGTTTTTAAAAAATCATAAGGAATTACATTCCCCAAACAGGCATTAAGACCTCCAGAAAGTAAGCTGTCTCCAAATAAAAAAAAATGCTAGTGCACACACAGAGCGAGAAAATTGCTTGCTGAATAAAAGCAGAGCACATATTTTAGGGGAAAAAATAGATTTAAATTTAAGCATGTGAAATAAGCCAAAGGACATATGGCTAAAAAACCCAGTACACTTGTAACAAGAGAAAGTGTATTATAAAAGTATTCAGAGTACATTGTTAAAACTCTTGAACTGAGATGCAAACTTATTCTTGTAGGAGTTCATGGCTACTGTATCTTCACTTAGCTCTCCTACAGCTGACAAACTATTTCACTGCTGTAATAAACTAATAGAAAAGTTAAACTGATTCAAAAAAAGCTTGAAAGGGTAACAAGAAAAAAGTTCACAGCCACATAAGGTAATGAAACAGCATCAAAAGGTCAAAAGTATTTTTGCCATTATCTTTGATGGAACTGCAGTTATGTAACTTACATTTACAGTTATGTAATTTAGCAAAGGCAAATCATCCCTGATCCACCTGACTGACTGTGAGGAGGGAAGACAGAGAATGCCGTAGCTCGACCTGAGCGAGGCACAGCAGCACAGTCTGCCCTGGCAAAGCTGCAGCCCCAGCGCAGCAGCAGGCTCCGCTGCAGGGCTCCTGCTGCCGGGACCCAAAGTCCAACCACACCCAGTCACAAACGCCGCTGCTCAGAGCCCAGAGCAGGGCACCCCCTGTGCTGGAGGGGGAGGCTGAGCACTGGCAGCTCGTGCTGTGACCAAGGCTGCTGCCTCTGGAACACAGGCTCTGCTGGTGGAATCCAGCTGCTGACTTTCACCGGTGAAGGGTGAAGGGCTCCCTGCATCCAGGGAGGTGGAAACAGATTCCTTTCTGAGATGCACAAGTGCAGGGGGAGAGGCACCGGGCCCAGCGTGCTCCAAGGGAAACGCTCTTCCCAGTGCACGTGGTTAAGCAGTGAAACAGGGAGACAAACTAAGGCTGTGGAATTGCCATGACTGGAGATTTTCAGAAATGCTGCACAAAGCCCTGATCAACTTGATTTAACTTTGGAAGTAGCTCCCCTCCAGCACAGGGTATGCCTGGATCACCTCCAGAAGTCACTTCCAACTATCCTATGATGACAGTATCAATGTCCAGATTTGCCCTACAATCACATGAATTAAACTTGACTCAAGAAACTCCACAAAACACCCCACTTATGATTGCCCTCAAGGAAACAGGCAAAGAAACAACTACTGTTTGCAGGCTCAGATGAGGTTCAAGTTAACATTTCAGAGCTTCCAAAAGAATTTCACTACAGGAAGAAATAAAACCAGAATGTATTTTAATGGCTGTTTATGCTGCACGAAGGAGAGGAACCGGTGTAACTGCATCACATCCTGGGCAGTGCTCTCTACCTAGGCCTAGAAGGATTTGACAATTAATCACTTCTGCCTATGAACTGTATTGCTCCAGATTTTGGTACTTCACTACTTTCTGGATTCCTTCACTGTCAGTAAGCTTCTGCATTATATTTGCCACTACAGTAAGCCATTAAAACTGCACTTTATAGGTTCCCTGCCCCAAGGCAAGAGTGAGGGAAATGCATTAAAAAAATCCGTGAAATTTTTGATTGCTTTAGCTTTCTAAGTTTTATTTTCCACTTTAGAAAAACCTATTTTTCCTTTCCAGTCCAACACACTGGATTTTCTTGAGGTACCTAAATAAATGATTTTGAAACATTTTTGCTATTGAAGGGGCAGAGTGACTCTAAACCCAAGAGAATTTCCTAAGAGATAAGAGAAAACATTTTAAATACAGGACACAAGATCACAATTAATAAGTGATCATCATATCTATTTCTAAGAATTCTTCAGAAACAACAAAAAAAATCATTGTTACATTTCCCTTCTAGTACTGCAGTGCTCTGATTTCCATCCCATCCCTTAAAGCTCTTTCTACTTCAGAAAAAATAGTTAAGTGGATTTTTTTTTCTGAAAAAAAAAGAGCACAAAACCTCATCCTGTTTCTAGAGGTCTTTCAGATACAGTTAAGTACTGGGACTAACACATCTCCTCTCTCTTCACTTTCCTCAGTGTTGCCAGTCACACTGATCTGTTACAAACCAGAGACAAGCAGGTTATAACAAACTTCCCTGACTGTACTTGGTCTCACTAAGGAAATTCCATTTAATATCTCAGTAAAAAGTTAGACTAATTGAGGAGTATGTTACTCCTCTGAAAAGGAAAAAAACCTCCTAATATCCAAGACAACTTTAAAAAAGGTTGCACAACAAACTTTATATTGTGTTTCACCTAAGGCTAAGTCTTAGCACGGCAACTGTTGAGAAATAAAAACATTTCAAAGGAGCCAAGCAATCAGACTTTTGCTTCTGTCACCTCTAATATAGGAAATTTAGACTAAGTTTAGACTAGCTTTTGTAAACGTAGGCCATAATCTCACCAGCAATTAAGTGAATGGTTAACTTTGCACAAGAGGAAAACTTCAAAAAGATTAAATGAAGGCACATCATTGTATGATCAGGATTTTACTGCACAGCACCAATAACACAACTAATCTTACACTGATAACAGAACCAAAATTAGCAACGTTTTTGTTCCACACCTCCCCATAACTGAAAAAGACCTCTAATTACAATAAAGATACCATGAGCCTTATCATAGCTGCAGTGGTGGCTTTACCACCTCTCACCCGTTGCTCCTCCCCTTCACCACCTCTCCAGCTGCACTGCAGTTGGAAGTACCAGCTACCAGGGACAAAACACGTGGAGCCACGAACTGAACCTTGTCCAAAAGAGTCAGGGCTGTGAGAAGCTGCTGCCCCAGGTTCCCATGGAGCTGCAGAAGCAGCTCAACAGCCCAAGTGGAACACTGACCCACGAGCTTCACCAGCCAAGGCTGCTGCCAGAGAAATCCCAGGAATATCAGAGCCTCACCTAAACCTGCACCTACCTGTTCCCAGCTCCCTCAGATGAATAAGCACTTTGGAACAAGTGGGGGCAGGGAGGTACTCAGCCACCTTACCTGAGCCTGTGCTTTCCATCTGCTGGGGGAGCTATTTGTGCCACCACCAAGCTTTGAGGAGAACCTAAAAAGACACTTTAATTTACTTCATTACTACCTTTTCAAACTCATTTTACTGAGTTACCGAGATCTGCTGCAACTGTGTCTGGAAATGTATGGGGGATGAGAACATTCAGCCCAGGATGCAGACTGCAGTTTAACCTCTAAAAATCAGTATTCTTGATGAAGTTAAAAAGCTGACAGAACTCCCATGAAGACCATGTAACTCTCCTAGAATAAAAACTGAAAGCAAAAATATTTCACATTTCACTTGTCCTGATTTTCACATTTCACTTGTCCTGAGTACTTGCCTCAGTACTTTTTGTTTGTTACATTAGGAACAGGCTGTGACTGAGTAAGATCCATTGTTTTTCAATAATCAAGTCTGCAAACCATGGGTGTAATTACCCCTGACTAAACCATCCTCACTGCTTGTTTTTTTTTAATCTATACTCTGAACTTGGCAAAAATCCTAACAAATGCCACTGGCAAACTAGTATTTAATCTTCAGATTCCAAAGTATCTATTTATTACTGGTTTCCATTCTACTACACAAAGTTATTTTTATATAAGTGAAAACAAATACTATCTAGTGCATTTTCAACTTGCATGTTATTTGGTAAGTTTGCTTTTTCCAGAACACTGTACAACAGTCACGTTGTGCCAGCTTAAAAATACATTAAGTTCTTAAAAGGCACATTATCAATTTTCATACGAGTGATTCCCAGATTTTAATATTTACTCATTTTTTCCCCTGATATTTGCCTATCTCCAGTTTATATTAGACAGTTCTTATGTTCACATCCAACACTTTTTAAAAACAATTTAATGCAACTGAAAGGGTCAAGAAGGCTGAAAAGAGCTACAGACCTCAAAAAAAGACCACAAAGAAAACTCTGGAAACATAGAAGGCAGGATCTGTACGTCAGATGACAGATCCCAGTTCAGGTTTAAGTTGGTAAAAATAAAATTTAAAAAATTAAAAATAAACCTAGATTTCCTAAATCAAAATAAAATCAGAGAGGGAATAATTTTTCCAATAGCTTCCCCTTATAGAATCCCTTATTTAAAATTGCTTTGGAATACACGTGATAGTGGCAGAAACAGTAAAAACAACCTGAAGAAGTATCTCAGAATGGGGAAAATATTTTAAACGTATTTTAGTGTGGGCTTACTATGGTGTGTTTTTTCTATATAATAAATAAACATTACACTAAAATATTAAGCATTACAGCTGTGTATGTCTGCTGAGCATGAGCCTTCCATTCAAAGAGCAAAGTACATTTCAGAACTTGTTTTTCTTTCTAAACCATTAATCTAAGCAGCACTAGCAAGCTATTAAAAAAAAAAAAAAAAAAGCAAAAGAAAACCACCAGAACCTACAAATTCTCTTACGAGTTCAAGGGACTCCAGAAATTCAAACAAAGCCCCTGCGGTAACTGGTTGGTCAGAAAACACTCGTAAAAGCACATCTCCCCTGCTGGAGCCGAAGTCTGGCACTAGGCCTCAAAAACAAGGAGACAGCCTGGGCGCCAGAAAGTGAGCACAGCTACGGCAACGCAGCCGGGGAAGCCTTTCCCCTTCCTGCCAAATAGTGATCCCCAAGGAAGTCACCAGCAGCGATCCCTGGAAGGAGCGCGGCTCCCTCCACCTCGCACCTCCCGGGAAACCCTCCGGGATCCGCCACAGAAAGGGCAGCAGAAGGGAAACTCCCCGGAAAAACGACGGCAACTCACAGCAGCTCCCACACACCTCGTCTGCAAAAGCACCTCCGGATTGTCCCCTCTTCACCAGCAGCGCCCAGACACAACCACAGGATGGTTACAAAGAGAAACAATCCGAGCCACTGATATCTTTATGTAAATAGCACAATTAGATACTGCAAACACAGTTATACAACAGTGTATAGCAGACATTGCAACAGTAGCTGAGCTTGCTACTTACAAAACCTGAATCGCTCTTAAAAATCCTGAAAAAGCAACAGGTTTTTTATTGTGATGAGAAGGATCAGTAAGATCTGACAGACACCCCAGGGCAAAGCCTATAGGAGAAGTCTCCCCTCGTTAGATCAAACTACCAGCAAACTAAATTAATCCACACAAAATTACATGGGAACTAAGGAAAGCTTATTTAGCTCACTGAAGCAACCTCCACGCAAAATAAAAAAAAAAAAAATCCTGGAAGAATCTCTTTGACGTCAAATGCAAGAATTGTTTTAAGTCACAACTGATGACCACCAAAACAGTCACACTTACATCGTCTCTCCAGTCTTAGCAACATGACAAAGAAACTGATCCAGTATTGGACACACTTCCTTCTTTCCTCTCTTCTCAAAATCTGTTGGCGTGAGAACGACACAAAAAGAATGGTAAAAGAAGACGGGACAGAACAAAAATTCACAATAATTAGCGATTTGCTTCAACTATCAGTACAGCTCCCACACAAACACTGTCGTGCTCTCACAATGCTCCGGCTGTTCCCATGAACTCCACCAGCTTCCCAGCCCTGGGAAACACTTATTAATTTTCCTGCGGAGAAACCGCACGCACCAGAGCAGCAAAAGTTGATCTGCAACTTCTTCTGACCAGCTAGGGCACAGAAAGAGGCCGATTTCCTCCAGCTGAGCCCTGAACAGAGAGGGCTGGGGAGGGAGAAGGGGACGGGTCCGGGCTGGGCCAGGATTCGGGGGAAGGGGCCGGGATGCGGGGAAAGGGGGAGGAAGGAGGGAGAAGGGGAGGCCAGCCCGGGGAGGCCAGGGCGGCAGCCGGGGAGACCCCAGAGTCCCTGATCCCCCCTCACACAGACCCGAGGGTAGGGAGATCGGAGGCTCTGCCCTCCACTTCCCCACAACGACCCCCCGTCACTCGGCGGGACCCCCCTCCCCGGCGAGCACCCTCTCCCCACACCGCGGGGACCCGTCGCCCTCAGCGAGGGGCGCTACCCCCACAGGGGCTGAGGGACCTCAGTCTTGCCCTCAGCGCGGCGACACCTCTCCCCCACCCCCTGCCATCAGCCTCGCCGCCACCTTTCAGCGCCTCCTGCAGCCTCTCGACGTCCATGATCCGCCCGGGCGATTTCCGCGCGGCTCCCCCGCCCCAGTCCCGCGCAGACCGGGCCGCGCTCACAGTAACACCCCGCGCTCAGCGACGCTCCAACATGGCGCCCGCGCCGTGCCCGTGCGCGGTCCCGCGGCCCCGCCCGCCGGGGGCGGGTCCGAGGGGCGGGGCCAATGGGCGGTCCCGCGGTAGGGGCGGGGTTAATGGGGTCCCGCGTGAGGGGGCGGGGCCGGGCGGCCGTGAGGGAGGCGCGGGAGAGGCGGCGGGAGCGGTTCGGCCGCGGCGTCCTCCCGGCTGAGCGGCACCGACGGGCTGAGGGCGCCTCTGGACTTCTTTTCCGGCCGCGGGTTATCGTTCTCCTCATGCCGGCCCCGCCATGAAGATCTTCGGGGAGGGAACGCCTTCCCTCCTTCACGCCGCGGCCCCTCAGAGAGCTCTTGTTCTTTCCTCCCCGCTTCCAGGCTCAGGTTTCCTTTCCCCCGCCCACCCCAAATCCCTATTTGCGCAAGGAGGTGCTTGTATTTTATTCCACAGAAGATCCCCGGTTGGAGGGATCCAGCTCCTGGCCCTGCACAGACACCCCAGCAATCCCAGCCTGTGCGTCCCTGAGAGCATTGTCCACATGTTCCTGGAGCTCTGGCAGCCTTGGAGCCGTGACCATTCCCTGGGGAGCCTGGGCAGTGCCCAGCACCCTCCGGGGGCACGAATCTTTTCTTAATACCCCACCCAAATCCCCCTGACAGCTTCGTGCCATTCCCTCGAGTGCTGTCACTGGTCAGGAGAGAGAAGAGACCGGTACCTGCCCCCCTGCTTTCCCTCATGAGGATGCTGAAGATCCCAATGAGGTCTCCCCTCAGATTCCTCCAGGAGACTCCTCCCGCCTCTCCCACCCTGGCACACACTCCCTGTGCTCCTGGGATGATCCCCTCGCTCATCCTGTGCCAGCACTTGGCTCTAAGGAGAGGATGTGAAACCCTGGCAGACCTGCCCTCCTTCCTGCCAAGGACCTGAGGTGAGCCAAGGGCACATAAGAGGCTCTAGCCCAGCCTAAGTGGGAAATATTTCAGTTCACAGCAAATCACCTTTCCCTTCCATTTTTAAAGCTGAAACATTTAAATGTAACCCTAGAACGCAAGAATTTTGTAGGTAGTTTCATCATCGGTGTGTTGTGCGATCTCAGGCAAACGGGTGAGGCAATCACACCTGAGCTTCTTCATTAATGAAACATAAATGATAATTACTCCTTGTAAGGTATTTGACACACCTTGTAATAAAAATGTACACAGGATTATTTCATTTTGTGTCGGTTCCCAGCCTGCTTGCAGAATATTCACTGAGACCCAAAAACAGGAATAATCACCGTGTTGGGGAAGATGTGGTGGTTTAAACACCTAACTAAAGAACAATGAGAAAGTGTTTCACAATCCAGGTGAGTTTTTTTTCTTGCACTAAACTTACCAAAAACTCATTAAGATTTAGGTTTCAGATTTCAAAACATACTTTTTGAGAGTTACAGGCTGTCCAACCCCTGGGCATGGATCAATAATTAAAATTATTTGTGGTGTAAGACCAGCAGCTACTTCTGTTCTCAGTAATGAAGCTTAGATGAGGTATCTAGAGATCCCTGACCCTATCTGACTTAAAGCAGTTTCCCTTCACTGATGTGTGACAGCATTTGTAAGGTATTTCCACCCAGTTTGAACCAAAATTGATTGTTGTGCTTTGAAAACAATCTGTAGCAATTCAATACAGCATTCAAGCAAGGGAGATGCAGCAGAATCCAGTGAGAACAATATAAAAATGAGAACAATTTTATATTTCAAGATCCACTTAGGTCTTCACAAAATATTGTATATCGATACACATCAAAGGATTTACAAAAGGAGCACAGAGATTTCGTTTGGTTTGTTTAAATTTATAGCTGCAGAAACCTGAATACAGTACAATAAAATTTGACACTAAAAATCATGGATCTCTGAATCATCCATAGAAGGAAAGCTGGTTTTTTTTTTCTTTGAAATGTATCACAGCCACCTTGAGACAAATTATGTTTATCCTCTGAGAAAATTACTAAAAATCTTTATTGTGCTTTTAAAAAACCTGGAATACTTAGGAGTATCAAAAGATGAGAATGGCTCTCACACAGTGCCTTAAAAAGAGACTGAAAAGAGAAAAATTGTATTTGTGCAAGTTTTCTTTTGAAAGATTACCCACAGGAGATACAAAATAACCAAGGAACAGTCAGATGTGATTGACAAACACTCCAGGCTTTACCTGGCTCAGCCACTGACCCCAGCAAGTCCCCAGGGACTGTCTCCTATTAATCCAAGAGCCCATGGCAAACTGGGCAGGGCAGTTTTCTTCCCAAGCTGTATTTCACACCTTGCTCCCAGGATATGCCTGGGACAGGAACTTCCTGACATCATTCCACAAACTACGGGATCAGCCAGACTAAAACCAGCCTTGTTTTCTCACCTGGGGCCTCAGGTGTGAGGAACCCCTTTACCCTTTGGAAGCACCGAGCAGAATGGGAAGGACATCTTTCCTTGAAGGTGTGAAGCCTGAAAAGGCACCTGTTGTGCACAGTTCTAACCCTCACAGGAGGGAATTAACATTTGCACAGGGATTCAAGTAAAAGATGCCTCTACAAGAACATGTCTTTAAAATAAAGATCCATGTCATTACTTTGTCATTATTTCAGTATTAATTACCAAGACTATATTTACACACTTTTAGGTTATACTGTAGCTTTCACAAAGTAACAGCAACAACTAAGGTACATTTATAGAAATGTAAAAGTCAAATCAAAATATTTTGCCTCAAAAGAAAACATTACCAAAGTGCTTTGTTCATCTTCAATGCTGATTCCCATTTTGTTGTTTTGTCTCCATTTTCATTTCAAAGGAACTGTTGACAGTTTGGCTTTTATTCTGATCCAGAATGAAAGCAAAATTTCCCAACGTTGCTCTGTCTTTTGAAGCTCAGATAACAATTCCTTATCTCATCCCAGCAGGAGGTGCAGGCTGATCCCAGCACAGACAAGCACTTGTCCCAAGAGCAGTGGGGGAATGCTACCAGCCTCTGCAGGGACGATCCTGGAGACTGTCCCATCCCCTCTTACCTCTGGAAGGATGCTCACAATTTCCTACCATCACATTTTATTGTACCAGATGGAGAGGAAAAAGGATTCTCTGACAGTTGATAAAGTGTCAAGATTTATATCTTTCAGTTCATTGTACTTTTTTCCCAGCTTGGGAAATCTCTCTTATCCCCACAGCAATACTGGCCGGGGCCACGTTTGCAAGTGAAAAACCTTGGCTCCCCAAGCAGTGTGACTGTGAGTGTGTAACACACCCCACACACCCACAGCCTGCCCAGAACCCACACACAGGCTGGTGGTTTACAGCTGGCCCACCTCTGCCCATCCATGCCAATGAGACTTTTATTCTTATTTTGACTTCTGAGAGCTGAGGCTGAGCCCAACACATCACCCAACTGGGAACAGTGTCAGCATCAGGACTTGGCTGAACAGAGAGCCCAGGAGCTTCTGTCACACAGAGATGTCACAAACAAGGACAGCACAGCAGTGACCACACAGGAATGTCAAAAAATGCATACAAGAAGGAGGGAGGGGAAATGATGCTAAATCACCTCCGAGGAGTAAAACATAATGGAGAAACAGTAAAAAGATACAACTCCAGTTTCCTTTGAGAGAAGGTTCAGATCTATGCTCACCATAACATAACTGGAGCTGCAGCATGACACACAAGCACTTTGTGGGAAGTTAAATGTATTTGTCTCTTTAAATCCAGTATCAAACTCTTTCACTACAGCAAAACTGTAAAAGAGGAACATTTATCTGTGTTCACTCCTGTCAAACCTTGTATACACACTCTGTAACATCATACCTACAAAATTCTATACCAACCAGACCAACACAAAATCTTGTATTTAAAAGAAACATAAAAAATTACAGAGCTTGCTTAAAATTTCATTTATTTGTATTGTAAGCCAAAGGATCACCCTCAACCCAGAAATGCACTGCTCAGCCTCCTTGGGAGCTGTAACAATCAGTGCACTTGTCAAAGAAAAATTCACAAGCAATTCAGGGACAGAGAAAAGGGACATTTTTTACACAAACACTTGGGCTGTGCACACACACACTGAGCAGTTTCCAGTTTCCCCTGTAAGCAAAATGCTGGTGGGCTCTATCCATTATACCAATGGAAATAACTAAAACACAGGAGAGGAAGGGGAAATGAGGACATAATTCTTTGTAAGTATTTACACATCCCATTATTAAGATAAATGAAGGCTAATTAACATGGAATTAGCCACAAGTATGAAATGCAAAATGAATTAAAACTGGTTTCTAAGTAAGATGAATATTACAATCACTTACTGTTAAAACTAAAATACAACAAGGTTTTGGAGGCTGTAGTGAAATATAAATTAATAATTCTAACAGCAACAAAAACCAAAGTCACGTAATTGTTTTAAAACACTTTGGAGAGCTCAAATTACTGTTTTTTCCCTCAGAAAAAGCCCAGCAGGGAGGAACCTCCCCCATTTTTCCTGCCAGCTGATACTACATTAACAAGAGTCTCTTCATGTTAAAGCAAATACTTCATATATTTAATAGCTGTTGAGAACACAACTCAGTTCTTCCTAAACAAAATGTAGCACCTCCTGTGAACATAAAAAGCACTGCTTTAATCTCTAATCAGTTCATATGCAATAATGCCTTTGTTTGGAATGAATTCCACTCCTTCATTTGAATGTGCCCATAGCTGCAGGGTTCTGCTGAATCACAGCTTACACAACCACAGCCTCCGAAACTCCAGAGCCTCAGCACTGGGGCTGCAACTGTCTGGGCAGTAAGACTTTGCTCTACAGCTTTCTGTGGCTTGGAGACACCATGGAAATCAGGAATTCAGCCTGCCCAGCATGCAGCTCCACCAGCCTCGTTAGACCTGCATCAGCTTTACCCTGATACTTGAAAATAAAGACCAAAAGCAAGCTAGTACTTTATACAAGCTCTCAGAATTGCTGGCCTAAAGGTTTACCTGTCATACATTATTTTAAACTTTTTAAATCAGCAGCTTTACCTTCTTTTCTCTGCCTTCTGGTTCTGAAATTTTCAATGCTCATTTGGGTTACATTTCAAACTTCTCTCGGCAGGTAGAAGTGTACTCTTGTTTAAATCAGCAACTGAAACTTCAGCTGAAATAGAAAATCCTAAGACAAGGTGGAAAGGCATCTCTGCTCAAGTTTAAATGACTTTCTGGGTCCCGGGCTTTCAAACCCAACAGTGGAGCTGCCTCTGCCCTTCACATGTTAATTTACACTGAGGTGGCTAACACTGCGAGATAAGGGCTGGAGTCAGAGCACACTTGAATCAAACTGCGATTTGCAGCAGAGGCACAAACAAGGTTTCTGTTCCTGTCATGCTGTGAGGTCCGGCAGTTCCGCTGTTCCTTACTCCAAGTCCCTGTCCCACCGCTCCCCCGCTCAGCTGCCTGCAGCCCTGTTCTCTGCCAGGCTGTGTCACAGACACCCACACTCCAGGGTTTGGAAGAAGCTTGTTGGAACTCCATCCCGTGCACAGGCTCTTATCTGGCAGCCTGGGATGGCACCAAGGTCGTGTTTTCCCTCCTCTCAGGAACTGCCACACAAGGAGAGAGAAATGTGTGAGATAAAAGGGAGACTCCTGGAGTTTGTTTTCTTATGAAACCCTGCAGTAGTCCTGACTGGATAGGGGAGAACACCCAAAATTGCAGTTCTTCAGAAATGCTACTTTAATTCTGGGAACATATCCTTTTCCCTCATCCACGTCTCCAAGCATTTGTCTCTAACAAATGTATGATATATGTACAGGATATCCCAACTGTGCCAGTTTTCCTTTCATTAGGGGAAGGCTTCATTATCTCACCCTGCTCACCCTACTCCTACTTTGCCTATTAGATACAAAAATGAGCAGCTCCAAGTAATGGCTGATGTTTTCTGCTCAACAGACTTGAAAAGTAACATCATTTTCTCTGCTGCTTCCTTGAAGCACTCCTACACACACCCTTGGGGCTTACACCTAGAAAATGCCCTCTGGGAGTCTGCTCTTGGATCCCTGCTCTGTAGGAGTGTCCTCACTTCCAGTTCCCCAGGGAATGGTCCCAAGCACCTTTCAGCTACTTCAATTTAAATAAGCTCTTCGTGCATATCACAAGATGATGATCATACTTTGGAAATTTAAGCTAAATGAAGTATTTTAAATAAATATCAAAGTAATTTTGTATCCTCTTCCACTTTGAGGCTATTTATTTTGATCCCAGCATAAAGATCTCACCTTCCCCATCCCTGGAAGTGTTCAAGGCCAGGCTGGAGTACCCTGGTCTAGTGCAAGGTACCCGTGCCCATAGCAGGGTGTGGAACAAAATATCCATGATGGTCTCTTCCAACCCAAACCATTCTAGAATTGTGTGGTTCTGTGATCCCAGAAATGGAAGTGCCAGGCAGAAACACATTTCCATGCAGGAGAGGGAAGTCAGGGACAGGACTGGTCATCTCCCAAAGCAGGATGGAAAGCTGTCTGGCAGTGGAATACTGCTGTTACTAAATAGCACTAAAAGGGGAAAATGGATCAACAGTACCTGGGTTTGTACTCCTCACTGACAACAGTCTTGGACTGTGCCTAATGCAATTCACATTACCATACCAGAGAATACATTCTTCAAATGTAAGGGACTGGGGAGACAGGCCACAACTGTTCTCCACAAAGAAAGGATTCTCCTGCTGTTCTCACCAATAATCTGAGTAGGCTTCTTGGATTTCCTGCTTTTTGTAATTTCAAGGGTTATTAGAAAATTGGAAAAAGAAATATTTTAATTCTGAGTTTCAGTAAAAGACATTTATATCCTTCATGAAATGGAGTACAAGACTTAAAAGTAAGAAGAGAGCTACAGTTAGTATCTGTGGTTAGCCCCCAAGTACACAATGACACGATTTTCATACACTTTCTTCATAGTTTTCTCAATTTGCTTCAAAAATACTTGTGGAATTCTCCCACATAAAGTGTGCACTGTATCCAGAAACTTTGACTGCAGAGGGTAGTACAAGGACTGGAAGAGATTGTCTTCAAATGGAAACTAAAGAAAAGGAAAAAAAAAAATTAGTTTCTACTAGTTGTGAAAGGGCATTTTATAAATTTCTGTGAGAGAAAACCTTCCATAGGTAGGGAATGTCTTGTCCCTCACCTGTTGAGTGTCACCAAGCCTGCCTGCCTGAGAGTGTGCATTGACAGGAATTTTATTAATGTAAGGATACTGTAAGGAAACAGGAGTTTTGGCAAGCAGAACTGTACACAGACAACTTCCCAAGTGGACACAGGCACCTGTGCAGTGGACAAGATTCTGCCCTCCATGTGCCTGGAGGCTTGAGTGCCCAGGGAGGACAAGCTTTCCCTGGGAATTCATGGACCAGATTCGCAGCCCCAGCAGGAGAAACTCCACTCCAGCATCTTTTTTCTACCTCCAGTATTATAGAAAAGCAATCTCTTGGCCTTTTTGATTACTATAATATGAAGGAAAAATGCTTAAACCGTCTCAAATGCATGAGAGACCAAAGCAACCATGTTCATTTGTATCTGGGTGGCTTTTACACAAACACAACTACCCTGCCTGATTGCTAGCAGAGCAACCTGAGGGAAGCAGGAATCCACCCTGGGACAGCAGGACCCTGGGACAGCAGGAGGGCTCTGTGGAGGCAGCACTTACATCCCGGATCACCTCGTAGAGGGCCTTGAAGGTGGGCTGCTTGTCATCGTGGTAGACCCCTCTGTTGCCGTGCAGGATGGAGACCCCCTCATCCTCTGCCCCTCTGCAGTTGCTGCCGTACATGCAGTGGTCAGGCCGGTAGTTCCACTGGCAGGGGAACACGTACAGACACTCTGCTCACATCAGCAGGGCACAGGGAAGGAGAAGAGACATGTCAGACAAAGAGTTACAACAAATTAAACCGGCCTGGGACTGAGGATCAGGGAATATGCAGCTCCAGCTTTTGCGAGTATCCCTGATGGAGACACTTCCTTCCCTCGTGGGTGACTACGCTCCCCAGCTGTTGGTCCTGACAGGAAAACACAAAATCTGGGACCTAAGGTAACCCAAGGGAGCCCTTTAGAAAGCTGAAGTGGAAGAATCAAACCAGAGAGCACACAGCAGGTGGCACTGTCCAGCACCCTCTGCCATAAGAAGAAGTTTCTGGAGTGACAGGAATGACTGGGGAAGCACACACAGCAGTGAGGGTTATGAAAAATCCAGATTCCTCCTGGAGCCAGCATGGGAAAACTTGCAAAGTACATCCAGTGTTTGTTGCTGAAGCTGTCACAGAGGCCATGACAATTTGTTACACAGCAGAGCATAAGGGGTGGTGTATTTTATCCACAGCTCTCCAAAGAGTCATCATCCATTAATTTCACAGGTCTAGGTTATTTAGAGATGAGCCTAATTTCTCAAAAGAGCTCATAACTCCCTTTCTCCTGGTGATTTTTTTTTTTAAAACTCTGTGCACACCATGCTTGCAATCTGCTTGTCATAAATCACTCCAGTCCCTGCAACCTTTCTGCCTCATCCCTGGGGAACAATGAATCATGGCTGGTGCTAGCAGGGCATGGCAGAAGCACTGAAGATTGAATTCTTCCCTTGGCCTTTCCCAGCTTCCTAGGAAGCCTGCAGCTGGTCCCGTGTGGTTCTTGAAAAGCAGAAGAAACTTTCTGAACTTTTCTTTCCTTAAGGCCTCTCCAGCAGAGTTCTCCAGAAGAGAGCAGTCTTTGAAAATGAAGCAGCTACACAGGCCTGGGGAACAGAGTTCTCTGTGGTTTTAACTCACATCTATAAAAAAGCACCTGCAGCAATCTTGGCCAATTCCCTCCCCAGGCAGTCTCAATAACCCAGAGCTTAAGACCTCAGAAAGTCCAGTTTTCTGTGTTAATTGTATCCAGTTCTTTTGATTTCTCTTCTTGAGCAGTCTGGTATTATGCAATTCATTGAAAGTTCTTTACCAGTTCTGAGGAAAGGACAGACTGTGGTGCAGAAGAGTCCCCACATGGAGCTTTGATAGAGAACACTCATCACAATATTGAAGTATTTTTGCAATCTTTGCTTTTTTCCAGCACACTTCAGTGAACAGCTTGTGTCTGACTCCACAGCTAATCTAGCTCCATTTTTTTTTCTTTCTCCAGGAGACCATACTCCCATAACATTAGTTTCTTTTTCGAAATTAATTCCCACTCTGTTTTTCCCTAGGACTGGGGGTAATATATGGTGTACCAGGGACACTGATGTTTGACATCTGTCTGAAGTAAACAAGATGTTTGCTTTTTGCTTTGCTTCTCCTCACTCCAGCAGTTTGCCTGGATTTGGGTATATCCAATTACCTACCCTGTGACTCCTTAGAGAAAAAGAAAAGGGAGCAGAATAAATAAAGGCAAGTCCAAATTTGGTTTATTCTTAAGATCACTTGAGGTGACAAGGTCACATAGGAAACCAGGAGAAGCAGTAGGGATGGTTACTCAGCATCCAGTTAGAAGCATGAAATAAGGTTCTCAGCTTCTCTGGGAAGTGTGTGCTGTGCTCCAGTGTTTAAATCCCTGCATTTCTCACCAGCAGGACATCAATGACACCATCCTGGTGCCTGCTGAGGCCTGGTCACTTGGCTCAGAGGCTGAAAGCTGCTTTAGATGAGATACTCCAATGTATCTGTTTCTATTAGGCTGAAAGCTGCTTTAGATGAGATACTCCAATGTATCTGTTTCTATTAGCTTTGTTACTTTTTTGCATAAATATCAAAAGCCAGATGAATTTCTGGGCTGAAAATGGGGCTTAGCTTTGCAGAAAGTTTGCACCATCATATTCAGAAAAATATTGAAACAAAAATATTTTTGCAGCTACACCCTGGTCCAGTGACACCCTGAAGCACACACAGAACATGAACTTCATCCCTTGACTTCATCATTAATGTTACACCTCATAATTTTCTCAGATCTCCAGAAAGCAGATTTACATATTCAATGGAACCAAGTCCAAGCCCCATTACCTGCAGCAATGTCAGAAACATTTTTATAGGTTACAAATCCTTCAAGGATGCAACTAGACAATAACTCCATACCAGAGTATTTATGCATATTATAAATAAATAATAGCAGTTTAAAAAAAATCAAGTTCAAGATACTTTCTCAATGCAGATAATGACAACATTGAGAATCATTCCTTACCTGGGTTAAAGTAAAATATTATATTTAGCAAATCCTGGTCTCCCCACGTGATGTAATTTTTGTACTTTTGGTACAATGGATATAACATTTCCTCCCAAGTCAAGCCACCTGGTATCAAGCTGTTCTGCAGGGCAGGAAAACAGAAGCAAGGGGTTAATATCATGATCAGTGTTGTGGTATCTGACTCAGAGTGGGGACACACAAATCTCCAAGTTCTGCTAAGTCATGTTGGACACCCAGGTGAAAAATTAAAAACTGCCAAGGAATGTTAGACCTGGACAGGGCTGTAACAACAGAACTCACTGTGTTTATCTAAACAGGAAAACAAGGTCTCCTGGGCCCAGCTCTGATGTCAGCTCCTGCTATTCACAACCTTCCTATTCCAAGTAACAGGAGGGGAAAAAAGTGAAAAATGCAGGGACAAGGTAAAGACCGAAGTATAAAAGCAATGAAACTTACAGACTAAAGATCATCTTCCCTGAGAATTATGGTAGTAAGAGCAATTTCTGGGTTTGTCTTTTTTTTCCCCAGTTGTTCCTGTAACAATGAGGGAAACTCGTGGCCTTGGCTGAGGAACCACTTGGGGTAAGCAAAGTTTTAGTGATCACAGAATACGTGCTCAATAACACAGATCTGTTGTGAAAATGTTGCCTTCTCATTTACACCAGTTATCTGCAGCAGGATGCAAAAGTCTATTCACAACACATGCAAAAATCACCAATTTCTCTGGGTATTCACACTTTCCAATTTTAAAAACAATACAGAGACTGCACTTAAGATCCTTGAGTTTGTTCTTTCCTTCATCTTTTCAAGGAAATGTAAGAAGTTCGGGAAGCCATTTTTAGCACTGCTACCAGACTGCTTCAGCTGCAAGTTCTCACTGCTCCAGCCTTGAGGAAGTTTCATTCTTTCAATAATCATGCTCACAATAGCTTTTAGTATCCAATGATACATATTCTGCATTTCTCAGATTCTCTGTATTACAAACTTCATGCAATTTTACACTGAGCTTTCCAAGATGTGAAAAAACCAGCAATCCTGAGTTCGTGCAACAGCTGCATTTGCTCTCACCTTGAACTGCGTGCTGCGGATCCGTGTCAAATTCATCAGCATCACCCCGGAGTTGACACCGGTGGTGCCGTAAAAAGGGTGACGGGCAAAGCGGCTGTACCAGCCAATCTTGGGGATCTCGTGCTCGGGGGCCATGGCAGCCAGCTGGGTGGAGTTGAACTCTCTCAGGAGGTGCCAGATGTCATCCATGGGCCTCAGGAACAGCACATCAGTGTCCACGTAAAGCAGGGAATCCACATCCTTTAAAATCACCTTTGGGGTTTGCGCAGCAGGGTGAGAAAAAAAATCAGAGAGACAACAAACACAAAGATTATTGGCAAAAGGCACTTTTACTTTATTTATTACTAAATTTGGAAGATGTTATTGATTTATCAGCTAAATGTAATTACACAGAGGAACAGTTATCAGATTATTGGCTTTTGTTTGCTGTGGGGTTTTTTTGAACTGCACAATAAAACAGCTAGCAGAGCACTGGGGCTGGATTAACCTTCTTATGAAGCAGCAATTCACCGAGCTCCCAAAAATATCTGCAAGGACTACCTGGTATCTGCCCAGAAATGCAATGTAAATAACATACATTTACAGAGCTCTTTCCAAGATCTTAACTGGTGAAGCATACAGTGTACTCCGCAGGCAGAAAGGGTAACCCAGGAGACCAGAATATTTAGACTTACCTTCATATATAATTAATGTATACAACTGTTTCAGATTAAATAAAACAACCCCATTGATCACCAATATATGTGCATCCCCTGAAGAACAAAATTAGGCTGTTAAACAGAAATGTCACATTAAAACACACCAGGTCATATTCTGAGCTCTGTTACCAGATTCTGTATGAGGAATAACCACAGTAAAACTGGTCAGGTCAGAAGGGTGGAAGCTGCAGATTAGAGCCAGGATATTTCAGCAGTTCCTGCTGACCATGTTCCCCCTTGTGGCTGCCCAGATCTTTACACACTCCTTCATTAATATCCACGGTGGGACAAATTATCTGGTGCTTCAAGTCTTTCTCATAGTGTCAAGTAATAAAGATCATTACCTATAGCTGACCACTAGTTCCAACTGCATTTTTGTTGCTCTTCTTCATTATTTGCTAAAACTGTCCAAAATTTCCCGAAGGACTGAAATTTTCTTACTTTGGTCCAGCCAAAAACCCTATTTACTTCTCTCTCTTTCTTTGAAAAGCAAATCCAAAAGGCTTTGGATTTTCACCATGCGGAACACAACAATCGCTCTCTCATCCACCTGCAATGACATTAATGACAAACTCTCCTATTTATGCAGGTTACAAGAAATTTTACCAAATAAATTGGGCTTTACATAAATTCTAATGTATTGTGACTGAGGATTACCTGTGAAATAGAGTGAACAACATCAGGATTTTCAACAAGTGGGTGAAAAATATCACCTCTAAGCATGCTCAACAGGAATCCACTAAGATGCCAAATCCGTGAGTAAAGACTTAAATGAGATTTTTCACCTGACTGAACACTTTGGGATTCAGACTGACATTTAGTCTAGTTTAACAAATCCATGACCTGTATTTCTGACAGGATAACTACATGTTCTTCCTACAGAACAGGGCAAGCAGGAGAAGGAACTGTCTCTGCATTTTAAACAAAAGTTATGCTTACAACAAACTCTAAGTAAACACATTCAACACAATCCAGATCTCTCTGCTGGATGGAAGATTATAGCAATGTAGCATTTTCCCACAAAAACCCCACAAACCAGCATGTGGAGGTATCAATAAAAAAGAGACAAAAATGGTTCCATAATATACTAAGAGCTCAGAGTAAATATTTGCAGCTATTAAGTATCCTCAAGTCCAATACTAAAAAACCAAACCAATAAAAAAGACAGCTACTCTAAGTGTAAATCAATGGAAGAAAGACAGTCTGAAAGGAAGAAAGGTTTTCAGTTTAAGGATATCCTGGGTATTGTGTATGAATTGTTCTGCAGCACCTAGGAGCCCTGATTCATTGGGACCCGCTATATGAAGTCACCTAAAATCAAAAGACATTAAAAAAAGAAAAATCACCCCCAAATTTATTCTGAGACAGAAGATAACACTGGAATACAAGCAGAGAAGAAGCTATTAGATTTTGCCTGTGGACCCATAGCACACTGCAGACCATGTAAGATTTTTATCTAAGGGGGTTTTAGTAAAAAGGCAAGTTGAGGCATTTTCCAGCAGGAAAAACTTATCCCAGTTCAGGGGGAAGTTTAACAGAGGGCTACAGACCCTCCTCATCCTTCCCAAGCATAAATGACAGCCTGGCCACTGCTTCTTCCAGTAAAAAAACATTCTTTCAGCAGCTTTCAATACACAAATAATTTAAATCTGTGGAAGCCTATGGACTGATATAATTTTCCTACAGATTCAAGCAGGTATTTCAGTTCTTTGTGCAGTTCCCACCAGCACCCAACCCCACCTTGTATTCCTCCTCTCAGGATTCACATGCTCTCCTTTCTGCAGGTTAAAAGATTCTTCCTTCTCCTGTGTCCAAGGTGTTGCCCTGCAGTGACACCCAACTGGCTAAAAAAAGAGCTGTGCTACCTCCTTTAAGCCTTTCCCACTTTCACATGTGGAGTGCTAAGACTCCTCTAAAAGCTGCAGATGTCAGTTCGAATTGCTCACATCTCTCCTGGCTGTGCCCTGGGTAGGGGGGATTTA